>NC_058132.1:242372311-242539301 GCF_016433145.1 Gracilinanus agilis
CTCTCTCTCTCTCTCTCTCTCTCTCTCTCTCTCTCTGCCTTAGAAGTTATTATAAGAGCTTAGCTGATAGATCACTATATTTGTCTTCCAGCTAAAATTTTCCATATGTTAGCAATGTAAATTTCAATCCTGTGTCCTATGAAATATAACTCTATTTTCTGGAAGAAACTTGTGGGTCCATCTGTCAAGGTCAAAAGATTCCAAGATCCCAAATTTAGAGATTCTGATAGCAAGTTCACTGGAAAATATATAAATAATATTCATATGGAATAAGTAGGACTGAAATTCTTCATTGAGAAGGATATATGCCATACATATTGGTTTTGTTAATTATAACAAATTTTAATGAACCCTAAGATAACTTCACAGAGATGTTTTCTCTTTATAAATTAACTAATGTAAAATAATTTATTAAAACACTTACTATGAGCAAAGCATAGGAATACAAACACCAGAAAATAAGAAGAGTTTCCGATATCCCAATAGATGTTATACGTAAGTGGTAACCAGGGAGAGAGATTTTAGTTTGGAAAAATATTTGTGCTTTCAACAGAGATACAATAGCAATTCTAATTTGAAGGAAAATTCCATATTCAGTGTTCTTTTTACCTAAGTTGGTAACCATTGGTAGGAAAGATTACAAAAAGGTAACAGCCTCTTCACTTACCTCGTTTTCTGATGAGCTAGCTGAGAGGAGCACTTCCTGGGCATCAAAGAATTCTGAGACCGATTCAGACATAGAAAGCCGGCTCTCATTAGCAGCTTGCTGTGACAGAGGGAGACTGACATGGATTTGCTCCCCAGGCTACAAAGAAACAAAATGCAAGGGTGTCATCTGTGACAGTATTTCAATGTTGGAACTACATTTCATACAGGTAAGAGCTGGTCTGAAGCACAGCGAATAAATGGCCACATGTTTCTAGGGGAAAAAATTCAGTTTCATAACAGATTGTATGGTTGTCACCTGGAGGTGGGTAGTAGAGAACAACCTTTTTAGGCAGGTGTTGCAGGCATTATTCAGAAAAGTTAAATAATATGCCCAAGGTCACATCTGTCATATACTGGATTTAAATCCACACCAAAAAATATGTGTGGGGATCGGAGAAGTCCAAGATGCTGGAGTTGGAGAATATGAATTTGAATTCTAGCTCTCGTATCTGTGACCATGGGTCATCTTTACCTCCCTGGGTCTTAGCTCCTTTGTTCGTAAAAGAAGTGAATGGATTGGATAAATTTTAAGGTTTCTTTATGGCCTAAATTTCATACCTCTAGCTAATTTATGGAATGGCTTATTACCAGAAGACGGGTCACTAGTCCAATGAATTTTTTTTTTTAACACAAAAACTCATGAATAAGTCTACTAAGGGCTAGAGGGTTCTGTATCACTGAGTAGAGTATATAAACCTGTGAAATCATGGTTCCTTGAAAAAATGGAAATATAACCTTGAAAGAATGGTGAACAAGAGCTCTCCTAATTTTTATTGTTAAAGTACTGAGTTTTACCAACAGAAGCAATGGAGATATTTCTTTCCTTTTGACCTGAAGAATTCAGAACTATTTAACAAACTTCAGAGAGGGAGTGAATTGATTTCCAACTTCTAACCAACCAAGAAAGGAATGAAATTTTGTTACAGGAGCAGATGAAAACTGCTAAAAAACACCCCATAAATTCTAATACTTAGTTTGGTCACCACCATAGTTATGCCTAATAGGCTAAACCCAAGAGAGTTTATGAAAACTAATGAGAAAATGATTAAAAAACAAATTCAATCTTAATAAAATTTTAAAATGGATGAAGGGATGTAGAAGTACTGCTCGTAATGACTGACATTTTAACCAAGATATAATGTTAAAAAGGCACCAACTAATTCACTTCAAGTTTATTTTCATGTACTTGAAATTAAATTATTTTCTAGGAAATTATTTATGTTCATGCAATCTTAGAAAATTACAGTAAACATGTTATACATTATAAATTGAGAAAATTCTAACTAAGCATATTATATTTGTATATATATATTTTTAAATTATTTTTTTGGACCTAACTTAGGATTTCTTTGACTTAGAGGAAAATAACTATCAATGCAGAATTGTACTTATTTTATGACTTAGTCTTAAAAAGTTGCCTGGTATAAAGTTAAGTAAATTAATTATCCAGTATCACATAGCCTGTATATGTCAGAGGTAGGGCTAAGAGAGGCTTCTAAGCTATCTGCTTTGCTGTGGTCCTTCCATATGGAACAGTTAAATAACTCAAATGCAAACATGGTGGGCAGGTAGGACAGAATGTGATAATAACGGGCATGAGGAAATGTGGAGTAGAAAATCTGCAAGCCGGTGGTCAGAATTTTCAATGAACCACCAAAAGAGAAGATAGCTTTGGGGCAGTACTTGTTAAGCAACTCCTTGAAGAGGCAGGTATCTCTACTTTCTCAGGTTTTTAGGAAGGTAAATATCTTCAAGGAAGGCCTTTGAATGAACTGAAACAATCTCCTTGAAATCATATGCAATATTTTGGGTGGGACTTGGGGGGGGAATGGAGAGAGAAGACTTATATAATGTCCATTATGAATGTGAAATCATAGGAAATGTCATTAAAAGTCACAAATTTGAAGTTGTTGCTAAATATTCAGATTCCTTTTACTGTCTTCATTTTACACCATCACAAAGTAGACCTGGAAATGGCTTACAACACTCTGCTTATGAAAATTTAATCTAAATCTTCACCTGAAAATACCTGAATACTTTAAAAGAAAGGTTATTGCGACAGAAACAAATTCACAGTTTAGGACAGAAAGAGACATAAAGGCCAATGACATCCAAATATCAATAAAAGAGACTTAGACAAAAGACAAAACAAAATAAGAACACTAAGACTGTTCTTTTGCTCTGAAGAAAACAAAAATGTTTGTTGCATAAATACTGAAATAAGTCATATTTTACTAACAGTAATGGAAATGTTATTTAAAAAAAAAGAAAAAAGAAAAAAATTCAGTTATGAATCTCGATGTGATTATAATGTATCCATTAAAGACCAAAGTCTTACCTCATCGGGGCTAGGAATAATATTTACACTGACAACCTGATCACAAATAACAGACTCTGAATGTATTCGGTTCAAGCGACTCCGCAGTTCAGCATTTTGATTGAGTGCCTTAAAACAACAAAAATTTCACATGTAATTTCCAATTAGTAAGCAGACGTACAATAGAACAAGCACACAGGTGTGGCATAGACTCACTCTTCAAAAAAGCAAAGGAAGCAAATTATATCACGCTCTTCTCCGCATTTTTAAAAGCATGCTACGCCAAATCCTAGTGGTGAGAAGGAAATAAATGGCCTGTTAAAGACATATTTATTCTTGCATGATATGAGGAAACCTACCATTTGGTACTTAATGCCATTCAGTAAATGACATCTTATTGCCAGAAAGAATTTCTGTGTCTTTAAAGAATGACCTATTTAATTCCTTTTCACCAAAAGAACTAGGTTCACTATTTTTAGGCTTATGCTACCACCACATATATATTATTTTTTTTCAGCCTCTTTCATGAATGAAGAGCATGAGAATGATCTATTGATAATGAGGTTTGGCTCCTGCAATTTCTATGTCATTTTCTAAAAACTCAGAAATTATTTGAGTGAAGAATGAAAATCGTGGAACTGGCTTTGGAATGAAATGAATAAGAAACTGCCTCCATTTACTGAGGTGTATTTCAGCCTCTTTTCATAAGATGGGTAATGTTTCAGTAACATGGGATACTCTAGCTCCAGGGTCACATTTATAATCTGGGTGGTTATAGAATCACTGAAAGTCTTCAAGGAATAAACTACCTATTGTAAATGTTGTAACAACACAGATAGACTAGAAGATGGAAAGTTGCCTCCTTGAACACTGACAATGCAGACAACTGCCACAAACTCTCACTAACCTTCCTCTCAGATGAGTCTGAGTGATAAACCAAAAGGACCCTGGAGATCCTTTCACCTAATCCCCTTGTTTTGCAGAAGAAGAAAATGGGGGTTTAGAGGTTAAGTATCTTGCTTGAGGCCACACAGAAGGTTAGTGTAGACCAGTGATTCCCAAAGTGGGCATCACTGCCCCGTGGTGGGTGCTGCAGTGATCCAGGAGAGCGGTGATGGCCACAGATGCATTTATCTTTCCTATTAATTGCTATTAAAATTTTAAAAAATTAATTTCCAGGGGTCTAAGTAATATTTTTTCTGGAAAGGGGGCGGTAAGCCAAAAAAGTTTGGGAACCACTGGTGTAGACCAACACCAAGGTGTGGAAAGCAGAGCTCCAGATTCCCAAGAAGGATGAGGAAGGGGGTGTTGGAGGGGAATAAAAATTTGTATGCTGCCTACTGTGTGCCAGGCACTGTGCTAAGAACTTCACAAGAATTCTCTAATTGATCTCCATGACAACTTTGCAAAGCAGGTGCTGTTATTAATCCCATTTTGTTCACTTGAGGAAACAGAGGGAAACAGAGTTTAAACTGCGTGACAAAGCTCATAGAGCTAAGAAATATCTGAGACTAGATAGTTATAGATAGATAAAATTTTAGACAAAGTAAGCACTCATTAAGTGCTTACTATGTGGTAGGCACTATATTAAAGTGAGAGAGACACAAGCAAGAATAAGCAAGATAGTCTTGACCTCAAGGAATTTATAATCTGATGGGTCTAGATTTTTCTACATAACACTACACAACTTTTCTTTCAGCACCTTTCAGGGCTTGGGGACTTCCTTAAAAAACTATCAGATACTAAATGGAATTTGGTCTAAAGTGGGAGCTCTTTGGACCCTTTCCAGAAATGGATTTGCAGAAGCCTCAGAGGTGCTTCATGAATGATTATATAATTTATAATATGGTCCCACAGTATGGTCTCCAAGGAGGGTTATATCAGGGCTATGAGCATTTTACACGAACACCAATAAAGTTACACACACATTTTCCATTAAAGGTGAATACAGTTAATTGGGCTTTATATTCTGGCTACCTGGCTTTACTTCTCTGCCCTAGAAATGTGGGAAAGAGTTGATATGAAGCAGTAATTGGAGAGACTGGGGGTAGAAGTGTGATGGTACAGTCGGGTATGAGCCAGAGGAAGTATATGCCCCATTTGAGAAAACTGTTAAATATTTGAATGAAAATAACGTGGCTTGCTAAAGGATATGAGAAACCCAATCAATTCTTCACCTAAAAGGAATACAGAAAATTTAAATGTGCCTGGTTTCCATTCTTAGAACTTTGGCAAGTAAAAAATCATTACATTTTTCCTTAACTAGATAAAGTAAAATTGAAGAAGAATTTTAATAGTACATTTTGCCAAATTTGTATGGCTTATGGCTATTTTTCATGGGAATGAATTCTAGTTAGTTGAGACATTAAGATATTTCCCATTCTCTCCATGATTTCTATGATGTCTATGAATTAGCTTGGATGTTCTTATTCTATTATAATCTGAAATATATTGGAGTTGTCCTGTGTATCAAGATCTTTGCAGCCACCAATTATACAAACACACACATTTACATAAACACACATAAAAAGACAGTTGATAAGGATATAGCTATATTATCTGTGTGTTTGTATACTTATTTATATATACCTGCTACCTAGGCAGGGTTCAAATTCTGCCTTTTACTTATACTGGCACTGTGATCATTGAAAAAAATCACATAACCTCTCAGTAATTCAAGCAATTCATGAAAACTCCAAGTTACAGGTAAACTGTAAATGTGCACTAATGAAGATTTTCCACATTGGGAGGTACATACACACCCATGCACACATATAAACGTAGACACACACACTCTAAAACAACTGTAAGTGTGACAAATTTCATGTGAAATCTGCTATTAGGGGGATATGAACTGAGATATTACTAGTGATAAAAATCAATCTCTAGCCATTTTTCATATCCAAATGGAAAATGAGTCATTTCCCAACTTCAGTGAAACAATATGGCTAGCAGCTGCCTAACAGATTAAGATGAAACATAAGAGAAAACTTCTTGGTGGTGAGAATCTTAAAACAAATGTCAATAGTAAAGGAAGTTACAGCATCCACTTCTTTGGAAGTTTTAAAGAGTGGTTAAGAACCTTCTCTGCTCCAAATAGTTTAAATGAGGTCTTGTCCTAAAGATGGAGGAGAATATTAGATAATTTCTCAATATTTTTTTCTAGTGGGTAATGACTTGGATTTTAGAAAGGAACGACTATATGGAAAATATTACTATTGATAACATATATGCAGCGGTAGAATTGTTTTTTTTAAATAGCACAGAACACAGAAATAAATGTACAATCTCAACAGCAGACAGCCCAGCCCAGCCTAGCCCAGCATGCAAATAGTCCGGTTCTGAGTCATTCTTAGACTGTTACCTTTTGTCTCGATCACTTACCTCACAGAGATCTGTGAGGCTCACTGTTATCCAATACTAAATGAAATCCTGTAAGCCTCATTTTACAGCTAAGCTCAAGTAAAATTCTGTTCCTATCACATCCTTAGACAATGCCTACGGTTTCACTAACATTTTTCTCCTCACTACCGGTTCCCATGATTCACTTTCGCAACTCTATCCTTTTCCTTTGTAATATTTTTGACAGAAGGGTGTTCTTAGAGAAGTGATTCCCTAATGAATAGCTATCAGAACAAATGAGAAGCAAGAGAATGGGGTCCAGTAGATGAATGGAATAATGGAGAGGTTGACACCTAGGGTACCATATTGAATTATATTGTTGGAAATGGGGGTAAAAAAAGGAGACTGCTTAATGTAAGGTAACATACTGGTAAGTAAGGAAAGTTATGGTGATGTTTTGGCCAATAGTGTTGCTTGCTATAAGAGCTATGCAATTCCTAGGCATATCATCTGATCTCAAAGCACACTGTTTACAAAGAAAAAAAATCACTTATTCAGCCCAAATCAAGACAAGTAAATTACAAATGGTTAAATGCTGGGCTGATAAACACAAATTCACTTAAGTTTGGTTTGTCTCTCCATCAAACATGCTCACAAATGCCCTCTCTTTAGGGCAGTCTGAATATTCAATTATATTTTGCCTATGTGAACTTTTTTTTCTTAAAATCCTTACTTTCTGTCTTAAGAATCAATATTGTCTATTGGTTCTAAGGCAGAAGAGTGGTAAGGGGTAGGCAATGGGGTTTGAGTGACTTGCTCAGGGTCACACAGCTAGGAAGTGTTTGAGGCCAGATTTAAACCCAGGACCTCCAGTTTCTAGGCCTGGCTTACAACGCAGTAGCCACCTAGCTGCCCCCTAGCCTATGCAAAATCGAAACTCTATATGGCCCATTTATTTTTCACAACTCTTCTTTGGAGGGTTTAAACATAGTTAGCTTCACAACTGCAAACTTGTTCTTAAAAAAAGTTCTGTTTGGAAATCCCTGGAACGGACACAAATGCTTAAGTCAGTAAAGCTGAACTGGTGATCCCAAGTTCTATCCATGTTGCTGGCACATCTATATTCTCCATCATTGGGGGAAGAGCTATCATACATACTTTTTATTTAATAGAATTGTTGGTTTCCACAAGGAAACACTTACGTTAATGCAAGTCAAATGGAAGAGAGATGTATAAAAAATGAGTTTTGGGCTAAGTTTGCAAACTTAAACCTTTTGGATGAGAACATCCGAAGTGTAAATTCCAGTTCAAAGAAAGTACTGAAATAAAAGAAGGAGCTTGGGACCTTGAAAGATGAGTTATGACAAACCATTTTCTGGATTATTATTTTTTTTTTTAAATACATGTAAGATACATATTGAAGAAAAGGATTTAGGAAACTTGACTAAATTTCAAGCATATGGTACTTCTCTCTGTGACTTCTCTAAGTAATGACTACATCTGCAATTTCTTTTTCAGTCTCGAGTACTTCCTATGGATACTCTGACTTTGATGAAAAAGATGAGTATCCATTGTACAACTGCCATTTTTATGAAACTAGTATGAATGTTGGGTCAATCTTTTTCCTCTTACATTCTCATAAAGATCTCCCACTGCTCTGCGCAGGTCAGATTCTGTATGTGACATTCAAAATCACCTCCCCTTGCAGTAAGCACAAGCTGTGCATGAGTTTTGGACTCAAAGATAAAACTAAATGAAGGGATTAAAATCAATTTATTGAAGAGAGTGGCTAATGCCATGTAGAGTGCATTATTAGTTATGCTAATCTAGTAGCACTAAGAATGTTTAAATCTTTTATATGTAGGGCTCTATTTTAAAAGGAACATGCAATATGACTGATTTGGAACTTAGTCATTTGTAAAGCCATACTAATGTAAAATGTCCTCTTCTTTAGGCATGAATCCAAGATCTACTATAATACCAGCCAACGAACGTCTCTGTCTCTATTCATCTAAGCCAATTTTAAAGTTTCAAGTGTGAGTAGTAGCAGAGTGTTTATGATAAATATTTAAATGTGCACACATACAAACACAAATAAAAGCAATGTGCATAGTCTTTTGTACATAGTAGGTATGTAATAAGTATATATGGAATGAATTCATTAAATATATACTCTAGTAGCTATGAAGCAAAATCTTTTATAAAGAATTATAAAGAAATACCACCATGAGGAGTATAAATCCAAGATCTACTTTAATATTAAATAATATTTCTTATCCACAAAATGAAAGCCAATTTTAGGAGGATAAATAACAGGTATGAATGTGTATATATATATATATATATATATATATATATATATATATATATGTATGTCAATCCACAAATACCCAGAACCTAGTGTAGTGTCCAAAACCTACTAGATAGTCTATAAAATCTTTTAAAGTGAGCTTATTTAAGTTATTTGAGGAAAGGAATGCTTCTTAAAGTATATTCTTAGAGTGACAAAGGATACTTAACAATGGCAGGTAATATTTTTGCTGTCTATATAATGAATATTAATTTCCCGTTCTTTACATACTATATGCTTTATACAGTGATGATTAATTTTACTGAATTGGTATTCCAACTTCTACTACTACCACTGCTGCTGCTACTACTGTCACATTTTGTAAAGCACTTTCCTTAAAAAACTTATGACATAGGAAATATAGGATTTCCTTCCCTCCTTCCTTCCCTCCTTCCTTCCCTCCTTCCTTCCTTCCTTCCTTCCTTCCTTCCTTCCTTCCTTCCTTCCTTCCTTCCTTCCTTCCTTCCTTCCTTCCTTCCTGCCATTTTATAGGAGACTAAAGCTAAGGGAGGTTATGATTTGTCCATAGTTATTGCTAATAGGTGGTAGGAATCAAACCCTTCTTAGTCCAATGGTTCTTCCATTGTATCTTGTCAGTAGATCTTAGAAATAACTGAATGCTTTGGTGACTTGAAAATATATAACCAGATAATTTAAATTAAATATGCAGTTAAAAAAACTCTCCTGAGTTTAAATAAATTGCAGAGTACAGGAGAAGAGAGACAGAGTTTGGATATTTTGGGGAAAAAAGATCTAAGACCATTAACTTAATATGAACTAACAGCATGATAAGTTTGCTTTAAAAGAAAAGACATAAATCCAATGAATCCTAGACTGCGTTAATAAAGAACAATGTCTAGATTATAAGAAAATTTTTCCTAGCATACTCTGATGTAGCAAAAAAATAAATTTTGGAATAATATAATTTCCTGATGCTTCATTTTAAGAGATACAATAACAAATTAAAGTCATTATAGTTGCAATTATAAGATTATAGTATTCGTAGAGGTGTAAATATGCATTATTTTATTCCTTGATTATATTCTTAACCATTAAACCTTCTGGCTTGATACTAAGTTATTAAAGAAGGTCAAAGTAAAAAGAAAACTGGGGAATTTAGCTTGAAAATGAAAGATTAAAGGGAGAAATAGCTATCCTCAAACTTTTGAAGGACTATCTAGAAGAAAAAGAAGCAGACTTATTTCACTTTGGTCCAAAAGTAGAATTTGAACAGATAGGTGGGTGACAGATTAAGACTTAACATAAGAAAGATTTTTCTAGTAAATAGATCTGGTTAGCAATATTATGAGGTATCTACTGTGGAAGGGATTTCCTTGTTACTAAATTAAAAAAACAGTAACTCAATAACTATTTGTCACTAATATGGTAAAACTTCTTACTACACTTTGTAGAATGGATGAGACAGCCTCAAAGATCCTGGTGAGTTCTAAAAAACCAGGATAATTGCTTTTTGGGCCATTCCAGTAGTAATTATTATAAGACTTTAGAATTTTCAAATCATACATATGTATTACCAAGGTTTTATTTGAATACTTATTATTACAGTTTCTGGAAGGATTATTTCCTTTTTAGAATGACAAAAGGTGCCATTAGAATATTCACAAATGGAGTGTTTTCATTTTGTGGACTTTTTACAATATCCTCAAATACTTTCTTAATTTAAAAAAAATCAGACTATCATGGATATAAATGTGGGAAAAAAATAGTTTGCTAAGTCAAGGGAAATTGTTTCTGAAACTAGTATAAGCCAGTGAAGATTTTGGTCCAAATTAAGGGCCATAAGTAGAATCATGATGTATTCTTTTTGCCTTAAAAAAAAGTTATTTGGAAAAATAAGCAATGTCATGAGGAAAGGGCTGGAGTCTGAAACTGAGCTTTTATTACTATTTTTGCCAGCATGCCTTATGAGTTCAATCTTATGAAAATGTATAATGATAATTTCTAAAATTTATAATGATAATTTCTAAAATTCTAAAATTCTAAATTCTTAGTCCTGTTTACAACTATTATTACTATTTTCAGTTAATGCCTTTCAAATAAACATCTTTGTTTAAAGGAAATGTTTTTACTGCCTCAATATTTCTCTTAATCATTGCTATTACCATTACTTGTTTTATTTTTAAACCCATACCTTCTCTATTAGAATCAATACCATATATTGGTTCCAAGACAGAAGAGCAGTGAGGGTGAGGCAATGGGGGTTTAAAAGAAGTGTCTGAGGTCTCATTTCTAAGCCTGGCTTTCAGACCGACCTAGCTGATCCCACTCTTAACTTTTTATCAGATTTCTCTTAAATATACTTTCCTTTAGTAACAATTGTTGTTTGTACTACTTTGGATCCGCCACTAAAACCGAATGGGAGAGAGCTGTGATATTTCCATGGGCAGCAAAGTGAAATTTTTCACTTGTCTCCAAGATAACTATTTATCCTTTCATACTCACTCTACAATAAAAATAGTTAACCTGACCAAATTAAACACTGCCTGAGGAACTAGTGGTCATTTGCCTCCGAGCATTCTGGGAGAAGGTACAAAAAATTAGCACTTAGAAAAAGGGTTCTTGTACAGGTGGAAATTTACTAATCATGCTATGGAAGATCATTTGATTTTGATACTCAAAGCAGCATGAATAAATTAACTGACCACAATTTTAGCACATGTACGGGACAATAAAAGAGAGCCTTAACCCAAACTACAAAAGAAATGATACTGCAGTTGCACCAAATTCACCAATGTTTGTCCAAATCTAAGTTTTAAGATGAAGGGGAAATATTCAAGCAGAATCTGATAGGTATAGGAAGCCACTTACCCAGGATTTGTTTGCTCCATCACTCTGATCCAAGGCACCAGGAAGTGAACAATATTTTACATAAACACTGGGTTCTCACATAAAGTTGTACAACATTGAGTTCTCACGGGACTTAATTTAAGAGGATATATGAATAGGTCAAATGAAGAGAAGGGTAAATATGGGTATTCAGATGAAGTACTTCTGAATGGGGTAGAAAAGCTCAAAATATTGCCTAAAGGATTNATATATATATATATATATATATATATATATATATATGTATGTATGTCAATCCACAAATACCCAGAACCTAGTGTAGTGTCCAAAACCTACTAGATAGTCTATAAAATCTTTTAAAGTGAGCTTATTTAAGTTATTTGAGGAAAGGAATGCTTCTTAAAGTATATTCTTAGAGTGACAAAGGATACTTAACAATGGCAGGTAATATTTTTGCTGTCTATATAATGAATATTAATTTCCCGTTCTTTACATACTATATGCTTTATACAGTGATGATTAATTTTACTGAATTGGTATTCCAACTTCTACTACTACCACTGCTGCTGCTACTACTGTCACATTTTGTAAAGCACTTTCCTTAAAAAACTTATGACATAGGAAATATAGGATTTCCTTCCTTCCCTCCTTCCTTCCCTCCTTCCTTCCTTCCTTCCTTCCTTCCTTCCTTCCTTCCTTCCTTCCTTCCTTCCTTCCTTCCTTCCTGCCATTTTATAGGAGACTAAAGCTAAGGGAGGTTATGATTTGTCCATAGTTATTGCTAATAGGTGGTAGGAATCAAACCCTTCTTAGTCCAATGGTTCTTCCATTGTATCTTGTCAGTAGATCTTAGAAATAACTGAATGCTTTGGTGACTTGAAAATATATAACCAGATAATTTAAATTAAATATGCAGTTAAAAAAACTCTCCTGAGTTTAAATAAATTGCAGAGTACAGGAGAAGAGAGACAGAGTTTGGATATTTTGGGGAAAAAAGATCTAAGACCATTAACTTAATATGAACTAACAGCATGATAAGTTTGCTTTAAAAGAAAAGACATAAATCCAATGAATCCTAGACTGCGTTAATAAAGAACAATGTCTAGATTATAAGAAAATTTTTCCTAGCATACTCTGATGTAGCAAAAAAATAAATTTTGGAATAATATAATTTCCTGATGCTTCATTTTAAGAGATACAATAACAAATTAAAGTCATTATAGTTGCAATTATAAGATTATAGTATTCGTAGAGGTGTAAATATGCATTATTTTATTCCTTGATTATATTCTTAACCATTAAACCTTCTGGCTTGATACTAAGTTATTAAAGAAGGTCAAAGTAAAAAGAAAACTGGGGAATTTAGCTTGAAAATGAAAGATTAAAGGGAGAAATAGCTATCCTCAAACTTTTGAAGGACTATCTAGAAGAAAAAGAAGCAGACTTATTTCACTTTGGTCCAAAAGTAGAATTTGAACAGATAGGTGGGTGACAGATTAAGACTTAACATAAGAAAGATTTTTCTAGTAAATAGATCTGGTTAGCAATATTATGAGGTATCTACTGTGGAAGGGATTTCCTTGTTACTAAATTAAAAAAACAGTAACTCAATAACTATTTGTCACTAATATGGTAAAACTTCTTACTACACTTTGTAGAATGGATGAGACAGCCTCAAAGATCCTGGTGAGTTCTAAAAAACCAGGATAATTGCTTTTTGGGCCATTCCAGTAGTAATTATTATAAGACTTTAGAATTTTCAAAGTCATACATATGTATTACCAAGGTTTTATTTGAATACTTATTATTACAGTTTCTGGAAGGATTATTTCCTTTTTAGAATGACAAAAGGTGCCATTAGAATATTCACAAATGGAGTGTTTTCATTTTGTGGACTTTTTACAATATCCTCAAATACTTTCTTAATTTAAAAAAAATCAGACTATCATGGATATAAATGTGGGAAAAAAATAGTTTGCTAAGTCAAGGGAAATTGTTTCTGAAACTAGTATAAGCCAGTGAAGATTTTGGTCCAAATTAAGGGCCATAAGTAGAATCATGATGTATTCTTTTTGCCTTAAAAAAAAGTTATTTGGAAAAATAAGCAATGTCATGAGGAAAGGGCTGGAGTCTGAAACTGAGCTTTTATTACTATTTTTGCCAGCATGCCTTATGAGTTCAATCTTATGAAAATGTATAATGATAATTTCTAAAATTTATAATGATAATTTCTAAAATTCTAAAATTCTAAATTCTTAGTCCTGTTTACAACTATTATTACTATTTTCAGTTAATGCCTTTCAAATAAACATCTTTGTTTAAAGGAAATGTTTTTACTGCCTCAATATTTCTCTTAATCATTGCTATTACCATTACTTGTTTTATTTTTAAACCCATACCTTCTCTATTAGAATCAATACCATATATTGGTTCCAAGACAGAAGAGCAGTGAGGGTGAGGCAATGGGGGTTTAAAAGAAGTGTCTGAGGTCTCATTTCTAAGCCTGGCTTTCAGACCGACCTAGCTGATCCCACTCTTAACTTTTTATCAGATTTCTCTTAAATATACTTTCCTTTAGTAACAATTGTTGTTTGTACTACTTTGGATCCGCCACTAAAACCGAATGGGAGAGAGCTGTGATATTTCCATGGGCAGCAAAGTGAAATTTTTCACTTGTCTCCAAGATAACTATTTATCCTTTCATACTCACTCTACAATAAAAATAGTTAACCTGACCAAATTAAACACTGCCTGAGGAACTAGTGGTCATTTGCCTCCGAGCATTCTGGGAGAAGGTACAAAAAATTAGCACTTAGAAAAAGGGTTCTTGTACAGGTGGAAATTTACTAATCATGCTATGGAAGATCATTTGATTTTGATACTCAAAGCAGCATGAATAAATTAACTGACCACAATTTTAGCACATGTACGGGACAATAAAAGAGAGCCTTAACCCAAACTACAAAAGAAATGATACTGCAGTTGCACCAAATTCACCAATGTTTGTCCAAATCTAAGTTTTAAGATGAAGGGGAAATATTCAAGCAGAATCTGATAGGTATAGGAAGCCACTTACCCAGGATTTGTTTGCTCCATCACTCTGATCCAAGGCACCAGGAAGTGAACAATATTTTACATAAACACTGGGTTCTCACATAAAGTTGTACAACATTGAGTTCTCACGGGACTTAATTTAAGAGGATATATGAATAGGTCAAATGAAGAGAAGGGTAAATATGGGTATTCAGATGAAGTACTTCTGAATGGGGTAGAAAAGCTCAAAATATTGCCTAAAGGATTTCTGGCAGAACTGTGAACAATAATTTGTTTGATATAAGTAAATTTCATTGCATAATGTATTTTGTTTTTCATTCATTTCAGTCATGTCCGACTCTTTATATCCCCATTTGGGGTTTTCTTGGCAAAGATATTGAAGTCATTTGTCATTTCTTTCTCCAGCTCATTTTATTGATGAGGAACTGAGGCAAACAGGGTTGAGTGACTTTCTCAGGGTCACACAGCTAGTAAGTGCCTGAGGCCAGTTTTGAACTCAGGAAGACGAGTCTTACTGACTCTAGGCTCAGCACTCCATCCACTGTGCTATCTAAGTGTACCTAAGTATAATGCATATTTATCACATTATATAAAATGGAGACAGGAAGTAGGAGATGTTTTTCTTGGTAGAAGAGAAATAAATTATAAGAGAACAATTACAACTGGTTGATCAAACAGAGAAAAAAAAGGAAAAAATGATAGTTATTTCATTATTTTTCAATGTGTTAAAAATATATTTGCTATAAAGACTTATTATGCAGTGCCGATTGCACATGTTGAAATGGATAGATATTCAGTGCATGACATATTAACATATTCATGGATCACATTGGAAGGAGAGCCTACTCTAATGACCTTATGACAGGCAGGCACCAGGGTTGAAAAGACCAAAAGAATAATAGTATGCTACCAATTAAAGTTTTCTTTTTATTAAAATTTATAGCTTACTTGAACTCTATTTGGAGAATGAGCATGCTCATTTGATTCATCTTTGGCCACGGCGGCAGAATTGCCGAGGAAGACAACACAGAGACTCGTTGGTAGGGATGCTGATGCCCCCTTGTCCTCTCTACACTTAGGGGCGATGCGGCATGCATCCAGAAACAAAGCAAGAGCCTACCTGAGAAAGCGATTGTCTGAGCCGTGCCATCTGTGGGTTATGGCCTTGGTTGTGATCCTGTTCAGAAACCATCTGTTTAAGCTTCTCTTTCTCAATAGCTATGCTGTTAAAAGCAGACTTCAAAAGGGAATGCACTGAGAAAGGGAAGGAAACGAAAGAAAGAAGAAATACATTGCGTTTTCAGAAAGTCCCCCAAATATCATTTCTTAGCAGTGACTACAAATGATACGCTAGGACAACGTCAGAGGTCGTTCTGTTGCTGAGCGGAATACGATATGACATCAAAGATTCCCTGGAAATATGATACTTCTTTTCTAGTTACTTAGGAACCTTTTCTATCTCTTTTGACTAATTAATAATCTAAAATGGATATAACTTAATTAAATGTTGTCTTTAAAATATGCCAGTAAATCTATATTTGAGAAGTAAAAGAACAACAATGATGCAAAAAGGGTTAATCAGAGAGGGTAATTTGCTTTAAAATTAAGTTACGAATCCTTTGGGAGTAGTAGGAAGAGGTGGCAGAAATGAAGCTTTAACTATCTTATCGATGGATTGTTATGTGGATTTTTTTAACATTTATTAATATTTATTTTTTAGAAAAATTTATTATATGGATTTTATCAACATTCTTGGACCACACTGAAAGAAGAGCCTACTCTAAAGACCTTGAGGCAGGCAGAAACAGGGTTGAAAAGGCCAAAAGAATAATAGTATGCTGTCAATTAAGGTGAGTCAATAACCATTAAGTGCCTACTTCATGCCAAACACTGTGCTAAGCAGTGAAAATACAAAGGAAAGGCATAATACTGTCCCACCTTTCAAGGAACTGAGTCGGATGGGGGAGACAACATGTAAACTTCATTGGAAAAAAAGATATATAGAGGACAACTTGGAGATAATCAATAAAGGGAAGGCACTAACACTGAGGAAAGGCTTGTTTGCATCAGGGAAGGATTCTTGTAGAAGATGGTATTTTAGCTGGGGATTGAAGGAAGTCAGGGAAGCCAAGAGGCAAAGAGGAGAAGAATATTCCAGTCAAGTGGAATAGACACTGAAAATAAAAGTCTAGAAATGGAGTGTCTTGTTTGAGGACCAGCAAGAAAGCCACTAGATTTCAGAGTATGGATGGGGCTCAGGGAGGAGTAAAGTTTAAGAGGACTGGAAACATGGAGGAAGATTTGAAAGGCCTTGAATGCCAAATATATGATTTTATAGTTGACCCTAGAGGGAAGAGCCTCTGGCACTTTGTTTTGCAATAAAGAGGGATACAGTATCTTGCTCTCAAGTTGTAAGAAATTTGGAGTGGTTGTGCTGCCGGGAGGTGAACAAAATCAATCCTAGCCTCCCATAAATGATCTAGGTCATAAAAAACTATATAAGTGGAATGTTTGCTTAAAATCAAAACAAAGCAAAAAAAATGAAAAAAGAATGGCAAAAATCTGTGGATTTCATCGATTTTGAAAAACCAATTGTTGAGGACTTCTGTCCCTCCCTAGTGAAATTTTATTCAGACTCTGAAACTGTGTCAATTGATACAAAAATAGCAAGTTGATTTGATTTACTCAAGAATTTTCTCAAATATTTATTCTTTTAAAAATAAAGTAGTATTTAAGCATTTCCTAATTTAAAAAATGAAAGGTGTTCCTGATTTGAATAGCAAGTCTAAAGCTGTTGTGTGTTGTAAAAATGAAGTACAAAAACAGAAGACTGACATTTTTTCCAAAGGCAATAGCACCTTCTCATTTCTAGTCAGGCATTGGTATTCTGCATCTGTTCCCAGATGTCCTCTTTCAGTAGTGATATAATTTTAAATGAAGAAATGAGTGCCAGAGGTCTTGATCCAAAAAGCAGCCCTGAAAGCTAAATTCTCTCAATTTTAAAAAAGTGGCTATTTCTCAAGAGTTCATCTAACCATCATGAAAATGTCTTACTTTCTAGGAAGTAGAAATTATAGACTTTCTCTTGTGTTCTAGAAAGAAAAATGTATAGTTTCAATAGGAGCTTTGGAATTCTGTTGAAGCTGGGATTTACTAAGAGAGCTAGGATTTCAAGGAGCTATAGGAAGCTTACTTAGAATTCTAATCTTTATCATTCTTCCCTTAGCTTTTGATCAGATTTATAATTGTGTACCCTCTTGAAGCTATTACCAGGTATACCTGATTGTAAAAGGTTTGGGCAGTGAATTCATGCCACCATGAAGAAAAGGAAACGACAATAAGGGAACAACAAATTTAAGCCTCTGAGAGAAAAGTCAGTGAGAGCATGCTAAGAAAAAGTGCCTGGTTAGATGCTTTAACAATGACATTCCAAATTAACCTTATGGCTCTGCCACTTGTCTGTCCAGAGTCTGCATCTTTGGCATTCCACTTAGTCTTCCCTCACTTAACAGTGCCTCATACTTTCAAACTGTACCAACTTTCAGCCCATCCTGAAAAAAGGAAAATGAAAGGAAGTGATCTGAAAAGTTAATTCAAAATTGGATATTACTGAGAGGATCTTAATGACATTCCTTGAAGTAGAATCTGTGTTCTTAAAGGATGACTGGATGCCAGTATTGTCTCCAAAGGAATAAAGCTCTATAATGATTCATTCCTGTAATGGAAACATTACAAAGCTGCAGATGATGGGTTTTTTGGTAACTTCCAGGTAACCCTTAGTTCTTTTAAAAAGGTGACTGCTTGTTTACAGACTTATAAAATCCTGGATTCAGTATCCAACAGAGTATCTAGCCCTAAACAGGCACTTAACTACAAACATCAGTAAGATGCTTAGCATAGTCCCTGGCACACAGCAGGCACGTAAATGTTTGTTTCCTTGTTACACTTCCTATGTACTGATTGAATTGAATGATATCTAAAAGGGACCTTAGTGACCATTGTATATGAATTAGTGCCTAATAAATGGCAACAGAAAATCACAGATTTAGAGTTAAAAAGAGGTCTCAGGAGTTCATGTGCGGGTAGCTGGGTGGCTCAGTGGACAGAGAGGTCAAAACTAGGGATTGGAGATCTCAGGTTCAAATCTGGCCTCGGATACTTCCTAGCTATGTGACTCTGGGCAAGTCACTTAACCCCAGTTCTAGCCCTTACTGCTCTTCTGCCTTAGAATCAATTCTTAGTATCAATTCTAAGATGGAAAGTAAGTTAAAAAAAAGAAACTATCTTTTGCACCCCCTTTATTATACAGATTATAAGAGAATGGAAGTTAACTATCTAAGTTCTCACAGATTCTAAGAAGCAGATTCTGGATTTGAACCCAGATCTTCTGACTCCAAATACAGTGTTCTTTTTTTATTGCACTGTGCAATACAACAAATGAAAGACACTGATGTAAGTTATATGCTGATTTTAAGGTATCTACTAGACTTCTCATATCAAGATTTAATTTACTCAAAACTGAAATCTGTGATAGTTGTGCTCCTACACCTTTTTAGATCTTTCTGTTTTCAGTAGGGTCCTAAACCATGAAGTTAAGGCACTTTTCCCATAAAGTTGAAACAAAGACAAAGCAAAAATTGTGGCTTTCTACTGTGTGTGAATCATATTCCAAACTAATATAAAAGAGTAAAAAAAGTATTTTCAATACAAGATGACTTTGTCAAATATATTATACACTGATAAAATGAAACATACTGCATTTAAGTCATATACACTATAATATATGAATACATACATTAAGTTTCTGAAATGTCCCCTAGGGAAAGGGCATAAAAATAAAATGTCATTCTGTAGCACAACTTATCAATGTAGCCTAAGGCAAAAAGAATAAATGGCAGATTTTAGAAAAGGGGCCTTTTTAGTGCTAGAAATAGGAATTGTCTTTGCCACATGTCTTCTTTATATGTGTGCCTCTCTAGTAGTGTTCTTTCTCTATGTTTAAGTACCTACTCTTGTCACTGCTTCCCAATGTAATTATTAGTATTAGAGTATCAAGAGTGTACCCAAAGTTTGTGGGAATTTTCTGGTATTGCCATTCATGCTATGCCATTTCACTAAATGCCTATACTATGAAAGAGGAGACAGATAGACAGACAAAGATAGAGACAGAGATAGAGATAGGGATAGAGAGAAGAGAGGAGAAGAAGAAAGAAAAGAAGAGGAGAGTAGAAGGGAGGGAAGGGAAGGGATGAGAAGGGCAGAGGAGAGGAGGGCAGAGGAGAGGACAGAAGAGAAGAGAAGAGAAGAGAAGAGAAGAGAAGAGAAGAGAAGAGAAGAGAAGAGAAGAGAAGGAGAGGAGAAGGGAGGAGAGGTAAAGGGAGAAGAGGAGAGAAGAGGAGAGAAGAGAGGAGAGGAGAAGAAAGGAGAGGAGAGGAGAGGAAAAGAGAGAAGAGGAGGAAGGGAGAGGAGAGGAGAGAAGAGGAGAGGAGAGGGGAAAGGAGGAGAGGAAAGAATAAGTGGTCACCTGTAACCAATGGAGAGTGCTTTTTGGGAGAGCATATTGCAGATGTACAAGTTACCTACCTTTCTGAGCAATGAGACAAAATTCTTCTTGAAGCTTTGTGTAATCTGTGGACGACTCCAGGGGGTCAGCCAGGTGACTTGGGGGAGTCTGAAATTCAATGTCTGCACAGAGGTTGGGGTTGGAGGAATGTAGTCGAACAGGTGACATTGTTGCACTGAAAGGAACCTGCACAGAGAATCCAAGAATTAGGAAAGCCTAGAATCTCACCATCTTCTGACATCTTCTGACACATATCAGATTTTGCATTTCTGCACTCTATAAAATACAAGACTCTTCTGTGGATGACACACTCTGAAGACAACTGTACTCTTCAATTATAAGGGTCATGATACCTGCGTGGATCTTGTTTCCACTACAACTTAGCCTTTTAAAGGCTATTACATTGAAAATGAAGGTGACTGAAGACTGACAGCTAAGAAGAGGAAGAGGAGCACTGATTCTCATTCACAGCAAGGTGCATAGAATCAAGCCAAGGACATTTGGCCAAAAGTGGAGAAATGAAAACACGATACATCGGCCCTTTACTTATAAAATCTGAATTAGCAGACACAAAGTCAGGTTGTCATGTGTGCTTGTTTCTCTTTAGGCCTTCAGAAGGGCTCCTAAACCAGACTGGGCATATAGACTCAGGAACATATTTACAATCATCAAAGCACTTGGCTTATAATGATAAGACCCAAAGTAAAAAACAAATATTATGGGTGTCCACTGAGTGTGAACAATATCTCAACTATACAACTACAAGGAAAATAGATTTCAAACACGAGATGACTTCATCAAATAGATTACACACGAGTAGAACGAAAGACCTTACATTTAAGTCATAGATATTACAGCCACACATATACGACTGTACACACATACAGTTTCCTATTGCAGTAGATTTTCCCAAGAGGATTACAGTAGTGTTTCTGTAAACAGACCATCTCCTTGAGTTTACTGTCACTGGGCTGAGCAAAAACACACTTCCCCTTCCCTTCAGGAGAACTCTTCCTATTTCTACAAATGCCAAAATTGCTGATTTCATAGAAGCCTCCTCATACTTCCTAGAAATAAATCAAACTCTTTTGGAAGATTGAACCATACATTCTTTTTTCACCATATCTCCATTGAGCTCTGCCCAATTCTAACGGGGGAAAAATCTCCTTTTGCTGGATTCTTATTTATGCAAAATTTTTTCTTTTTCCTTCCTTCCTTCCTTCCTTCCTTCCTTCCTTCCTTCCTTCCTTCCTTCCTCTCTCTCTTTCAATATTAAAAAGGAAGATATGAGTTGCAGAGGATTTGTTGCAGAGGAATAGTCTGCCAAAATTAAATTCTATTTTCCCTCTTCACTTATATTTCTTTTTAGAATTTTTAAAAAGTTTTTTTCTGTTCCCAATTTTCCAGTAGAAACATAATTTTCAGACATAATGTTAAATGCTGGCCTGATGATCCTATTATTGGGGAGAGAAGGTTTCAGATTTGTGATTTCTTTGGTTTAGGAAAACTCCCAATGTAGAAATTCCTTCTCCTGATGCAGATCACCTATTCACCTACAGCTTATAGTCTAATGAAAGACTTGCCTGGCAGTATTTAGTGCCTAAGTGGCTTGCCTCTCATCCCATAGATAGTATACAACGGAGATAGGACTTGAATCTAAGAGCCTGAAGCTAAGGCCAGCATTCTTTATTCCATAATGTTTCTTATCTTCATTATATGTAAATATATTTTTTAATGAACAAGGCAGACAATTTTTCCAAATTATTTTCTGACCTCTTAGAAGTACACAGTGCATCAGACAACAAAGGCAGAGTATGCATTTCAAAAGATCACAAAACTGATGTTATATTTTATGCCAAATAAGTTTTCTCTCTACACAATCATCTTTTCTAATATAAAACTTAAGCTTTATATTAAATAAATAATATAACAAATAAATTAATATGCAAATTAAACTTTAAGTAAATTTAATTCTATATTTGTAAATGCAAAATTAAATGCCCTCTTTAAATTAAGCTACATTGATTGTCAGAAACTTTCACTTTCTTGTTATCATCTACTTTACCTATTTATAAGTTTTTAGAGGATGTATCACAGAATCACCGAATCTCAGAATCTCAGATTTAGAAGGCATTCACTCATAATACAGTTTATCCTATACATGGAAAACTGCAATGTACTGGAACACTCAATCATTAAGTGGCCATTGTAAGGCAGGGCCTATGACCTGATGAGATAGGTAGCTCATTCCACTTTTGAACAACTCTAATTGTTAGCAAGCTTTTTCTTGACATCAAGTTCAAATATGGCTCTTTCCAACTTCCACCGGTTTCTAGTTCTACCTTCTTGGACCAAACAGAACAAGACAAACCTTCTTACACAGGAAAACTTTTCAAGTGCTGCAAGACAACTACTAAGTCTCTCCTGAGGCCTTTCATCTTCAGGCTAAACGTCCTCAGTTCCTATAAATAACCCTGATATAGCTTGGGCTTGAGGCCCCTGGCTATTCTGGTTGGTTTCCTCTGGTTATTCTCTAGTTTTTCCATATCTCTCCTAAAATATGGTGGCCAGAATTTGTTGATCTGATTAAGGGAAAATATAATATTTATGTGGAACATAAAATCATATGTTTATGTGTGTGTATTTGTTTTGTACCTTTTTTTAGTCATGTCTGACACTTTCTGACTCCATATGAGGTTTTTCTTGGCAAAAATACTGGAGTGGTTTGCCATTTCCTTTTCCAGTTCATTTTATAGATGAAGAACTGAGGCAAATAGGGCTAAGTGACTTCCCCAGGGTCACACAGTTGTGATTTTTTTTTGCTTTCAGGCCCATTATTCTATCTACTATGCCACCTAGTTGCTCATGTGTGTGCACACATATTTAAAATAAACTAAATTTATTTTACCCAAATAAAACTAAATTTCTTTTCATCAGTATTTGACTATCTCTTCAAGGTAAACCCAATTAGAGGGATTATATTACTGAAAGCATTTGAAATTACTATCATTTCATTAAAACAAGTATACACTAATTTTAAAATTATTCACTTTAATTTGTTTATTCACATTTACAAAACAGATGGTGAAAAACTGCTGTGTGTCCTTTTACAATGTCCACGTAATTGCTTAATATAATAATGAAATGCAAATTTTAGCCTACTAAACTAAAAACTCAGTTATAATACAGCAGCCCAATACTAAATAGGTTATCTAATTAATCTTATGTCTAATAACATCTGGGTCTTTTCTTTTAGTAATGCCAAAGGTTTTCCATACAAAAATCTCATTTGAATAGAAACTTCCTTGTCAACTCATTGTGTTATAGTGATCGAGAGTCACAAATACGGGAATTAACCTCTAGAATGTTACTTAACATAATACTTACAAATTTAGTTCATACATGAATTTATTGCTTTATATCAGTGATTCCCAAAGTGGGTGCGATCCAGAGGAGCTGTGATGGCCATAGGTGCATTTATCTTTCCTATTAATTGCTATTAAACTTTAAAAAAATTAATTTCCAGGGGGCTAAGTAATATTTTTTCTGGAAAGGGGGCGGTAGGCCAAAAATGTTTGGGAACCACTGCTCTATATAAATTGGGAAAAAGAAGATTTCTGCTCCCTTTGTGAAAGAAATAGTCTGCTTTAAGTTTAATGCCTTAAACAGCTTATGTATTAGTTAACTATTCAGTTTATCCTCACTATCTTCTCCCACAGAGCTTGAGAACTTATATCTTAGCTCATTATTCTAAAAACTCCACATCGTATTTTCAATTGCAGTTTAGTAAGCTTCTCTCCTTCAATATATTTACATCTTTTTATCTTTGGACTTCTTTGGGCCTCATTTCAGTATCTTCTAAAAAAAGATCTTTCTTTTAGTTGACTAGACAAATACCTTTTATTTTTGTTATTTATCTTTTTAATTTTTTATCACCTAATGTGCTATCTCAATCTCTTTCATATAAAATGATTTTTTCCCTTACAAGGGGAATTGAAGAAATCATTTATTTATGGAATACCTCAAAGGCAGAAGAGATAGAAGAAAAAGCATCAGATTTGGACACTGGGACCCCACGTTTGAACAGAGGCTCTTCAACCTTCCATTTGAATCAAGTCCTAGAATCTCTCCTGGTCCCAGTTTCCTCCTCTTCTTTAAAATGAAGTTATTGGAGTAAGCCGCCTTTAAAACACCTTTCATTTCAAAATCTATGATGCTAATTCTTTTGTCCAATTTAGAGTTCTCATGTGAATTTATCTTCTCTTTTCCTCGATTCTATTCACAGATGTTTCAAATAGCTATATCATGGTTAAAACAAAACCAAATCCCCCCTTTTCCCACCCGGACTAGATAGAGCCTAGCCATGGTAGCATGGTTTTTCTAGTAGAATAGAATTCAAGTAGAAAAGCTTTCGAAAATAATGTTGTAGAAAACAATAATGTAACTTGAAGAAATGCCACTGGAGAAGGACTGAAATTCAATTCTGTTTCCCCCCCTTCCCTAGATCTGGAGGTGGGATAAAAGCATTCTCCATAACATACATGCACATACATTTGTGACCATTGGCATACAAGAGGACAGACAGAGGAAGGTCATGCCATAATTATGCTGGAAAAAAAAATTGAATGAGTTACGACTGACTCTGTCACATCAAGGCGGAAAGGGCAACTTCAGGGTATCACAGTTTTGTATTTTGTTTATACAATTTCCCATCCTTATAAACTATCCCTTGAGTTTTTAAATCCACTCACTGTTGTAGCCACTGCTGCTGCTAGCCTCTGCCGGCGCCGTGTGGTGCTGAATTGGCCCTTCGGAGGTGGCCCTTCCTGACAGTGAATGGAAGAAGAGAAGGGAGGAGATAACAAGGAATGGGAAAGGAGATAATGGGATATGGGAGGATGAAAGATGATCAGACAAGGGAGAGGGAGAGTCTTTAACTGAATTTTACTTTCAGCAACTCTTAACATTAAGAAGAGCTTGACAGCATCTTTGCTGGTGAGGATAATTTGCTTATTCTCACTGCAGGATGCCTAAATGTCTCGTTTATTTTGCTGAATATAACCCTTCCCGGCCTAGGATTTGAAGCATTATGAATTGACATGTAAAGTCTGAGACTAAACAAAAAAATTAAAAACAAATTGGAGTGTTCTTTCATTCCTTAATGTGATGTTATATGAAGTTAGAAGGTAAGGATGTTATGAAGTACCTAAAATTTCAATGGAGTTGATTTTAAAATCACACAACCTTAGAAAACCTCAGTAACTCATTACACTATTCTGAGGGTCTTCTAGGAGCCTAAAGGAACTTAGAAAGTTGGGAATGGAGAGATAAAAGGACCAGTCAAAATAGATTCTTGTTCTCTTTTTTAATACCTAAAAATATCCATTACTTGATAATAAGATTTTCTGTTGTAGTAGTTTTTCTAGGATGAACAACTTCTGTAATGCAATAAAATCCTCAGGTTTTATAGGAAAGTGCGGAAATTACTACCACCTCAACCAAGGGAAAAACTGATGGATCTTGTGATTTTTCAGCCTGGACTCTCCTCGTGGAAACAATTCATGCTTGAACTTCCTAGAGTGAAAACACTAAAAGATTTCACTTGTGGAGTAACTGGCCTTTCCTTTTCCCCTTCATATTTTGACCAGAAATCAATCCCCTAATTACTTATGGCCCTTTCCAGGTAGGAGATCTAATTTAATTCTCAAATTAAATGACCTCATTTCTTGGGGTAACCTGATGATCTTCTGTAGGATTTTTAACAGGAAAAAAAAAAGAAAATCAGACTAATGTATTTTATGCTCTGTACTGTGACTGTAGAATAAATATGTGACTAGAGGTGGGGGAAAAGTCATATATAAAAATAGCCTAGTTTGAATCCAATTTAATTTTAACATAAATTTCTTGTCTCTTTCAGATGTTCCATTTTCTTACCCTTTCTCAAAAAAATGTCCTGTTTGCATGTGTATGCATGCTGTATATATATGTATATAAATACATAAATATGTATACATCTATATGTAAAATTTATTCTTCATATAAACTTCTTGGTCTAGAATTCCTTTATATTTAAGTCTCAAAAGGCTGCAACGAACTAATTCTGACCTTATTCTGACAGTATAATTTAAGCATCTATAAGACCCCAGGGAGCTACAAGTGAATCACTCACATCCAATCATTCACCTTCTACTGCTCATGGCTTGCTTCCGTCATGGCAGCATCCCTTTCCTAGTTACCTATCACATCTAGGTGTCTAACATTTAATTGATTCTGCTAAAGTTTCAAACATCAACTACCTCACACTGGAGGTTTTTTTTTTTGGTCCCATATTTCTATGATCTATTTAAAACATCCGCAACTTGCAATCATATGACAGTTTGAGATTTCATTAAAACAAGAAGAAATCAACTGTGGGAGAGAGGAAGTATTTCTCCAAAAGGCTAACTCCCACGGGGCTTCCTTGGACAAATGTTGCTTTCCACTGACTCATGCATGCTCAGAAACACAGGGGGCTAGGCTCCAAATGGCTTCTTGAAGAAATGTGTATTTTCATATAGAATAACTTTATCAAAGAGCCCTGCCCTGCATTGAAGTAATTAGCATAATATGACCCATTCAGAGAAGAGCATGATCACCTAAATCATGCAAGCACACATTATATTCAAGTCCACACTGGCCAAAATCTATTCATTTGAAACATAATGACATCCTTCATTAATTCACTCAAAATGGTCCCCACCACAGCTGTGCTGAATATAGTCCATTATAAAAAAAAGAGCCTGAGTTTCTCAAAACTGAGATGACCTTCAAAAAAAAAATAACAAACAATAGTAGGAGATGGAGTCTGTGGCATGAACTACAGAATTATCTCAAATTAATGGATTTATGGAATAACATTAAGCAATTTGATCTTGAAAGATAAAGGACAGAATTTTAAGGATAAGACAGGGAAAAGGTAATAGATCGATTTATCAATCCTTTAATGATTCTTACAAGTCAACCAACAGTGCATAACTTAATATCAGCCTCAAAAATACCTAGAAAATATTGGCGGAACAGAGTAGGGAAAAGTAAATGTATGCCTTTCTAGCAAATCCCAAACTCAAATTTCTGAAAAGCCATACTTTTCAGGAGAATACTTTTTTCAAAAAAAAAAAAAAACTGGCATAACAAAAAATGATGGCTTAACTTTGTCACTTCATTTCCTTAATTCCATCCTTCCCTTCCCATTCCTCATTCTACCCCTTTTGTAGTAAGTAGAAACTTATATGGCCAAGAAGTAAGAACGTTTCCTTAAGGGAGACTTGTTGGTTTAAAGATACCAATGAGAATATTATGGCATGTGGAAAGTACCTAATTCAGCAGTATTTTTCCCTTAAGATATACTGGGTATGAGTGAGAATAGGATGTAAATTACTGGGTATTGCCTAAATCTCCCTTTTTGAATCTATCAGAAGAATTAAATAAATCTCTCACATTTAAACCTTCATCCTTTCCTCTCCCCTTATTGGTATAAAATTCTTTCACTTTATTTCTCTTAAAGTAATTGAAATATTAGAAGTACTAGTTTATTTTTCAGTAGCTTCCACCCAGGTCTCAATCCCTTTCCCATCCATTAAGATGGCTGGATGTGAAAGAAGGCACTGTCCTATCTTTAAAATTGTTATTTTTGAAAACTTACAGGTCAAAACAAACCCACATAATTAAATTTCTTGTTTTCATTTAAAAAATGGGCTATAATAAGTAAATATGTCTCATAGAAGGATAAAGCCCTTCTATTCATTTTTCTGAAAACCCATGAACTACAAAAGGAATGTCAATAGCCCTTCTAGCATGGAAACCAGGTTGATTAGATAGGGCTGTCAATTGAAAATCAGTCCCATCTAGCAAATGATCTGTAAATATGGCAGCTTGGAAAGACAACTTTTGAGTTTTGAAAATGTATATTAGTTTGGCATTTGCTTCTTTTTTTTTGTTTAGTTTTGATTCTCAAAATACAGCCACTCTCCAAGACAAGCAGTAGGTATATCCACTTTGTTTTTTGTTTGATTTCTGATTTGAATTCCAAAATGTTTCAGAAGCTCACAGCAAGTTGACAGTTAGAATGCGTCTTACACATATTTCTCATAAAACTATCTGGATGATTTTGTTTTTACAGTATGAATTTTATGAATAAAAGAAAAATCACACAAAAATTATGCAACAAAGGAAAACAGATGGTCAGAAGAAAATGTGGCTCAAGTATTTCAAAAGATTTATTTTCTGTAAATTAGATTAGTGAGCAAGCAAAAGAATATTAGTTATAAAACCAGTGTTAGAACAAAATATTAGAGAAGGATAATTTTGTGATTTGTACAACAAACAACAATTTTGAAGGAGTATTTTTTATTTTTTTGTATTATTAATAATAAAAAAGAAAAGCTGAATTACAAGCCCAAACATTCTTATGGAGTAGTGCAGAACAATGAAAGTGCTAATATGAGGCAAGTTGGTTGATGAATAAATGACTCTGCAAGGATCTCTTCTAATACAGAATAGTGTGACTCCCTTGCAACAAAGACTCTTTCTAGTTTAAATGTCTGGCAGCAATTATCTACATAAGTAGATTTTTAATAACTCTTCTATTTTAAAATGAGTTGACAACAATCACTCATGAACCTCTCACTAAAAAAAATAATTAAAAACTATAGTTTTAGGTTCTAGATTTATTGTGGATCCTAAGAGCTTAGGCATAAATGTTTAAAGTTTATTTTAGTTATCAAGATTCTGAAGGTCTAATAGGCCATAATGAAAGGAAAAAAAGTCCATACTACAGACTAAACAATGCAATCACTTTTTTTTTTTTAGACCCTTACCTTCTGTCTTGGAGTCACTATTGTATATTGGCTCCAAGGCAGAAGAGTGGTAAGGGTAGGCAATGGGGGTCAAGTGACTTGCCCAGGGTCACACAGCTGGGAAGTGTCTGAGGCCGGATTTGAACCTAGGACCTCCCGTCTCTAGGCCTGGCTCTCAATCCACTGAGCCACCCAGCTGCCCCCTAATGCAATCACTTTTGATAAAACTTTAAAACAAGCTTTTATGATTAGATTACTGTTGTTAAAGTTAACTAAATTCATAAATGCTTCTTGGAATACATAGCAAGAAAAACTGATTCGAGCATAAATGGAAAAGGGGAAAAGCTACACCTTTTATTATGATATTCTGCTGCTTCAGAAAGTCAAGGGAAAACGACAGTGCAGAATTTGATGTTTTGTGCTTAATATGAATTCCCAATGGGTATGTCAACATTAATTTTCCTTTTCTATAGAATCATTATAACAGTTGAGATTTAGAATCACCAAGATGATTGCAGATAAAAAAGACAAAAACAAAAACAAAACTCATTTTGGTCTTAATTGATGAGGGAGAAAAAGGAGTCAATTATAATATTATGGTCAAAAACCTGAGCAACTAAAAAGAATGGTAGTAGCCTTGGTAGAAAAAAGGAAAAGTTCAAAATACAGGTAAATATTAAAGAAAAAGTCAAAGGATAAAAACATTTCCATTTATGTTACAAGGAACCAAAAGTTTTGAAAAGATTACTTCTTGGAATTCTGTCCTTAAATATATGTATGTGAGTGTCTTTTAGCTTTAAAAAAAATTATCATTTATTTCAGGATAGCAAACTATCTTTCCCTTCAATTTATATAATTGAGTGTCCCATGGCACTGGATATAAAGTGATAGGTTATCTCATCTGGCTGTAACATGTTAAACTGCTATCATTAAGGAGAAAGAAGGAAAAATAATATGAATTCAGTACCTGAAGTTGTATTTTTGCATCTTTGCTGACGCTTTTTGTTCTCCATCGTCTTGTGACTCGCTTGTCTTTCTTTGAAATATCTACACAGTTAGCCTACATTACACAAATAGTTAAAAGCAACATAGTGCTATTAAGTTCACACAGATGACACAGGTATAGATAGACAAAGAGAGCACAGTCAATTAGTAAGGAATCATTGTGTTAGATACTTATATACAAAACAATAAGGAGAGAATACCAACTGGTGCCCAGTGAGCAAGAACCACAGAGCCAAAATCTTACTGGCAAATATTTGCTAGTAGACAAACTGAACATAGTATTTATTACCAAAGGATACTAATTCTCTTTCTGCATGAAAATAGAATTACCCCTGAGACTTTGCAAATTATATTCCCATATCAATCGCTGATCATGTCATACAATACAGACATTGCTTCTTTCTAGATAATTCCAGTTACCAATAGACTATCTTGACATCTAGCTTCAAAGTCTAATCATCATTAAATCGTTTTAAGATCTACAGGGGTTGAAAGATTCCAGATGATAAATGATTCCATTTTATAGTTGTCTTCATGTACTCATTTACCTATTCATGGAAAGATCATCGAAGCAGTATTTTATTAAGAAATATCTATGATGCATTTACCTGCATATCAGTGAAGTTTGGTGCTGACTGAGTTCTCTGCAGTATCTCCAGATTTTGCAGGAGTTTGCTAAGTTCCACAAGGTTTGATTGGCAGTGTGCAAGATCTAATAGAAATCAGAAATCAAGATGGATTAGCACTGGGGAGGGGAGAGGACATGCAGGGTTTGGAAGGGAAATTCAAGTGAGTTAGAAACACGAGTTGGCAGTTTTTCTAACAAGCTAGAAAAAAAATCAAAGAAATGTCTATAATTGAAGACTATTCTACAATGAAAATCAAAACTGGACTTTATAAAACCATCAGGATTAAGTACCTTTAAAATCTAGAAAACAATGTTATCCTAACTTCTGTTCTACTCCCATCCACCCACACTACTGCCAAGAAGCCCTGGGAGTGGGTTAAGCATATTCTCATCTTAGTCTTACAACCACCCTGGGAGATAGGTGCTATGAATATGCCTATTTTTTAGGTGAGGAAAGAAACTAGAGGCACACAAAGGAGAAATGGCTTGCCCAGGCTTACACAGAGTCCGAGGTCAGATTTATACTTTGGACTTCCTGACGCAATCCACTGTGCCAGCTAGCTGACAAACAAGCATTTAAGTGTCTACCATGTGCCAGGCACGGTGCTAAGCATTTTATCTTCACAACAACCCTGTGAGTTAGACATTATGATTATCTCCATTCTACAGTGGAGGAACTGTGACAAAAAGAGATTAAGTGACTTGCCCAGAGTGTCTGAGTCCACATTTGAACTCAGGGTTTCCTGATTTCAGACCCAGATATCCACTTCATCAACTAGCTGTGAAAAGAATAGCTTAAAAAAAAAGTGTGTGCCATATATGTATCCACAGACGTATCCCTTCCACATCTCAACTTTTCCCATGGCTGTTTAAATATACTGTAAGTTAGCATAAGTAACTAAATGGTAATTTTTGGGGAGTTTTGTGGAATCTTTAGATGACACACACAGAAAAAGTTTAGAAACTCATAAATGGGTAAATATATGCATAACATTGTATAATGTGACATATTTTATCTTTTAATACCATAAATATACACAATTTATTTCACTGTAAACACACCATAAAAAAAAGAAAAAATTCAGACTTCTCTTGTATGAAAGGAGGACCAAAAAATTTTATGCAGATCTTCTGATAAGAGAGGCACCATTCCCCTAACCCTGTCATGGGCAACCTTTTGAGCTTGGCATGTTAAAATTTGCCAAAAAACTGAGCATAACTGAGGTGGTGTGTGACTTTGAGAAAAAACCATAATTTCATGATATTTATAGTTTAAATAAAAAATGTATAATTGTAATATATAACTGTATTTAATAAACCAAAATATGTAAATTAATATAGGCAGAATTGTCATCTATAGTGCACAGAGTGTCTATACTACACTACGGCAAATATTTCATCCGCGGCATGTAGTCCCATACAGCTACATGTCATCAAAAATGGCTATGTGTGTCAGCACTGACACACGTGTCATAGGTTTGCCATCACAGCCGTAACCCCTGTGATATGGAAGTGATATTTGTATATTAGTACAAGAACATTATGCAAAGCAGTGTAGGAGTAGATTGTAATTGTTAAGGATAATCCATTTAAAGGCACAATCACAGAGAAAGCTTTGCAGCTTTCTTTTTTCTCTTTTCTCTTTTCAGAATTTATTGTAATCTTAAATGATCAAGGTTTGAGTACTCACTAAATTAAAGGAGGCTGACCTAGAAGAGACATCTAGTTGATTAGAGGCTTTAAAAGAGTAAAATTAGTTATTGAAATGCTTTTGTTAATGTGGACTTTGTTTCAGAGTATTTGGGTTCAAACCTCCACTTTGTAATTTATTATTTGTATGAGCTAGTGTATGTTACTCAATTTCTATGAATTTACTTATTTTATTATTCAGATGGTAAAATGAGGGGATTAGATTTAATGGCCTCTGAGATTCAGCTTTATATCTATGATTCTATGATATAAAAATAGTGCGTTGAAAAACAAACTTACTGATTCTTTAAGTTGAAGATATGATTTTTAAAATCTCATTTTCAAAAAAAAAACTCTTAAAGGCAGCAATTACCTTATCCATCTTGTAGTCATCGTGAGTAATTTTCAATTAAAGAAGAGCCTTTTAAACATTAATGTTATGACATCTCAAGGTCACAACAAGTCAAACAAGTCACAAACAAATCATCAACAGTTCATTTGTGTCCAGAACTGTGCTACATACGCAAAACTAACAGGTAACAGCTTCCCGAAGTTTACTGAACTGTTATGGGGTCTGCCTTTGAGGCTTTTCTCTGACAAGAAGACAACAATAAGTACCTAGCAAAACTGAATCTTGCACTCTAGTTCATAGTATCTTTCCACTAATATGAAATGTGGGAATGAAGGCATAGGATGATGACACTGTCAAAGTGTTAGAAACCTAATCACTGGAGTTAACAATAAAGACACAAGGGTGGCTTTCAGTTTTTAGGGTATCAGAAACAAAAAAAAATCTAATTGCAACAGATAAGAAAAAGTGTTTCTTTGGACACTAATAGGCATAGCAGAATGGAGCATAAAGACTCTTTTATAAAACTTGTTCACACAATTAAATACAGTCTAGAATACAGAGAAATCAGCACTGACTTACTCCATTATTAAACATTTAGAACATGCCTTCAGGCCACTGAAGTTTAACACTAATTACTTTTCTGCAAGCAAATTATTAACAGTCTATTAAGGAACATGTCTATGGGAAGCCCTATTAACATGCAAAACTATTTTATTTTCTCCTGGTTAGTTTGCCTAAATTATATACATATATACTATTTAAACATTGTAATACTAATCTCAACTATCTACTGAATACCAAAGGGATCCATTTTTACTCTCACATAGAAAGCAAAAAAAAAAGTTTGAAGCAATACATAATTTTAAAAAATCTATATCTAGATTTCCACACTGGGTCTGGTTTAGCTTGCAGCATCAGTGGGAAAGCCATAGATGGTTAATGACAGAGGATTCAAAAGTGTATGAGAGTGTCACATTCTATTTGCATTAGAATTCTTTTCATATTGAAGATGAATTCCACTTGTAAGAAATTTTGTTATTAGAAACTTTGTTTAAGTGATATTAGGTGAGTCTCTTAACCTCTCTGGGCCTTAGCCTCCAGAATGATCAAACAATGGTTAAACCAGATGATCTCAAAGGTCCCACACAAAGGTGCTATCATTCTATTCCAAATTCTACATTATATTTTAAAGGAACAAAACTATACTATAAAGTCCTTGTGGCTTGATAATCTATCGAATGGAGCTGAAGGATGAGTTTTTGAGATGAGTCTCCAACATTTATTAGCTATGCCAACAAACTTCTGAGTCTCAGTTTACCTATCTGTAAGATGGGGAGACCTACTACCAGTTTATATCTAGTTTATCAGATGGTAATACATTTTATTTTATACTTATTGTTTGATATCTGAAATGTCTAGCACAGTTGTACTTATACAAGAAGTATGCAATATACATTTTGTGTTCAATTTATTGATTATTTTATAGACACAAAGTGGTGCCATCATGACAGTAGAGAAATTTAGGCTATGGCTTATAACTGTCAACCAATAGCTAAGTTTTTCCAGCAGGTGAAGGGTGAGATCTTCATATCAGAACGTCTATTCTAGAAAAATGTACACAGGATTTAGCACAAAAGAAATGTCCCTGCTTTGCCATGAATTATTGGTATTTATGGCACATTACCTCTCTGCATTGCAATCCTCATTGGGAATGATATTTAGCCCAATCAAGTCATAGTGTTGTTGGGAAGAGGAAATCAGAGAGGCAGTGAGGTAGCACAGTGGACAGAGGACTAAGTCTGGAGTCTGGAGGGCCTACGTTCAAATTTGGCCTCAGACAATTCCCAATTGTGTAACCCTGGGCAAGTCACTTCACTCTAGTTGCCTAGCTTGTACTACTCTTCTGTCTTAAAACCAAGACACAGTACTGATTCTAAGACAAAAGATAAAGTTTTTAAAAAGAAAAAAATTAGATATGAAATATGAAAATAGTCTGAAAAGCATGAGGCATTATTTAAATGTGCAATATTATTACCTGTGAAATAAAGATACATTCAGAATCAACTCAGAGTTACTTAGTTCCTTCAACAAACTTAATTACTTTGACAAAGATTCACACTAGTCTTCACTTTTATCAAAAAGTAATATGAGGAGCAAGAAAGAAATATCTTGAAGAAGTCAGTGGAAGGGAGAGTGAAGATGCCTCAAAATAGAAAGACTCTTGGAGTTAGAAGGAACCATGACTTCCATGTCCAATGGATGAATTTTTTCTAGAAAACCTCTATGCTCTGCTTGAACAATTCCAGGGACTAGAAACTCACTTTACTAAGTTCAGACTCTCTTTGACATAACTGCTCTTCAAATGTTAGGCACGATATCTTTAGTCATCTCCAGATCCTTTAACTGATTTTGGCAAGCTAACACATTAGCAATTTTTTTTCAGTTTCATGCCTGCCACAAATCTGAGAAGGATACCTTTCCGAACCCCTTCTTTGATATGTATATATTCAGAAGCACAGGTTAGAACCTTACAATGACACAAGAGACTTCCCTCTAAGTTGACCTCAATTCATTAATTTATAGTCTTTAGTTTAAATCATTCAGCAAGAGATAAAGGGCATGATAGGATATTGACATGACTTTAAAAAGTACAAAAGGCCAACTTGGGAAAAGTAGTCTTCTTGGGTACTGGAGAGATATTGTAGAAATAGGTATTTTAACATCAAGAAGAACATAGGTGAGTGAGCTCACATTCAGTTGCCTCAATCTTTTCAGGGGATGGAGAGGTGAAATTATCTGCTTCATGTAAAGAAAGGGTAGTTTAAGGGGCTTCAGAATACCAGAGTGGTGAAAGTCTAAAATAGGTTAGGAAGTGCCAAAGAATAAACAAGAGATGAATAGAAGGATTGCTGATGTACACTGAGGACCTTGTTGAAATTAGAGAACAGCTGGATAAGGTATAAAATTATTTAAAAGCATTAGCTATTAAAAGCATTGGCTCTGTGACTTTCTCCAGCAATGCCAAATATGCCAGGTATGTAATTGGAAAAGCAGATGGTGGGAGTCATTTGGCATCCTGGACTGATAAAATGGGAGAGGGGAAAGATGAATGAGGTGAGAGAGTCTAGAGCAGGGGTTGGCAATGTATGACTCTCGAGCCATTATCTGGCTCTTTTGAGGGCCAAATATGGCTCTTTCTGCAGGAGCCATAAAGTCAATGTTTTTTTAGGCGCTGTTACAGGAGCGCGCACTGTGAGCACTGTACGGCTCTCACGAAATTACATTTTAAAAAATGTGGCGTTTATGGCTCTCACAGCCAAAAAGGTTGCCAACCCCTGGCCTAGAGTGTCAGTGAGAGCAACTTTGATGAGGGTGATCATGAAGTTCAGTCTTCCTTTGGGTTCAAGTTTATCCAGAAGGGAGCAGATAGACTAGACAAAGGGGAGGGCTTGAGTGCATGGAGGCTACAGGGAAGAAGTTGAGAAGGCATAAGGGAGGGAAAGAAGGAACAAGGGGCCTGGGCTCAGAGAAGGCAAGTGGTCACGTATCAGATTAGGTCTATTCACTAACGAGAAAGAACTTATCAGTTATCCTGAAAGCAAGGGTTGTATCGTCTGTAACTCTTTCAATGCCTTGTCCACAATAAATATTTTTTGAAATGAGGAAGCAATTGTGGTTATAGCGGGAAGAATACTGGATTTGAGTCAGAGAGAATGCCTGGATTCAAATCCTGGCTTTTGTCATTGATTATCCATAAATCACTTGACCATCCTGGGTCTCAGTTTCCTTATGTATAAAGATAAACAAAAACTCACTAGTTTCTAAAATTTTTCTACAGCTTGTTATCAGAGACCACTGACCTTCTGCACATCTGTCCATTTCTTCAGAGTCCTGTAACCAAGCTGCTACTTTACTCTGGCCAGTGGTACATGTTGCAGGTAGGCTATTGCTGCATGGTATAGGTGGCTGCCAGGGGAAGCTGTTTTGTTGTACCTGACAATCATGAGACAGACAAAATCTGTGAGCATAAGTCCTGAAAAATGAAAGAGGTTACTGAAGAAGAGTTAGTTTAAATGACATGACACACAATGTTATATTCAATCGTTGTGATACATTCGCAATGAATGTATCAACGAAAAAAGAACCTTCTTTCACAGGGATCCTACAATGTGTTTATCATATAGTTGAAATCTACAAGTGACAGTTTAACGAATGTCATCAAAACACAAAACATCGCCCCATAAAATTATCTGTAAAATGACAGTGAAGGGAAAAGAATTCAGAATCACAGTATTTGTTCGCTAAACTGAAAGGTCTTCAAGGATATAGCAGTTTGCCATCCTAGCATTCCTTCAATTTGCCTGATTGAATCTTAAAAACTTCACGGTGCAGTAATAAAAAGACTAGAGACCAAGGGCCTGTGTTCAAATTCTAGTTCTCTTATTTAACAACCTGTGTGACCTAGGATTGTGGAGCTCATCTGTAAAACAGACTAGGTGGTCTCTATAATCCCTTTGAGATCTGCCATCTCCAAAACTTTGACCTAACTTGGTGACTGTTGAGATTTGCTAGGCTTCTAGTCATAACTTGGAAATCATTTGGATGAGAAAAGGGAGGGAGGGGGAGAGAAAGACAGAGAAAGGGAGAGAAAGATAGGAGAGGAGAGGAAAAAAGTGGAGAGGAGAAGATAGGAGGGGAGGGGAAGAAGACCCAGAGTACAGAGGAAGAGACAGAGATAGAGAGACAGAAAAAAGAAAGAGAGAATAGGTCAATGAGAGTCAGAGAATTAGAGGTAGAGAAAAAAGAAAAGAGATAGAGAAAGAAATAGAACAGAGACAGAGGAAGAGACACAGAGAAAGAGAAGAGAGGCTGAGAAAGAGAAAGAGAGAGAGAGAGAGAGAGAGAGACAGAAAAACAGAGAGAGAGAGAGAAAGAGAGAGAGCGTGCACACACACACACACACACACACACACACACACACACACACACAGAGAGAGAGAGAGAGAGAGAGAGAGAGAGAGAGAGAGAGAGAGAGCACGTACACACAGAGAGAGAGCACAAAGAGAGAGACAGAAAGAGACTGTGACAGAGAGACAGAGAGACACAGTAAGAGAATTAATTCCTAAAGTATTTTATCTACAGGCAATCACTGCATTTTGGGTGATTTGTGCACACTAGAAAAAAAAAATTAAAGGGCAGTCTTAGGGAACAATACCAGTGTGAGCTACATCCAACATATCTTCCATTACTAGGATATTGCATGAAATAAATAATCTACATGAAATAGCTTTTTAAAAATAGTTACTAAGGTACACTGTGAAAAGAATTGAACCATGTTTTCAAAAAAGCTATAGCCATTTAAAATCCATCTTTGACTCTAATATTCAATTACAACAGATCACTCCTCTTCTAAATCATCATGAACTCAATGAAGTGCATGCTTAGCAAACTCAGGCTTATTTATTACCCACAGAGGGCCACAAACCAATTATCATTTCCGAGCCTCATAATTTGATACTTAGGATGCAAGCAGAGTGATAAATAGCTCTTTTCTTTTTTTTATTACATTCTGATAAATGTAATGGAAATATTTCACTAAGCAAAATCATAGAGGTATTTCACTGGAAACTAGAATAATGGGTCTCCTCTATAAAAGTCATACAATTTTCCTATTCCAAGCCTAAAAAGTAGAATGAAGCTGGTTGCAAGTCATTTTTCTCTTGAATCACCAGGGCAGCAATGGTAATAGTAACAAAGGCACCCTGCCTCTGGAGCCATCCAGTGCCAAAAATATAGGCAGAAGTGGAAAAAAAAAGATCCCCAATGACACAAGTATTAAGCTTTTTATAGTTAGAAAAATCCATCTCTGGTTGATTTATCTTTCACAAATTTGGGCTAAATAAGGAGGTTTATTCCAAACCTTGGTTTATAAAAAACTAAAAGAGGAATCCATAAACTATGGGGTCCAACTAATGCTACTTCTTTCTATGAAGTCCACTACACTGCCTTCCTAACATCCCTATTTTTCATCATACCAACAGTTCATATTAAGCCTGACCCAATGCCTACATACTCTAAGAAGGAATTACCAAAAAAAGCGTAGGTCCTGGCTGATAGCTATAATAAAATTTATAAGATGAGACACTTTGAGGAATCTGAGATGTAAAAAATTAAGCAAAACCTATTCAAGCTACAAATGTAATACAGAAATAAATGCCTTGTGGCCAGGTTGGTCTTGAGATATGATGATGATGACAATAATAATGATGATAGCTAGTATTGATATAATGCTTTGTGATTTACAAGCCATCTAACAAATTCCCAACAACCTTGGAAGTTACATGATATTATTATCTTCAAACTGAGGCTGAGAGGAGTTAAATGACTTATCCAGAGTCACATAGCTAATTAATGGAAATTAATTTTGCAACCTTGGAAAATGCAATTTTAGCAAGGCATTATGGTTAGAAATGAAAATACAAAACACTAATAAATAAGTTCGACTCCACGTGTATAATTGATATGGTATTGCTTGCTAACTCAAAGGTTGAGGGAGAGGATAGATAGAGTTTGAAACTCAATTTTTAAAACTGAATGTTACATTTTTTTTACGTGTTATTGGGAAATAATTAATGAAATAAATAAAAAATGTTTTAAAAATGAATGAGGTGAAGAAATTGAGGCAATAAATATGGATGACTCCATCTAGGAAGAAGTTTGACTTTGAAAGAGATGAAGGATCTTTAAAATTAAAAGAGGATTGGGCATGTAATATAGGGAATGCAAGGGTATGCAGGTAAATGTTTAACAACCAGCTCTCTCCAAACAAATTTACCTATGGCATTTTAATATTTAAAATATTAATGAATTGTTAATAATTTCTCTATCACTTTTTTAAGACTAAACAATCAACAAAACAATAAATCAAGTCCTGATTTATAGCATTTGTTGATTTCGGAGGTTTACATGTTCACACTGAAAATTTAACAATTTGCTTTCATGAGCCAATTTTAACTGTCTTCAGCACAACCTTGAATGAGGAATGAATTATTAAATTTAGAAAGATGGAAAAAAGAAAATAAAAAAGGGAAAGGGGAAGAAGAGAATGAAATAGAGGCAGAAGACAGAGAGAAGGTGGAGAGAGAAAAGAAAAAGAGAGAGAGGAAGATGTAAATGGAAATGAGAAAATGAAAAATGGAGAATGAGAAAAGCAAGGGTAAAAGGAAATAGAGAGGAGGTTAAAAAAAGGGGGGAGAAGAAGAAAAGAATAAAGTGGAGACAAAAAAAAGGTACAATGGTCAAAAGGGTCAGTTTCCAAGAGTGATAGAAAGGGATACACGGAAAAAAACGCAGGCATTAGCGTGAACAAGGTCCACCACTCTTGCCAAGAGGAAAGAAAATGAATGAATGAAAATATGGAGAGTTTTGAAGTTGAGAGTAAGAGAGAAAAATAGCTCCCAAGAGATGGCATTGATGTTCTCAGAAAAGTGGGAAGCCAGGTTCTCTAGGGAGAGAGAGGGAGGTAGTATTAGGCAAGATTTGAAGAACCAAATTTGAACAGCTGCTGTAGAGAATATACTAAGACAGTTAATCAGTGAAAAGTAAAAGAAGCTAGATGCCTCGAGGGATGAGTTTAGATTCTATCACATTTAGAATCAGTTGCATGGTTGTAAGACTTCCTCAAGCTGTACCCAGAAGTATGTAAGTCAGTCAACAGTCAGAAAACAAGCATTTATTAAGCACCTACTATGTGCCAGGCACTGAGTAAGCATCAGAGTGGGGAAAAACTATGATGGTATACTATTTAGCTATTGTTGGTGTTTAGTCATTCATTTCTGTTAGCCTCTACCTGATCCCATGGGCTTTGTCCATGGGTTTTTTTTGGGGGGGGGCAGAGATACTGGAGTAGTTTACCATTTCCTTCTCCAATGTGTTCCTATTTTACAGATGAGGAACTGAGGTAAATAGGAGTTAAATGACATGCCAAGAGTCACACAGTAAGTGTCTGAAGTCACATTTGAACTCAGATCTTCTTGTCTCCAGGCCAGGTGCTCAAAGTATTGTGCTACCTGGTTGCCCTATTTAGATTTTGTATTTGGAGATCATAACTGAAGTCTAATAAAAATAGATCATGTTTCAAGAACTACACAAATAAGTGAGATTCTCTGGGCCAAACATTTAAGTATTTTTATTGGCTTTCCTAGAATTTGGATAAAATCATCCAAAGTTAGTAGTTAGCCCATTCATTCATTTAAAAAAAAGGAAGGAGACATAAATTTTCTTTTCATTTCAATCTATTACTATGGCCAATTTTGCTGGCATATAATCCTGACTGACCTAGATTTTAGTGTAGGAAGTAAGTTTTCACTCTATTACATTATGTCTCACTTTTTTATATAAATATCTAGAATAATGGAAAGAACACTGGACTTGGAGTCAGGAGAACTAGGTTAAAATTTGGGCTGCAACAATCTCAAGTTATGTTATCTTGGGTAAATCAATTTCTCATGGCCAGCTTTTTTTCCTGTAAAATGGGACTGATAATACAATGTACTAGCTACCTCATAATGCCCTTGTGAGAGGCTCTGCAAACTAGAAAATACTTCATTGTTGCTTAGTTGTATCCGACTCTGTGGACTATACTGTCCATGACTTTTCTTGGAAAAGAGACGGGAACGGTTTGCCATTTCCTTCTTCTATATATTAAGGGAAACAGGTTAAGTAACTTGCCCAGGATCACATAGCTTGTAAGTGTCTGAGACCAGATTTTAATTCAGGTTTTCCTGGCTCCAGATCCAGTGCTCCATCCACTGCACCACCTCATTGTCCCCAAAGTATTATATACATAAGAGTAATTATTATGCCTCAAGAGATTTTCTAAGCAAATTCAGGGTTGGATTCCATGAAATTAAGGCTCACCTTCCCATCCATAACTGCTACATTAGCAGCTGGTGAAGATTCTGTTGTGGAGGTTGAAGGAAATATGTGAAAGCTAGCATCCCTTGGCGATCGTACAATTTCATTCTGACGGTATAATCGGTGATGGCGGAGTTTGGAGACCCAACCGTCAAACCAGTCCTGGGATTTCACCTAAAACAAAGGCAGGAAGAGAAGGGGCTCATTAATTCATTACTCCAAGTTAACCCAATAGAAGTATGCCATTTCCCAGAAGTAGAAGAAAATTCTGCTTAAAGACCACTTACCTTTAGATGATAGATGTGTTCTTCGGTGTCCAGATCTATTCTTCGAGCTTTCTTTTTAATTGACATAACTGATAAGCCAACATCGATGCTCCCATGGACCTTGCCTTTTTGAATCTAAAATCAAAAGACATGTAAATATGGAAAAATAGTCTGACTAGTTATATGACTATATTGAATAAAAAGGAGTTCTATAGCTTTTCACACTTTTAAAGAAAATAAGAACACTTTCTGTTCTAGGGAAAGAAATTCAAAATCTCTCAGTCTGCGGAAGTTCAAGATGCTTTCTCCAACCCCTTTTTAATAAACATCTGCTATCCATCTGCTATCAATTTATGTGATATGATGTATAAGGTCAATTCTTCATAACTACAAATTTGAAGTTAAGGACTCTCCTTTTTTCTTTTCATATGAAAAACAAATTAGTTTAAGAAGATAGGGCTGTCAAAGAGATATGGTCTTCCTCTGCCTTTTAGCCTCTAGTATTTTGCATTAGTCTACTACTGCTAGTCAAATGAAGTCAAGATTGAGGTCAGGTACGTGGTACCAGAAAGTCCAAACCGCCTGACTTTTGGCTGGCATCTTTATGGTGCTTTTTGCTTAATCTTCCTCTTTTGCTCCTATTCTGTTTTTTTTCTTTTTCAAACCCTTACCTTCCAGTTTTGAATCTGTGTATTGTTTCCAAAGCATAAGAACAGGAAGGGCTAGGCAATGGGAGTTAAGTGACTTGCCCAGGGTCACACAGCTAAGAAGTGTCTGAGGCCAGATTTAAATCCAAGATTTCCCATCTCTAGTCCTGGCTCTCTATCCACTGAGCTACCTAGATGCCCTTTCCTTTTATGTTACCTCGTTTATTTAAAAACATTAAGCAACTATATAGTGTGCAGGATATTCAGCTGAGGAAGATGCAAAGTTTAGATGGGGATGATGGGAAATCTGATAGAAACACTGAAAAGATGACAATATCCAAATCCTCTCCCCTCCATCTTCTTTTTTTTCTTCCTTTTTTAAACCCTTAGCTCCCATCTTAGAATCAATAACATGTACTGGATCTAAGACAGAAGAGTTTTAAGGGCTAGGCAATGTGGGTCAAGGGTCTTACCCAGGGTCCCACAGCTAGGAAGTATCTGAGGTCAAATTTAAACCCAGGACCTCCTGTTTCTAGGCCTGGCTTTCCATTCCCTGAGCCACTCAGCTGCCTCTCATATCTTCTTCTTGCCTCAAAGGTTTTCTTCCTCTATGTAATGTATTTTATACTACTTTAATAATTAATGACCCTGCCTCTGAAGATAAAAATAAACTTGTTTGTCAAATAGCCAAGTGTGCATGAAAGTCCATTTCTTTTTAGCATTAATCTTTTTCTTGTTCTTTTTAATTTTGAGGAACTCTTTTGTAGTTTTTGGTTTTCCTTTGATCATAAGGGTCCCGAGAATGGGATTGCTTAAAAATAATAACAACGACATAGCCCATCATGGGCTCTGGGTCAAATGATCTTGTTCAACCACACAGTCATCCTGGTGACCTTAATGAGAGCAAAACCTCCAGAAGGTTCGGTTTCTCAGTATTTAAAATGGGGACACTACCTGCCCTTCCTGCCTTCTTAGGGTTGTTGTGACACTAATAATAGAATAATAATAATAATAATAATAATAATAATAATAATAATAGAAGTGATTTGAAAACTCTAAAATGTTATACAGACATGAAACTAAGACAACTACAATCCCACCTACGAGTAAGGTTAGAAAGGAATGAGTTTTTTTAGCAGATTACCCTAAGGATCAAGTTGTAGTTTTCAGAGGCTAAAAACTAAAATTCCAAACTGAATTCTGATTTTTTTCCATCACAAGTCTAAAATTTTATACTCGCTTAACTATAAATACAAAGTGTACTTTCCATTTGTAACTGAATGGTTTGATCATTTTGTGAAATCTAAAGTTATACCAGAGGCAATACAAATGGACAAAGCTATGTCTATAGCCTGAGAATTACAACATAATGATATTTAGTCACATCAAACAGAGCTCTAAATTGACCTTTGAAAAACGTCATATGATTTACTTACATCGAGTGGTGCTTTTGAATACTTCAACATTCCATTATCCAGGACAAAAAATCGCTGCAAGAACCAAATAATTCACCATTAGTATCTGAGAACTATATGAATTATAATAAATAATTTCCCGCATTTAAGACTTTCCACGTTAACTGGGCTGGGATTTTTTTTTTTAAGTGAGAAAAAAATCACAGAACAGAAAATTTCATGACATTTCTTGTTCAGTCACAATCTCTGTCATAGGTGAGGGATATCTTGGGTCAAGTGCCAAGAAAATTCTGCAAGGGGGCTATCTTACTGCATTTGAATTCTTTTTATTCTGGCAGGTTTTAAAAACTGAATTCCATAGGGAACTAGAGAGAGCACTGATGAGGACAAACAGGATCTGATGGACTTGCCAATGGTCCGCTGAGTCCCTGAATGGTTAAAATTGGGATCTGGAACAGAATACTTCACGTGTCCATAACCTAGTTCCCCCCTCCCCGCCCCCCCAAATTAAACAGGGCTACTACTTTCAGATAATATTAAAAATAAAGATTATATAATTTGGGAAAGATATAAAAATGGACTATTGGGGATTCAGTCTAATTGTATCCTAGCTGCTCAGTGGTCCTTAGTTTCTCGGTGGTCCTGCCGATTACAGTTCCACAGGGAATCTCTGTTATTTTCCATCCTTGTACGGCTTCAAACTAAACAAATAACTCATGGTATGTAGCAAAACAATGGGTCCAGTGCCTTTCTCTTGTAAGCTATCAATGCCAGGGAGCCTTTCTGTTTCTAGCAAGAAAATTCTCTCTGATGGAAAAGTACTATGTGGTTTAGGAATCCTTAGCAATAGAAAAGGGAGATTGATTCTAATGGTCCTTAACATATAACTCAGAAAAGACTAATGCAATCTCTTTGTTACAAAATATGGAGAATGTGGACCTGTGAGGCCAAACCTGAGGAGGCAAGATTCACAGTGGGGAAAAAAAAAGATTCTAAATTAAGTTTAAAAGGCATTTATTTGCGTAGCTTACAGTTCACATGGTTTGGCTTAGGTCACAGTAAGAGTATGTTTTACTTAGAGCACACTGGAGATAGAAATAATAGAATTGATTCTGGACCTCTACTATTTATGCAGAGAAATTTTCCACAGCATATTCTGGAGCCACAGTTGACTCACAGCCAGTTCAATGAAATCATAGAATGGAGGAAAAATTAAATTTAGTGACTCATATGTAACTTGCTTTCCTTATTCCCATTCTCTTATACTATTTCCACCTGAGGAATAGAAAAGGGTGGCAAGGTCACAGGAAAGGACATAAAGGCTTATATTGGAAGACCTATAGGATGACTGAGATGGATTGAAAGAAAAACAGGCTCCTAACAGAGTATGGCCAATGGCACCACAAGCCTGTGGAAAGAAGATATTATTGCCTTCAAGAGCAATAAAAATCCAGGGAAGATGGTCATGTGGGGCAGAAAAGGAGCACACTGGTCAAAGTTTCCCTGATCTGTAGTTTAATTTATAGCAGCAGAAGACCTGGGTTCAAATCCCAGCTCTGCCAATTATTCATTAACTATATCAATTTGGACAAGCCGCTTCATCTGTCTGAGCTTCGGTTAATCTGTCATATTAGGGCACTGGACTCAATGAGCTCTAAGTTTCCTTCCTGTTCTAAAACTTTATTCCTATGAGTCTATGAACTCCAAGTAGTGACAGATGTTATTCATTTGTAAAACTTTCAATTTGGAATTACACAATCAATACTCTAGCTGTAGAAATGACAGACACAAGTAGAAGAAATTTACTTTAGGAATTCCTTAAAAGTTTACTCTATGATGTTAGCTGGGATCCATCACAGGAACTGCACTAAGGATGTTCAAAAGAAAATTATTTTTCCCCTCCCCCTGCACCATGAATCTCAGAGGTTTGGCAGTGGAAGGAATGTTTAAGGCTAACTGTTTACTAATAAAATATTTTTTAAAAAAGGAAATATTTTTTTCCATAATAAGCACTGGAAACCTCTCTTTTACAGCCCAGTTGGCTAGATATCATCTAAAGCAGTGTATCTCAAACTTTTTTGTTTCAGGACCCTTTATACTCTTAAAAATTATTATAAAAAAGGTAGCTTCAGTCTCTTTGAGTCATATTTATCAATACTGACTGCATTAGAGATTAAATTGATCATTTAAGATGATTTATTAACACCAATAACATTTTTAGGAAAAATAACTATATTTTCCAAAACAAAAATTTGTGAGAAGAGTGGCATTGTTTTACATATTTTTATAAATCTCTTCCATACCTTAATGGAAAGAAAACTGGATTCTTAGATGTAACTCTGTATTCAGTCTGTTAGGATATGTTGTTTTGGTATATGAGGAAAATCTGGCTTCACACAGATGTGTTGTTAAAGAGAAAGGAAGATTTTTTTAACAGGCAAATAACACCTTAGTATTATTATATCCTCTGAAAGTACATCAGGGATTCCCAAGGGTTTTCAGGCCATGCATTGAGAACTGTTGTTTAAAGGGTCTTAAATAATAGATTTCTGTGAATATCTCTTTACCTTACTATGTGTTTTTAATCTGTATATATTAGGGAAGAGAAAATGACCAGAGGAAACCCTATCCAATAAATCAACTAACAAAAATTTTGATTGAATCGTGATAAAGGGAATGCTGGTATATATATGGCCAAAGTGTATTTCCTTGAATTCTGAAGGGATCAATGAATTTAGAAGGGGGAGAAAAATCACATTTTTATTTCAGTTTAATTGTTTTCCCTTGTAATCCTTTGTATTTTATTTTACACATTTAAAAACATTATTCTGAGAAGGTTTCATAGGCTTCATTAGCCTATAAAGGAATTCATGATACAAAAGAAGGTTTAGAATTCCTGGCCAAGAGCTTTTTGTTTTAACTATAGGCAATGGGGGAGTGTCTGTACTAATTAATGCTGTTCCATCTAGAGAAAGAATCTGAATATAAGGTTGTTTCCCAAAATTCACAGAATTAAATATGCACAGTGATTATGACAGCCCCAATGGTTAAAAACAAGCTTTAAAAATTGTTTGTCTTCCCAGAAATGACACTCACTATTATGTGATCATTGGAAATATTTTGTGACAAGTCACCATGAATAAAGTCACTCTTATTAGTGGTGGTACTAATGATGAGCTGTACATATAGACAATGAGAGGTTCACCTTGTGCCAGCCTTTTAAAGGCCATTTTCTTTTCTTCAGCATAAATCCTTCGTGTTTGTCTGGCTTCTGGACATTAGTCTGGCCTATTTTCAGGCCTTCTATGATTTCCCAGCTGTCAGCCTCCTGATAGAAAAGCAAGAAGGAAACAATTACATTTTGGTCAATGTTTACAAGAAACTACACCTAACAGGACATGATCTCTTTATGACACATTTTGAGGAATCAAGTTCCCAAATATAAACTGCTCTAAGACGGATGCTGTTTGTGTATATCAAAAGCATGTACACCCTGGAGCAAGGTAGTAAGCCATTAGATGCATGCATCTAGGTGAGACAAGTCAAGTCAACATCAATTTATTAACATATTTTTATAAAATGTGATATTTTAAAATATTTATTTTGTGAAACTATATTGCAAAAATACTTTCTTAAACCAAAAAGAAATGAGCAAGAAGAGTAGCATTGGTTTACATATTTTTGCAAATCTCTGGCTTCACAGAAGAAAACCTGTGATTCTCAGATCTTCATTATGCTCTTAGCTCTATGTGGCTAAGTCCTGGGGATACAGAGAAAGGCAGCAAGACACAGCCTTTGTCCATTCCAATGGGGGAAAATGACATGCAAATAGCTATCTTGTACAAATGCTATATAGAGGATAAACTGAAGATAGTCAGTAGAGAGAAAGCACTAGAATAAAGAAGGAACAGGAAAGGCTTCCTGTAGAAGGTAAGATTTTAGCCAGGGGAGCCAGTAGGTGAAGATGAGGAAGGAGAGAACTGCAGGCAAGGGGGATGGCTATTGGATAAGCCCAGAGGTGGGAGATGAAGTTTCTTACTCAAAAAATATCAGGGGGAAGAGTCACTGGATTGCAGGGTATTTTGAATGATGGTGAAGGGGAGATATAAGACATAAGAAGACTAGAAAGTAGAGGGTGGTAGGTTGTAAAAGGTTTTGAATGCCAAAAGAAGGATTTTATATTTGATCCTGGAAGTAATTGGGTGCCAGCAGATTTTTATTAAATAGAAAAACAGTTAATAGGTAAATCGTAGGAAGATCACTTTGGCAGCTGGGTGAAGGATGGTATGGAATGAAAACAGAGTTGAGGCAACAGAGTAAGGGCTTGTAGCTATGTGAATAGAAAGGGATGTACAGGAAAAAATGGCAGACCTGACAAGACTTGGAAAATATTGATTATGGGGCAGGGTATGGGAAAGAGAGAGAAGTGGAGGACATCTAGGTTGTAAACCCAGGTGACTGGGAGGATGGTACCCTCAGTAGTACTAGGGAAGCTAGAGTAGAGGGTTTAGGGAAAAAAAAGATATGAGTTCAGTTTTTGTAAGTCTTCTAAGACACATCTAGTTCAAGATGTCTAATGGTTAATTAGAGATGAGACCAGAGGTCAAGGGAGAGGTTAGGGCTAGGTCAGTGAATTTGAGAATCATCGGTGTACAGATGATAATTGAATTCGTGTGGTTATTGGGATTACTAAAAAACTGTATAAAAGAAAAAGACAGAGGCTAATGGGATACCCATGGTTAGCTGGTAGGAAGATACATAAAAAGAGACTTAGAAGGATCAGTCAAAGAAGTAAGGGGAGAATTTTAATTTTTTTCAGCAAAATATGATGTAAGTTCTCAACTGAGAAGGTGGAGGAGGGGTAAATATAAGAGGTTGAAAAAGGGGTGGAAAGGTTTGGAAAAGCTACTGTGATGAGTGGGATAGTAAATTAATTAGGGAGGTGTAAAAGAATTGCTTTGTGCCATGAAGGACCCATTGAGATTACATAACATAAACTTGTACTGGATCCAGTTGGCATGGCTTCATGATTTTCTCCAGCATCATTTTGTAGCATGTGTGAATATCTAAAGGCATAAAGTACAGAGTGGGAGTAATCCAAGACATGCAAAATTGGTGATAGGATAAAGGGGTAAAAGATTCAGCAGAAGAAGACAGTGTAGGGTTGAACTGGCTCACTAAGGAGTCAGGAGAGGGAAAGCAAGAATATGGCCAGTTCAGGAATAATGGCTTGGGAAAGAACTAAAGAGTCCAGGGATTGGAAGTTATAGTGGAGATGAAGAGTAGAATTTGGGATTGCAAGGCAGAGGGAAAACTACAACAGATTGTGATCAGATAAGAGAATTCATAAATATGGAAATGGAGAATTTGTGGGCGACTGAAAGATCAAGGGTATGATCATCTTTGCTGTGTGGCTGAAGTGAGGTGAAGGAGCAGGTTGTGGGAAATAGTCAAGTTGTAGAATTGGGAGGTAAAAATGTTTGAGGGGTATAAATATATATGTTGAAGTGCCCTAGAATGAGGGCAAGCATTGAGAAGAAGAAAAAGACCAAGAGCCAGTCACTGAACTCATGGAGGAAAGAAGGGCAGTGTCTGGGAGTCTGGCAGACAATAGTACTAGAATTTTGATTGGGGAGTAGAAATGGACTGAGGGAACCTCAAAGGAGGAGAGATTACTAAATGATAGAGATAGAAGGGGACCCTGAACACGACAATGGGGAAACAATGAGTATTCCAACTCTTCCACTGGAGTCGGAGAGGACAGCTGAAGTGCAACGAGTGTTGGAAAAGGTGGTCACGGAGTCTTTATTAGGAAGGGGATAGGTCTCATTAAGAGCCAGAATATGAAAGGAATGAGAAAGACAAAGATTTAATATGAAAGTGAGTTTTTGTTTCTTTTTAATGATGGAAGCACAACAGAATTAGAGATTTGGTTTGGGGGGATGGAAATAAGGGAGAGAACAGTGAGGGGGTTGTACAATGATAGCCAGGGGATAGCGATCACTGGGTTGGGGAGAGTACAATCCAGTGGGAGCTTGTTAATCACTGCTAAATGAGTCCAGGATGATTATCAGCAACAAAAGTGGCTTTATAGTGGGTCAGCTCAGTGTTAGGTAGCTCAGAGGAATTAATGGGGCAAAGCTGATGGAATAGCTTTTCTCTCCTATCCCAGTAAGCAGAAGAAGCCCAGGAGATAGGCAGAAGGAACAAGAATGAATGGTATCTCTCTAATCTCCTGCAGAAGGAAGGATCCCTGACAGGTAAAAAAGAAGTCACCAGGTCAGGAGATGAACAAATATAATAAGATTGATGGAAACAGGCCAAGTTATGAAGATCTTTAAAAGTCAAAAAGGGGTAGGGGTGGCAGCTACATGCCTCAGTGGATAGAGTGCCAGGCCTAGAGATGGGAGGTTCTGGGTTCAAATATGGAATCTGATACTTCCTAGCTGTGTGACCCCGGGCAAATCACAACCCAAATTGCTTAACCGTTACCACTCTTCTGAGAATCAATATTTAGTACAATTCTAAGACAGAAGGTAAGGATTAAAAAACAAAAAAACAACTAACAGTGATGTTATAAAGAGGGGAAGGGTTTTTTTTTGGGGGGGGGGAGGACCCGCAAGACTCACAGAAGCTAAAACTAAACATACAAGTTATTATTATTATTACTTGAACATTAAAAAAGTCAGCTGTGGCCCATCAGAATCTTATTGGAGCCAGACCATTTCCTTTGAAGTTCAGGGTATACCAATGGACAAAGTGCTGGGCCTGGAGATGGGAAGACTCATCTTTGTGAGTTCAAATCCTGTCTCAGGCATGTATTAGTTGTATGATCCTAGGCAAGTCCCTTAACTCTGTTTGCCCCAGTTTCCCAACTGGAGAAGGAAATTGCAAATCAGTATCTCTGTCAAGAAAATCTCAAATGGGGTTATGAAGAGTTAGATGTGACAAAATGACTGAATAACAAATGATATCCTACTTATAAAACACACACACACACACACACACACACACAGAGCCCTTGTTCATAAAGCTGAATCTTAACATTCTGGGATGCCTATACACTTGAAAACAAGCAAAGGACTGAGATTCAAAAGGCCAGCTGACATAAGCCCCACCGGGTGTAGGACCTTGAACAATTAACCTACACCAATGAAATCTAGGTCCATAACTAGATGAGGATTAACATATGAATATATCAAGAAATTTTCACTTGCCATTAGTGGTAAATAGTGCTTATTTTCAAATGTCCTAACTTTAAACTGCTATATAACTATGAGCTACTGGCAATGGATTAGGGTAAGGAGAGTTGGCATCTGAATCTGTAATTTGACTGATATGAGAAAAAGTAACAGAAAATCTTTTCCCTAATGCAGATCAGAAGACTATCTTTTACTTAAAGTCTTTGGTTGTTGCCTGGGGTATTGGGAAATTAAGTCACTTGTCCAGAGACACCTTAGTTAAGGTGTCAGAGGTTGAATTTGTATCCTGGTCTTCTTGTTTCCAAGCCCTGTCCTCTACCCAATATCAACGCTACCTCTTTTTTTTTCCCCAAACCCTTGTCTTCCATCCTAATAACAACTCTAAGACAGAAGGACTAGGGGTAGGCTAGTGGAGTTAAGTGACTTGCTCAGGGTCATATAGGTAGGAAGTATCTGAGGCCAGATTCTAATACAAGTGTTCCCAACTCTAGGCATGGTGCTCTATCCATTGTGCTACCTAGTGGCCCCACACTGCCTCCTGAGCGACTACTAAGCAAGATATTATTGGAGACCAGCTATAGATATAATTCAGTCTATACCTCAGAGTCTGAATAGTTTCTCTACCTTCCAGGCATACTATGCGCTGCTCAAAACTGTGGGCCAGAAATTTTCAGTTCCTACTGAGGCTGCATGATGAGAACTCACACTGTCCCTTATAGATATTAAATAATATGCTGAGCATATAAAGCATGAGAATAGTAAGAACACATGGCAATTTTTAATGATGTTGTACTGGCAAAAGTGCTTTGAAAAGCAAAAGTGCCACATCAAAAGAAAGTGGTTATAATCATTATTACACCGTCCACTTCTTTATATTCGAGAATTGTCTATACTCATTTTTCAAATATTTTCAATATGGAGTTTTAAATGATTGTAGACTACAATCAAAGTCAGAAAAAATGTGGAGAGAGGATGAGACAAGCTCTGTATAAAAAACTCATTTCTCTTTGGCTCTGTCTTCTGCTTAGCTAAATACACCCATTACTCCCTATCCCAGGATGTCTTTTTGAGATCACACCCGATCTTTTCTTCTGAACTCTGGCATAATCCATTTCTTCTATGGGCTATGTCTCTACATGTGCATTTTCTGAGGCAATCTAGCTCATTCTCAAGAAACATTAACTGTATTTTCTGAGCTCTTTACTTCCAAATATGCATGGGGAGTGTATCTCTTTGGGGGAAAAAAAACATTTTTCTTTCAGGCAACATCTTTTAAGGCTGGTGGGTCACCTCTCATCTGCCCCTTGTGTGAAGAAGAATGCTTTTTATAACTTGAGCAAAATGGAAATACTTAATAATAAATAGAAATGCTTTTTAGGTTTCAGCTAATTAAACCCCGAGCAAAATACCAGCATGTCCCTATAGAGCTGTAGCTACTGATTTCTATCACACTGGCTTCTTCTTTACAAGGTTAGCTGCAGGGAGAAAGAAGCATTTCTCTGACAACATGGAAGAAACATAATATTCTTCTTAAGATTAAGTCTGCTTTATTCAAGTAGTTTTGAGCCATGATACTATTATTTGTGAATGTGGGATTTTTTTTTAAATAGCAAGAGAAATGGCAAATAATCTAAATATAGTCTTCTGAATTAAACAAGTTGTCGACCTGACAATGGCAAAGAATAAAACAAGACAGGAAAAAGTTTGGTCTTAATTTTAAGTGGCTGATAAAATTATCACAAATATAAATTTTAATAAAAGAGGGAAAATCTATGAGCACCAGAATCAAGAACCAATGGTCCAGGGGGCAGCTGGGGAGCTCAGTGGATTGAGAGCCAGGCCTAGAGATGGGAAGTCCTGGGTTCAAATGGACTGAGACACCTTACACCTCAGACACTTCCCAGCTGTGTGACCTTGGACAAGTCACTTAACCCCCATTGCCTAGCCCTTACCACTCTTCTGCCTTGGAACCAATACATAGGATTGATTCTAAAATGGAAGGTAAGGGTTTTAAAAAAAAAATAGAATCAATGGTTCTTAGCATTCTAATTTCAAATTGATGTCTCTAAATTTGGCTCAGCCTGGCCCCATATGTTAGAAACTCTTTCCGACAAAGGGCCATTTTGTTTTGTAAATATTTTCCTGATAATCTACAAATTTCCCAGAATAAAAAAATTTCAAAAAGCCCTAACTTCACAGTGACCTCTAGTTACAAAATGCAACAGGAGGCTTAAAGGTCTTCAGAGTTCTACTTTAGAGTTTAAAGAAGTTCTATATGAAATTTAGGGCAGCTAGATGACTCAGTGGATAGGGCATTGGGACTGGAGTCAGGAAAACCTGACTAGTTGTCCAACTCTGGTTAAGTCATTTAATTTTCCTTTGCCTTAATCCACTGTAGAAGAAAATGACAAACTGTTCTAGTATCTTTGAGGAGAAAATTCAGTGGACAATATGGTCCATAGGGTCACAAAGAGTTAAGACACAGCTGAATGACTAAATGACAACAAAATGAAATAGAACAAAGCCTAGGGCAGTGATGGTGAACCTATGGCATGGGTGCCAAAGATGGCATGCAGAACTTTCCCTCTGGGCATGCCACCTTTCCCCCTACATCCCCCCACCCCTCCAGAGTTCTTTACTAGACAGGTAGAGGGACTGGGGTGGAGCTGCTCCCCTCCCCTTCTCCACTGTGCTTGAGGACATTCTTTCCTATGCCCCCCCCCCCAATCCTCTGCCCAGCAGCCAATGGGAGCACAGGGTGGGAAGGTGGGTGGCTCACAGGAAGCAGAGTTGGAGGGGAACAGAGCACTTAGGCCACTCCCCTCTCCCTCTCTCCCCTACTGAGGACATTCCTCACTTCATCCACCCCTCCACCCAGCAGCTAAATGGGAGGGCTTCTCCCTCCCCAGTGTGGAATAAGGTGGGGCGAGGGGCATGCCCTGCACTCATGGGTGGGGCACAGCACTTGGTCTCTGGGGGGAGGGGCATGACAATTGGTCTGGGGGTTTATGGGGTGGGGCCCAGCACTTTTATCTCTAAAAAGTTCACCATCACTGGCCTAGGCCCTATAAAAACTTTCAAACAAAACTGACTGTGTGTCAAAACACTGCAGAAATCTCCACTGGTTTTGAAAGTAAGCCACCATGGGTCCAAGAAAATAAAGCTAAGGTGAATGTAAGCATATCTTCTAATACTTTATTTGAGACACATGAACAAAAGTATAACTTTTTTTTAAACTACAAAAATTAGGAGTATATTCAGAAATAGAAATGGAAATAAGTGAATATATAAATGCATTTATTATAAATATATAATATCTATGTTAAAGGAAAATTCATCTTTATGATTTTGTCAATGTTGTCATATTATCTTTTCCTTAATGGTCCTGAGCTATTCATGAATCGTATTTAAAAAATCATACAGAAGCAACTACAGGCCATATTGTTAGCAGAAGAGGATGACTTAGAGCTATAGTTCTCAAACTTTTTTGTCACAAGACTGTTTCATATTCCACAAAATAACTGAAGACCTCAAAGAGTTTTTGTTTATGTGGATAATAGTGATATAATATAATTTAAAGCTGTTAAAATTTTTTTAACTTAATATTTTATTTTTTTTAGAAAAATATTCCGTGGTTACATGATTCTTGTTTTTACTTTCCCCTTCACCCCCCTCCTCAACCACTACCCCCATATCCAACTTTGCATTTCCACTTGTTTTAAGATGTGTGATCAATCAAGAGTTATTTACATATTATTGATAGTTGCATTGGTATGGACTTCTGTACTGGCAGCAATGGAATGACCCAGGACAATTCTGAGGGATTTATGGAAAAGAACGCTACCCACATTCAGAGGAAGAACTGCAGGAGAGGAAACACAGAAGAAAAATAACTGCTTACATGGGTTGACGCAGGCATGGTTGGGGATGTAGACACTAAAAGCTGTTAAATTTTAAAATATTTATTTGCTTATTCATTTAAAAACAATAAATGCATTACATGTCAAATAAGCATTTTAATGAAAAATAACTTTTTTTCAAAAAAGAAAATTTTGTGAGAAGAATGGCATTATTTTAGCAAATCATTTTAATATCAAGACATCTGGATTTTCATATCCGTTTCTTCCTTTGATCTATTGCAATATTTTTTCAGTTGGAGTATATGAAGAAAATCAAGCCTCATCATGTACTTGGAAAAAGGAAGAAAATTATAATAGCCAAACGATGACTTAGTTTTATTATGAAAATAGTTTTGATCTCATAGACCCTCTGAAATTATTTCAAGGAGACATAGGGGTTCTCTGACCAGAGTTTGAGAACTGTTGGCCTAGGATTAGGGTATCCAATAGAAGTTTTGGCTTCTAAGAAAAGTCTATTTGCTATATGCAGTATTTCTCTTAGCAGCTCTCCCTATGAATTAACAAAAACCGATTAATAAGATGAAAACTTGTGTTTCTCTATAGGTTCTTGTGCTACCAATAAGCTACAAGATCATCTTTTATTCCATTGAACTTAAAGCAGCCCTTCATAGTACCTATCTACTATTTTCCTCTCTGATATTAGTGACATCTTCAGATCACAGATCCAGAGGTGGAAGAGACCTCATGGACCATCTAATCCAAATTCCTTGTCTTTATAGATAAGAAAACAAATCCATAAAGGAAAAGTAATGATACTTGTCCAAGCAATCTCTACATTGGACAATGGTATATGTCTACTGCCATTTTCTCTTTTGACAAAACAAAATGTGAAGCCATTACTGTTTCTTTTCCTTTTTTTTTCCCCTTAAAACTTTTACCTTCCATCTTAGAATTAATACTTTGCATCGGTTCGAAGGCAGAAGAGTGGTAAATCCTTGGCAAAGGGGCTAAATGACTTGCCCAGGATCACACAGCTAGGAAGTATCTGAGGCCAGATTTGTACCCAGGACTTTCTGTCCATGAGCCTGGCTCTATCCACTGAGCCACCTAGCTGCCCTGTACTATAACTTTACAAGTCTCCCCCAAAAAGGTCTCTACCAATCCTCCTACAATAAGAATGGGAGAAAGTAGAAGGCTGCTCTTTCCTCAGGCTTTGTAGCTTGCTTAGTTGCAATGAATATAAAAATTCCACACATTTTGAACAAACCCCAAACAAGCATGCTTCCGAAGTAATCATCATCCCTCACTGACCTTAGAGAGTGAGACGGGTTCAGTTTCTAGTAACTGCCTGCTTGCAGATGGCTCATTGCCAGTAGAAGCATTCCTCTCTAAAATGTGGACACTCTAAAAACAAAGTGAGAGCAAAGCCAAAGTTAGGAGTTCAATCTCTGATGTGCATTCCATGGATTAGAAATAACAAAATAAATGCGCAATTGTAGAGGCACAGGAAAAAAAAAAGGTAAACTGTTTAAAATGTGATAAATTCTCCCAATGGACCCACATTTGGCAGCCTCATATAGTCAACACATCCAAACAGTAGCGTCTTCCTTTCTCTTTGATTGACTTAAGGATGTGTTTTTTTGCTGTGATGCTTACAGTGATACTTGCATCGCCAAATTGATTTTACTTCAGATCTGTTAGGATGAAATGACATAACAATCCGCACTAAGAGAGAATTCCTGGAAGTAATTTGGCCCAGAAATTTGTAGATTTGTTTCTGAGGGTCCTAGGAATGTACTGGGAAATGTTTAATAACCAGTTTTCTGAGGGGAAAAAATGTGCCTATGACACATGCCTATGATTTATATTTTACCTATCACTTTCTTATGTCTAGTCAATCAACAAAGCAGTAAACCAAGACATACTATGAAATCTTTTTGGATTTCCAAGGTGAGAATGCTCACACTGAAAACTGGCCAATCATTCTCGAGCCAGTATGAGTTGGTCTCTATCCAGCACGCCTCTGAGTCAAATCCAGGAAGAGGAAAAAATAAGTCATGAGGAATTGTAGACGTTTTAATAAATGAGTCTCTACAGAGTTTCCTGACAAAGAATATGAATAATAATTAACATTTACGTAGTACTTTAAGATTTTAAAAGGCCATAACATAAATTATGTCATTTGATCCTCACAATAACTCTGTGAGCTAGGTGCTATTATTATAACTATGTTACAGATGAAAACTGAGACAGAAAGAGGTTAAATGAATTGCCCAAGGTCACATAGTTAGTATGTGTCTGAGGCAGGATTTTAACTTAGATCCTATTAACCTCAATTCCAATGCTCTATCCACTGTACCACTGAACTGCCTGGATAAGAAAATAGAAATTTATGAAAGTCAAAGGCTAGAATGAAGAAATATTTTAAGAGGCCTCCAAGCTATTCAAAAAACCAGACCACTATCATTAATGCAGTAACCATAATATTGCAATACTACTACTACTACTACTACTACTACTACTACTAATAATAATAATAATAATAAACAATATTATATATCACAGCAATTTGGAGATTCCTTTTCTTAGGAATCATTGTTAGTGGTGGGTATTAAATATATAGTTTCATAATTTTATATTATGTATCATTGTGTTGCTATGCAACAAAAATTACATGTAGTCTCTAGATCACAAGGAAAGCCAAACTTACAAACAAGGGAACAATACAGAGTTGCTTTGGAATACTGCAAAATATCAGCTACTTCTAAAATGGATGGTTTTTTTCATTCACATAGTTTAGTAATAAGGTAGAAATATTAAAATATAAATTTTATGAATTGCCAATGATTTTCTTTCCCCAATAAGGACACAAATGAAGTAAGAATTAGTTAAAGTTTACTCAGGTTCTTGAGGGTAGAGGTATTAGGAGATGCTAATTTGACACCAAGGGAGATAATTTTTTTTTTCTTATCAGCTAGGGCTCTTTGTCCTTTAAAGAAGAGATGATCATTCCCAGGTGGAGAGACTTTCTTGGGATGACAAACACCATCAGTTGCTACTTTAGTAAGCATGAAGCAAATGGGCAGTACAGGGTGATACATTCAGCATGTCTTTTTGAACTAAGAGCTACATAATATTTAGCATTATTCATTTTTCAGTTGAACTTGGAATTTGAATATCTTTCTTCCCTGAAATAAGTCCACCAAATATAAAACTGAATCTCTTCTGCTAAGACTATTTTGGAGGGAAATGACATGGAGCCTAAATGAAGATATGAATTTTTTCCCCTACTGAACATACAGAATGTTAGCATGGTATCTATCAAAAGAGAAATATGGAGAGAGGAAAAATACACCTAATATATCAAATCTAACTTACTGGACAAAATTTTCATCTAATTTACAGTCTTTTAAAGCCTTTTCAGCCCAACTGTAGCACCAACCCTATCCCTAAAGTAATGGAAAATTTTGGTGCAGAGAAAATAGAATCTATATTTCAAATATTAAGGATGAGAACCACACTAAAGGATGTTCCAAAAAAATGTTTAAGGGTCTTAAAAGTGTGCTACTCTTAACATCTGAACGAAATTGTGAAAAGCACTTGTCTAAAATTAAAGTAACATTTTCATTATATGTTTACTATTTCCAAGATCTATTCCTGAATGGGAAAAAAAATCACCACAGGCTGATTTTTTAAAAGACAAGAATGTAAAATTAAACTAAAAAAATCACATAGTTTACAAAAACAAATCAAATTTTAAAAATTAACACCACTACTTAATAAGCTGATCTGCCAGTGATCATAGAGAGAAAATAATCAGTTAGAGTAACACGTGGCACTCTTAAAAAAATACCTAAAGTACAACTTTTCTCCTTGTAAAATTTCCTGTGGCTACATCTTTCACTTATGGCTCCCAGGCCAAGAAGTCTATTCAACAAGTGATAGGTCGTAGCAGACATGAATTCTGGGCAATTTCCCTTAGAGGAAAAATGTAATTTCTTTTGAGTGGCTGGACTTTGTTTTCCCTAACAAGAGTTTTTCATCCACCTCCCAAATCCCTCAAGAAAAAGAGCCCAGGGGGCAGCTGGGTAGCTCAGTGGAGTGAGAGTCAGGCCTAGAGACAGGAGGTCCTAGGTTCAAACCCAGCCTCAGCCACTTCCCAGCTGTGTGACCCTGGGCAAGTCACTTGACCCCCATTGCCCACCCTTACCACTCTTCCACCTATGAGACAATACACCTAAGTACAAGGGTTTTAAAAAAAATAATAAAGCGAGGCAACATGAAACTTTAAAAAAAAAAAAAAGAAAAAAGAGCCCAGTTAGAAAAACAAAATCTAGGAAGAAATTTTGTATTAGCAAAACAGCAGAAAGAAAGGATTATTACTCAAGAAACTAGGACACTGGTTTAGGAAAAGCAATCACTTAATGCTCAAGTCAAATCACAGAAATAATTTCCTGCAATAAAATGAATTTATGCATATCAAATGGGCTAAATGAATTTGACCTCTGGAGTGACAAATCAATATGCTTAAGAGTTGCTGGAATGGAACTGGTCAAATTAACAAACTCTTTTCACTCAAAGCTCACACATTAATGTCAACTGTAATTTCTCATTCTTTCTCCCCCACCCCATGCAGTATATAATACACATTCCAGCTATATCTAAGAACCTAGCCCTAGAATGTTGCTGATTTACAAAATAGAAAAACATGAAATTCTGAATTCTTAAAATGAGGAATGAATTATTTATGATCAACATTCACAGTCAACTGCACATATATTTCAACACAAAACTAACAATATACTTAAAAACAATTAGATGAAACCCAGTAAGATAAACATGCCATTTCAAAAACCAACTGTTTAACTTGCTTTAAGGATTCATGATATATATCAGGAGTTTGTATATGAAATGAAGAATCTAACAAAGTTTAGATTTTTGGTCTGTGGATCATTAGGTTCCAACCAGTCATTAGAAATATTTAAAGTAAAACTATGACATCATAACTTCAAATGTCATGAAAGGAAATTATTAAAAATGACCTTTAGGGGCAGCTGGGTAGCTCAGTGGAGTGAGAGTCAGGCCTAGAGACAGGAGGTCCTAGGTTCAAACCCGGCCTCAGCCACTTCCCAGCTGTGTGACCCTGGGCAAGTCACTTGACCCCCATTGCCCACCCTTACCAATCTTCCACCTATGAGACAATACACCGAAGTACAAGGGTTTAAAAAAACAAAACAAAACAAAACAAAAAAATGACCTTTAATCAAAAGTGTCCCCTGAGTCATTTGTATGCCCAGATACACTGCCATTCATTCTCTTTTTCAAATGAACCATCATCTATTTAAATATTTTTCATGTAAGCTGCTATCAGCTAGCTAGCTAACATTTTTAGAATCTTGGAAATTGTTAATGGTAACATGAAAATCAATGGTATCATGTTCACTGCCCCCTCTCTTCGCAGTTCTTAACGATGCTCTGAAAATCTGTGTTTCAGTCTTAGTCCTAGACCTTGGGTAGGCCTTACACAACCATGCCTACCCCTTTCATGTCTGATATGTTGGGTCTCTTTTTAAGTCTTTGCTATAGGGGATGACTTAAGGATGGGGAGGAATATGTTACAAAATGAAAAAGATGTAAAAATAAAAGATACAATTAAAATATAATGAAATTACAACAAAATGGGCGATACGGTATATAGAATGCTATTTCTGAAGTCAAGAGGACTCATCTTCCTGATATCAAATCTGATTTTAGATACTAGCTTGTGATCCTGAGCAAGGAATTTAACCCTCTTTGCCTCAGTTCCTCATCTGTAAAATGAGCTGGAAAAGGAGATGACAGACCACTCCAGTAGCTTTGGAAAGAAAACCCCAAATGGGGTCATGATGAGTTGGACACGACAGAAATGACTGAACAACAACAAATAAATTACATCTCTTCAAGAGATAGCTGCTGTGTGATGGAAAGTTCACTGGAATGACAGATCTAAGACCTGTATCATTTTTGTACCTGGGTTCAATTCTCAGGTAATTTTATGACCTTGAAAAAATCTTTTAACCCCTCTAAGATTCTTTTCTCATCTGTTCAATTAAATAGTTGGGCTAGGTGACCTCTAGTTTCCCTTTCAGTTCTGAAATTCTTTGATTCAAAGAGATTATTATAGCAACGCTTTTTCCAAGGGCAAGAACAGAGTCATGACTAGGCAGCAGAAATGCAGCACAAGATGAGACATTCTATCTGCAGTCAACCATGAAATAAGCATGAAAAGGTGTTTGATGGTCCACTGACACATACTTGAGGAAGAATAAATAGTTGGAAATAATTGAGGAAATTCACTTTGCATGGCAATGTGACATTGATGTTAGATGCAGATAGTGGTTACTTCTTTTAACCCCCATCAGTGTACAGAATTATGAAGGGATACTTTGAATAATAAGAGGAAAATTTAACACACACCCCCAATCTGTTGGTTGGGCATAGAAGAAATGCCATTCCTTGAAATTCTACATAATGACTTTCCCCATTTCTTCCTAGATAATAACGGTCAGTTCTTCAGCAAGTTATCAGACCTCTTTGTGTCTCAACTTCCTCATTTATAAAAACAAAGCAGCTGGAATAGATGGTCTCTTCAATTTCTAGGTCAATGGTTCTATGATTTGTAATCTGTTCATTTTCAGTGTCCTCAATCACTTAGATTTTTTTAAGGTAAATGCAGACTAAAAATAAATTTATTAATATAATTTATTTAGAAGTGTTTCAGTCTCTTCTTCCCCTGCCCACATCAGAGAATGCATCATCAAGCAAACAGATATGTATATACCGAGTATGTCTTATTTTTCCACTATGAAATAGGTTTTTGGAAGTTAAATTGTATGGCACTGAATAAGTAAATTATTTCAGAATAAGTAAATTATTTCAGATAGACTTGTCATTTTTATTATATTAGCTTTGCCTACCCATGAGCAATTAATGTTTTTCCAATTTCCAATTTTCCAATTCCAATTTAGATCTAACTTCATTTGTGTGAAACATGTTTTGTAATTGTGTTCATATAATTCATGTGTTTTTCTTAGCAAATAGATTCACTAGAATTTTTATATTAAGGGTTATTTAAACTAGAATTTCTCTTTCTATCTCTTGCTACTCAACTTTGCTGGTAATATATGGCAATGCTGATGATTTATGGGGGTTTATTTTGTATCCTGCAACTTTGATAAAATTATTATTTCAACTAATTATTTAGTTGATTCTTCAGTATTCTCTAAGTATACCATCATACCATTTTCAAAGAGTGATAGTTTGGTTTCCTCATTGCCTATTTTAACTCCTTCAATTTCTTTTCCTTCTCTTATTGATAATAGGCATCCTTGCTTCACCCCTGTTCTCACTGGGAAGGCTTCTAACTTATCTTCGTTTCAGATGATACTTGCTGATAGTTTTAGATAGATACTACTTATAATATTAAGGAAAGACCCTTTTATTTCTATGCTTTCTAATTTTTTTAATAGAAATGGGTGTTGTATATAAGTCAAAGGCTTTTTCTGCTTCTATTGAGACAATTATATGATTTCTATAGAATCACTTGGATTTTATACCAAAATAATAACCTGAGGAATCCTGTGAAATTTGTCAATCTGCCATAAGCATCTAAAGCTAATATACTTGATCATTTTTTCAAAAAGTAAGAATAAAATTTCATCTTACTTAGTCAATGAGTTGTTGTTGAGTCATTTCAGTCATATCCAACTCTTCATGACCCTATCTAGAGTTTTATTGGCAAAGATATTGAAGTGTTTTGACCCTTCCTTCTCCTGTTTGCTTTATAGATAAGGAAATTGAGGCAAATAGGGTGAAGTAACTTGCCCAGTTACTGTCTGAGGTCAAAAAATAAGTACATTGGGTAAAACATTAGGCCTGATGGAGAGATCTGTTTGAGCCCTGACCCCATCAAGATCAGCCCTAAATTATCAATGTGCTCTGACCTCCTCTTTCCTCCTAAGCTACCTATAAATAGATATAATAATGAGCCTAGGACCCACTTGACAGTTTTTGTTATGAGCAAAGAATTTTTAAAAGTACTATACCCATACATAAACATCAAAGAATTATATGTAGCCAAGCTATTATTATTAGTTATAAAATTAATTACCAATTTACCTGGAAAATAAAAATTATTTGGACATGGAATTCTATCAAAGATGTTTAGGAAAATTCACCAATTAGTTTTAATGTGGTATGAAGCCATTGAACAAGGATTTCAAAAAATATGTTTCATAGATAGTTCCCCCTGGACCCCAAATCTGCTGTCCAATTAGGTCATACTGGATTTCTTATTTTTTTCCCCAGTCAAAATAATTTTGCATTCTGTGACAATGAATGTCTGCTGGATTGGTGTCAGGGGACTTGGGTTCAAAGCTTTGCTCTTATTCCCTGTGACCTTTGTTATATATACAAGTTTTTTAGCCTTCCCAGATCTTAGTTCCCTCATCTATAAAATGAAGGGATTGAAGAAAATGATCCCAAGTTAGGGTTTGTAAGGTTAGCCCTAGGTAGTTTGTCTTATCTCTTCTAATTACTTTTCCTACAAGAAGGCCATGCTCTTTTTATTGATAGGCAGATGGTATTACTTTAATTATGGCTCTATGGCCTAAATAGCTAGGTTCCCCATAGATGTGGTTAACTAAGAAAATCTAGCATAGCTTTCTATTCATTTGGTCCTTTTAAAATTCCATCTGCCTGCTTAAAACTTCTCAGAAGAAAGGCCATAATAAGTTATCTTAATGTCCCTAATTTTGCCCTCTAAGCAGAAAATTAGACAAAAAGTTGGAGAGACACAAGGGAGACAGTCACAAGTGATAGAGAAACAAAAGATAAATAAAAAAAAAAAACAAGCAAAAGGCACAACAAAGTGGTTTAATTTACAGGGTTTTTTTGCAACTCCATGATTCTTTGGCATCAAATGACATTTTTTCCCACCTGACTTGCTTCAAACTTCTTTTGATACCTATCTATCTCCCTATTAAGTGCTTATTATTTAATTTATGTGAAATATCTAGATACCTGCTTGAAATATTTTGGAGTAGTAAAAATTTCAGAGATACTAGATAATTTTTAAAAGCATGGTTAAAAAATTCTAAAATGGTTTCACCAGAGAACTCTTTTTGGTTAACAAATGAGGGTCAAATCAGACATGTACAGATTAATTATCCTGTTCTAATATTCATATTCTAATTTGAATTACATTTATCTTTGTAAATGGGTTAATTCCTCTACTGGATTGTAAGATCCTTGGAGAAAGGGATCATGGGTTAATTCTTTTTGTATCTCCCCCCAGTGCCTAGCACAGTGCTTGGAATAAATTGAATGACTAATAAATGTTTGATGAAGTCATAAAATATTTTTAATCAGCTCTCTAAGAAAGAAATGAACTCTTATCATAAGATCTCTTCCCTTTATGTGCCATATATGTTTAAACCCTTACCTTCTGTCTTGGAATCAATACTAAGTATTGGTTACAAGGTAGAAAGTGATAAAGACTAGGCAATAGAGGCTAAGTGACTTGCACAGGGTCACAAACAGGAATATGATGTGTTTTTGACTTTTTTCCCTCTACTATTGAAGGTACTTGTCACATTAAAGTTTGGTTTGTTTGCTTTTTAACTTTTACTTGTCTTTTGCTTTTGTCTCACTTTCATTTTCAAATATAAATCTTTCCTTCCCCTCCCCAAAGTGTTATCCTCTATAACAAAGAAAACCAATTCAGTAATTCCAACACAGCACCAGAGGGAAAACTCGAAATTCAATAATATTTGAGGTCCTCCGTTATGCAGAACTCATTATGAGAGTGCATCAACAAATCAAAATAAAGTGTTTCTGCTTTCAAGGATCTTAAGGCATATTGTGGGAAAATGAACTGCCATACCTGGATCAATTAAAAAATACATGTATAGGACATAGTAATAAAAAAAATTACAAATCATAGTGATATCCAAGGTACATTACTAACACCTGTTATGAAAATCTTGGGAGTTGTGATGGAACTAATTGGAGATTGTTGAGATAGTAGTTAGATAGAGTAGTGATCCCAAAAGGTCAAATATAGTTGGTATCTTAGGAGAATGTGTGGAATTCTCCTTACTCCAATCCCAATATATCAAACAGTTGAATAGGGTTAGCAATCTGAACTGAAGAATCAGCTGTCTGGGGAACACAATTGACCCTTGTTCTTAACTGAAGCCCTAATAAGTTGATGGAGATGGCTATATTCCCTTAACTGACAAGTTAATAGATCTTGGTGTTAGATCTATCAAGACTAATTAGTTAATCAACTTGTTCTGTCTGCGGATTAAACCTTGAATCGTGATTGAAAGGAATACTAAAAGTAAAACCCTTTCACTGGCTGTCATAGGACTCTGACAACTGAAGCCTCCCACTGGAACTTTGAGAATCACAGGCAAGTGAAGTTGGCTTCTTGAAAGATGATTTCATTGCTGTAGAGTTTAGGGAAACGGGAAACTGGGTAGAAGAGGGAAAGTAGGAAATGGGATTTCCTATGTTACTCTAAGTTGATAGCTAGCTATTAGATCTTCTGATGATGATTATTAATCAAGGATCTTTGTATGGCTGACAGCCTGGCCAGGCCTAGGTGGCCCAGCCCTAGGTCAAGGCTTGACTCTACTGATGATGGATATTCTTTGTGTAGATCTTCTTATTGGTAATAATGTCAGAGAACTGAGGCTGATGGATAGAGTTGGATGAGTCTGTAGTAGAAGTTGCTTTGTGAGCAATGAGAGAATTAGCTCTGCCTAAGTTCCTATTCCTCTCTCCAGACTGAGACCAAGAGCAGTTCAGGTCTGTTCCTTATAAAGGCAATTTCCAACTGCCCCTGGCTCATGCCAGGCTCACGCCAAGCTCATGCCATCTCAGTTCATTCTGCATTCTAAGCAGGTAACTGGCTATCACTCTTGACCCAACATGTCTGCCATTAAATTTCTTTACGCATCTGAGGGCAGTGTCCTATAGGGCAGTTACCATATAACTCTTATGAATTAATGGAAAACCATTTATTAAGCACTTTTTATATTCTAAGCATTGGGGATGCAAACAGAAGATCTAGATAGTTCCTGCTTTCAAAAATCATATTTTCTAATAGGAGAAAATAATCCATACATGAGGATTCAGCTGCAAGGTTACTGGCAAGGACCAGTAGTGTCCAAAAAGTGGATGGTAAGGTATGGTGGTCATGAAATATCATTTAGTACTTCTACTGGATCCTCTGACATGCTAATTGGATAATGTTGTTCATCATCACCAAATGTATCAGATTTAAGTGCCTCAAAGCCTTTAATTATTTTGCTTCTGATGAACAATTTCATTTTTTCTTCCTTAAACATACTCTATATCCACTGGCCTTAGCCACTTCCCCAATTTAAGCGAATTTCATACCATTTCATCTTCCTAGATTACTCTGCTCCTTCCTCTCCATTATTCTAAGTCTTTCATTTGCTTCACAACCTACTCAAGGTCTGTTCTCCTGCTTTTAGGAAAATGTTCATGACTATCCCAGTCAATTATTTTTACACGTCTATTCTAAGTTTTCTGATTGAATACACTATATTTGTGGATTTTCCTATATTGCTATATGGTCTGCCACTGTTTTATTACAATATAAATTAGATCTTTTGGTTGATTGATATATGTGAGTTCACTCTCCCCAACTAGGCCTTAAGCTTCCTTAAAAAAAAACAAACAAAAAACAACAGGGGCATTTTCTTTTTCTGTTGTACTATCTCAAGTGCATTCTCTGGCATTTTGTACAGTAGTGATCCTTAAATATTACTGACCAAGTCTTTATGCTGTTGCTATGTTGAGCTAGTTTTGGTAAACTATTTTAAAAACTTTTCTTCTTTTTTCATCTTTTTTCACAGGGGATGGCTTTGAAGTGTGTGGAAGGACAGAGATCTATATTTGGAAAGGAAGTTGATGTTAAAAAACAAAAGATATTAGTAAAAGGTAAAAGGTAAATGCAAGCAAACAAACATAGAGTGTGGATATAAGAGAACAATCTTAAAAATTTCCCTTTTGACTTAATTTCATCCAACCCAGGCTGTTCTTATTCCTATTAATGTCAACACAACTATACAAGTTTTAAGTAGTAATTCCATGAAAGGTGATTAAATGAGGATGATCATCAACAAAAAATTTTCCATGTATCTCTGTGTTTAGCTCTCATGGATTAAGACTGCTAGAGCTAGTAGGGAGCTTAGTAAATATCTGGTTCAATTCTGTTTTAGAGAAGAACCTAATGTCTTAATTTTTTTTCTATGTGCATTGTTTCAGTATACATTACTCTCCATATTTGTCTAACCCTGTCTATCTATATTTTATCATTTTTCTTCATCTTCTAAAACAGATACTTATCCTTCACCTTTAAAATCTATGCTTCCTCCAAATATTCTTTCCTCTTGGGAAGGTATAACCCAGTTAGGCAGGTTCATAACATCAGAATCATCTTGATACTCATTCCTTTCCCTCACTCTCTCAATATCTAATCAGTTATCAAATATATAACATCTATCACTTTTTCTCACCTACCAACAAAATCATGAATTCCTGAAGGGCAGGGGTGGGACCTTGTTTTTCTATTGATGACCTATTCTTATTCTTATCCACCACAGGCATATTTAGCATGGTATCTTGCATATAGTAGACAGTGAAGAAAACTTTGATGATGGACTCCCTGTCCCAATCTTCTAATAATAGAAGTGAAGAGAAAGACAATTCAGACACAATCATAAAAGCATTCAGAAAGTATTTGGCCAAGAGATAGGAGATATTTTCCATTATGCTGTTTCCATGTGCCAGTTCACTTTTAGGTACTTTTATGGAATGCTTAAAGGAATTTTGGGTGTTTTCTTTTGGAGAACTGGTTTAAAAAGCCAAAGTTGGTTGTTTTCATTTGCTTCAGTTGTGTCTAATTCTTTGTGACCTAATCTGGGGTTTTCTTAGCAAAGACAATAAGTGGTTTTCCATTTCCTTCTCCAGCTCATTTTACAGGTGAGGAAACTGAGGTAAGCATGATTAAGTGACTTACTGAAGGTCCCACTGTTACTAAATATCTGAGGTAGGATTTGAACTTGGGTCTTCCTGATTCCAGGCCATGCATTTTATCTACAGTGCCATTTAGCTGCCTATAATCCAAGGTAATGGACTATCAAACCAAATAGTAACCAGCAGACCTCATTTGGGTCCATTTAACCTGAAACCCTTCATACATCTGCCAGTCTTCTGATAGTATGACCCTTGGGAAAAGTTTCCTTGTATTAAATTAAAATTCCTTGTGCTCCAGGTTCACCCCATTCCTAGTTGTTGTGTTGCCTGTTGTTACAATCCTTCATAATTTGCTATTTTTTCCCCTCTTTACTCCAGTCTCAAGTCTCCCCATGCCTTTTGAGTTCTTACTTTCCATCCTTTTATTAAGTGTAGTGGTTTGCTTCTAAATTAATATAATAATTCCAGATCATGGCCACCTCTTTTTAAAATAACAGTTATATATTTTTTCTATGCCACTCAGTTCAAATAGTAAGCTTTCATCTGTAATTGTATACACTTACAGTAAAATGGAATATTTGATCCCATGTTATTGTCCTATTATTGCATATTTTATAAGTATTATACTTGATTTTAGCCTTAGAAACATGGAAGCAAGTAAGGAAACTAAGCAATAAAGAAAAATGACGTTTAATATTTATATCAGAGGTTCTTAACCTTTTTTGTGCCATCGATCCCTTTGGAAGTCTGGTGAACTCTATGGATCCCTTTTGAGAATGTTTTAAAATACATAATATAAAATACATAGGATTACTAAAAAAACATTTTGAAATGCAGGTGTAAAAAAATGTTTGAAAAACTAAGTTCATTATAGACCATCAGTTAAGAACCCCTGATTTATAGTGACTTTCCTTCATTTAAGCTACTTGGTAGAGTAATACAAAGGGCATCACTGTAAGAAATTAGAAAGCATCAAAATCTCTTAGAAAACAGAAAAACTGTCATCAATTAAGACCTTTGAAAAATAGTCTCCCCAAATTGATGAGAATTATTTAACTTTGAGAAAGACCAGACAATCCTAACTGAAATGAAAGAGTACTCACGTGCCATTTCCTTTCCCCATAAAGAGGAAAGAGCTGCATGTTCACTTTGAAGACCAAAGTTCTGGAAAACATTTTACAGGATCCTTTTAATCTTATGAATCTTGCTCCTACCAGATTGGTGTACATGGATCTCAATGCCTCGCTATCGGCAAATGGAAATCTGCCAACACCTTTGCTTAATAATAAAGGTGCAGGGTAAGCAGGCAGACAATGAGAAATTTAATAAGAGCAACATTGCTTAATGTAACCAAGAACATGACTCTCAGAGAGGGTTTCTGGGTAGGAAAGATGAAAGTCCAAGAAGGAATAAATATGTTAAACAGGTTTTCTTTGTTTGGCAGCCCCATCAGTTATTGACTTATTTTCAATTCATTTTTGAAGGCTAGGAAGGGGCTTTCAGAACTATTTACTCGTGTGCCTTGATATGATTTTAGAAGCTCATTTTTTACAATGGCAGATACTATTATTATTTGAAATGATTGTATACCACTGAGAATAAGGTCAAAGACTGTCTAGTTTTACTTCTGCTAGGGTTTTCTTTTCACAGGGTATTTTTGTAGAATAAAAATTGGAAGGAGAAGATTAAAAAAACCTTTCCAAAATAAATCAGAAACATTCAAAACTTTTCTTATTCTTAAAAGTTGATTCTTGTCATGGCTTCTATACCTTGTATGTTATCATTTTCTTATACCTAGAAATCTTAGTTAGGGAATAAGGACCAAAATCATGCCAAAAAATTCATGAAATCAAATTAACTGAACATGTCAGAGGAACTTTATACCTCTACAATTTGTAGAAATCTAATATTAGAAGTTAATAGAGTAAAAGATTATATAAATTTAAATGAGTGGTCAGCTTAAAGGCAATTATCACTTCTTCCCCAATCTCAAAATTAGTTTCTGAAATAAAAGAATGTCATCCGTTTTGCAAGAGTAAGCCAGATTTATATTGGGCAAAGATGTGACAAGATCCTGAAAGTTGAAGGTCAGTAAGTATGCTGACAATCGTGCTATGCTGATTTATTGTAGGATTCTGAACTGCCTTTTCTCAAAGACACATACACGCGCGCACACACACATACACACACAAAATCAAGGTAAAACTCTGCAGGACGCCCACATGTGATGTGTCAGAGACTGCCTATCATAGTCCCTTTTGCCCTTTCTGGAAGAAATGAGTCAACATTGCACTGTTACTCTTGCCAGTCCTACAATATTAGCAACCAACGCCACCACCACTATTGCATGGGCAGATGTACTGAAACTGCTGAGAAAGCAAATGTCCTTCAGAGGATATAAATAATCTGAGTTCACTTGACAGAAGGCTATCAGGAGTGTGGTGTAATGGAAAGAAAATTCACTGGCTCTGGTATCAGAGAACCTAGTTTCAAATCTAACCTCAGTCATTTGTTTATCATTGTCTTGTAACCTTGGGCAAGGAACCTATCCTCCATTTTCAGTGTCCTCATCTATACAAGAGGGAATTGGATGAGATGGTCTCTGGGGTTCCTCTCAGCTCTATATCTATGATTCTGTAAATGGCACTATAGCTTCTCAGCTATTATAAATAATATATAGCTCAGAAAATGGGGATGGTGTTGAAGAGATTAACTTGTTATAAAAAATGTGAAATGTATTCATTTTGAGTGGAGGGACAGGAATGAGGTCTGGAAAAGACATAACTACTATTTTCTTTTAAAGTCATGATCATTGTCACATGGGTCAATGGGGATATGATTGGGAATGTAGACTCTAAGCCAGGGGTCGGCAACCTTTCTGGCTGTGAGAGCCATAAATGCCACATTTTTAAAAATGTAATTTCGTGAGAGCCGTACAGTGCTCACAGTGCGCTCCTGTAACAGCGCCTGAAAAAAAATTGACTTTATGGCTCCTGCAGAAAGAGCCATATCTGGCCCTCAAAAGAGCCAGATATGGCTCGAGAGCCATAGGTTGCCAACCCCTGCTCTAAGCAATCACCCTAATGCAAATATTAATAATATGGAAATAGGTTTTGATCAATTACATATGTAAAACTCAGTAGAATTGCTCATTGGCTACTGGGGTGGGAGGGTGGGAGGAGGCAAGGGAAAGAACATAAATCATGTAACCATGGAAAAATATTCTAAATTAATTATTTAAATAAAAATTTCAACCCCAAAATAAGTAAATAAATAAATTAATCTAATCTTCCAACAACAAACACAAAAAATCAGGATCATCAAAGAAGACAGAATGATTCCCTTTTTCATATAGATCTATCTACTAGGTTTCATTAAAATGGGGAAAGTAGAAAATCCTTTAAAGAGGAGTTGAAGGAAGTTGATAAGGCAGAATATCAAATGATTATGAGAGAGGAAAATATAAGTAGCCAAACATGGTCCACTCTTGACTTTATAGGATTATGATGAATCTAATAGATATTAATGAAATGTAATCTGATCTCTTGAAAACTTCAGAGTAAGAAATATCACTTGCATCTGTTTGCAATGCAGATTGTCCTAAGTAGTTAGAGTTTAAAGAGATTTTGAAGATCCTTAGTCTACTAACCTTTTCATTTCACAGAGAAGGAAACTGAGCATCATAGGGGGAATAACTGGCTTGCCTGAGATCACACAACTAACTAATCAGTAGCAGAACTAGGAATCCTAACAATTAAATCTTAGATCACATCACATGATGCATGTAATTGTTACCAAGACTATCTTCATTAGCTTTAAGTAGTTTGAGACAGAAAAAACAACCTTTCAACTTGTGTGGCAGTCTGAATATAGTAGCATAATAAGTCTTTGAAATATAACTGAATTTGCAATTTATTTTCTATCATCAGCACTTATAGCTTCACCCATCTGAAACCAGAGCCATTTGCGATGGCCAGGTACATGACAGTGCTTAAACCAATGACAAATGGAATGGCCCATGACTAAAACATCCCAATTCAATAGAAAGAGTTCTGCCATGATCAGGTATGTGATGGAAACATCAGTATCCAAAAGAATGCTAAAGTTAATTTGTAATTTCTAAGACTACTAGAGATATATAGGAAAAAATGAAAAGATTTTATCCTTAAATTTAGACATTATTTAACAGTCAACAGAGCTAGCTGACCTCTGACATCAAGGTACACATGCCACACTACCTGCATATTGAGATTAATGAATAGCAATCAGTTAAGATCAAGATCATTCTTTTTTTCGTCAGTATTTATCAAAAAAAAAGAGGAAATTATCCCCCTGTGGACATGAGTGAAAATCAGCTAATGGAAACATGAGAGAAACATGAGAGAAACAGTAAAGAATTTAAGGTTATTTCTCAAATGAGTGACTTCTTGTGTTTCAGTTTATGTTGAACAGTAAATGGACCCTTCAGTTACTCCTGGGCATTAGGTAGCTGACATATATTAATCAAGGCTTGACTTTTACAGTAACATAGCCTGGCAGAGTAAGTCCCCACTATTTGGCACTAAAATAAGTAAAATGTCAATTTTCAAGGGAGAAAGATGGTGCTTTCTGACCTATCACAGCAAAGTCTGATTTAATACTATTCCTCCATCCATTCATTTGTTCAACAAGTCTCCCAAAAGTGTTTGAGGTGAGTCAGTCACTGTGCAAGATGTTAAGAATACAAAGACAAAAAACAAAACACTTGTTGCCTTTGAGCAATGCACATCCTATTGGGCAGGAGAGACACAAATGTAACACAAATAAAGAAATATGAAGTAAATAGAAGGTCATTTGGAGTGTGATGGGCAGTAGTATCTGGAGGAATGAGAGAATTATCATTTAGGAAGCAGCGCTTCTGCTGAGCCTTAATAGAAACTTTGGATTAGAAGAGGCAGAATTAAGGAAGACATACATTCAGATATGGAGATAAAAGCACTTAAATTTGGTATTGATCTAGGATTAGGGTTGTAAATGGTTCACCAGGGCTTAAAATACACTGTAAACACAGAAATTCATGGTAGCTGTTTTTTTAAATAGGGTGAAAAACAAAATTTCTGACTTAATCTTTAAGAGAAGGGATTGATAGTTTTCTTAGCAAGATGGAAATTCCCTAATAGGGATGGTGAAAAAAATGAGAAAAGAATAAAAAATAAGCAATTAGGAAATGCCACCTTAAGAAGCTTGTCTAAGGAAGGAATATTATTTTACCCAACTATTAAACTACTTAATGTCTTTTCCTTATATTTTCTAATTTTACAGCTTTCTAGACAAGTTCTTTTTAAAGCTATATTGGAAACATCAGGAAAATCAAAAAAGGAAATAAACCTGCTATTGGAGGCAAAAAGGACAACAGGAAAGGTGGGAGGAGGAGCACCCCATTTCTATGGGCTGTGCTGTTCTTTTAAGGTGGCAGAGAAGCCATTTGGCTTCATTGCTGCCCAGCCTATAGGGAGCTGGTGTCCAAGGTTTTATGAGAATTCTCATTATCTTGTCAAAATTTTTTTGACCTACAAGAATATAGAAAAATATACGATGAATTCAGGGATGAAAGGGAATAGCTGCTTTAGCTAAATTACTTTCTTTTTTCCCCCCAACTTAGGGATTTTATCCTTTTTTTTCCATTTTGCTATTAGTAGGGTATTTTACTGCATTTTAGAGTCTACAAGTGTCTCACTGAATTCTAATCCCTAATCTGATTCATCAATCTAGTCTAGGCTAAACCTAGTTTAGAATAACAGAGAAAACAAAACGATTTAATTTGCATCTGGTTTATTTGCTAGAGAGAAAAATCACCAAACCTCAGGAGTTAAAAGGAACCTCAAATGCCATTTAATCCAAATGACACCAGAATAAGAACCTTTTTCTCAACAATTTAATTGTAAAAGTGGGTCTTGGTTTGAAGACTACCTGTGAGGAGAAATCGACTACCTCCAAATGTAGTTGATTAGGTGGGATAAATCTTAATTGTCAGAAAATTTTAACATATCAAGTACAAATTTGCTTCCTTTTCTACTTTTTACCCAGTCCTCCTAGTTTCTGCCACCTGGAGGCAAGTAGAATGGGTCAAATTCTTCTTTAAAAAATTAGTGGGGGGTAGCTAGGTAGTTCAATGGATTGAAAACCAGGGAGATGGGATGTCCTGGGTTCAAATCTAGATTCAGACACTTCCCAGCTGTGTGACCCTGGGTAAGTCACTTAAACCTCCTCTTCTGCCTTAGAACCATCTAAGACAGAAGGTAAAGGTTTTAAAATAAAAAAAAAAATAATGACATTGTGTTTTTGATATACTATAATCATTTCTCCATAGACTTTCATCCATCTCAATGAAATCTTTCCTCCTCCCCACCTTGTAAAAAAGAAAAATAGTCAAGCAAAACCACAAAAAGGACCATTTAAGCTGTGTCTGCCACATTCAGCACCCATAGTCAACTGATCTCTGGCTTCAGTATTAGTCATTGCATTTATTCTGAATTTAGGTGCTTTTTTGTGCTATTTTTATGAACACTATAATAGCAGTTATATAAATTATTCTCCTGGTTCTAGAGATGTCATTCTGTACCAGTTCATACATGTTTTCCCCAATTCCTCATATTTATTAATTTAATTTGCAATAACATTCAATTACATTAACATACAATAGGTTCTTCAATCTTTCTCAACTGACAGTCACTTTTTTTCCCCAAGCTTTTTTTTTTCAAAAATAACAAGTGCTGCAAAGAATATATATATATATATATAAAATCAAGTCCATTCTTTCCCCAAGGGTCAGGTCTTCAAATACTTAAAGGGAACTATCAGGTAGATACAGTAGAAAGACCATTGATAAGAAGTTTTATTACTATCTTAATAAATTTAATACGTATTTCTTTAAAAAAGAACTGGATATAACAGGGACCCATATTTGCTTATTTTTGTTGTTGTTCATTCATTCAGTGATACCCAACTATTCATGACTCCATGAACCAGGCCCTTCTAACTTTCACTATCTCCTGAAGTCTAGCCAAGCTCATGCTTGTTACTTCCATGACACTATCATCTCAGCCTTTGCTTTCCCCTTCTCCTTTTGCCTTCAATCTTTCATTACTCTAGGCAAGTCACTGAATCTATCTTTTTTTTTTTTTAAATCCTTAACTTCTGTGTATTTGCTCATTGGTGGAAGAGTGGTATGGGGGGCAATGGGGGTCAAGTGACTTGCCCAGGGTCACACAGCTAGGATGTGTCTGAGGCCAGATTTGAACCTAGGACCTCCCGTCTCTAGGCCTGGCTCTCAATCCACCGAGCTACCCAGCTGCCCCCTTAGTATTGATTTTTTAAAACCCGTATTATTAAATATTATTTTTGTTTTTTCTTTTCCAAATGACTAATATAACAACATCACTTTATATAATTCTTCATTACAAATCTATAGGATTTTCAGCTCCATTATGGCTTAAAAGACTAAGTTTGTGAACTTGTCAGGGATTTGATACCTTATTTATAACATTGTTTTTCTAAGAAAAATGTGTTTTGAATTTGAGATATCAAAAAAAGAATTGTGGCATAATCCATTAGTAATCTGTGAAAGGTGAATTGCCTATAAGGTAATTTTAACAAATTTCTTGCTGATTCAAAGATTATCTGCTCATCGATCTCATTTTTCCATAAATTGTCACTTTCAGTCTGTACCAGATTATTCTATTACTGGGTGAGTATTTAACCTGATTCAAACAAAGCATTAGATGGTTGTGAAATAAGAGGGGTAGAGACAAAAGGGACCAAGGAAAATTGTCATGACCTAGACTTGTCTAAAGCAAGATAGACCTTTAAAACCTGTTGTATTGCAGTCAACCATCCATAATGGACTTGAAGACTAGACCTCCCTCCTTTTTTTTTTTTTTTTTTTTTTTTTTTTTGCTTCAATGTCATGTCTCCATGGCTTAGGAAGTCCTTTAAATATAAGCAATGGTATGGTATGGTCCTTATCCCTACTCCACAAACTGTGTTTAAAGACCAATAGAAAAATAAAAGTATAGCTAATTTATTGTTAAGTTAAAGGTAAATAGAGGGCACATTGGATAGGGTGCTGGACTTGGAGTCAAGACTATCTGGGTTCAAATCCAGCCCCAGATACTTCCTAGCTGTGTGACTCTAAGAAAGTTACTTTTGAAAAACCTGTAGGCTAGTCAACTTTTTAATCAAGGGATTTATATAATATATTTCTTTTAATCTTCCACTTTTTCCTGTAGGCTGAGGAAATAAAGAATTCTGCCAGATGCATGACATTTTACTATTGTTCTTTCTGACACTTTCATACAGCACAATTAATGAAATTTGTAAATAAAAAATGAGGATCCAGGTCCTTTACTACTCAAATTTTTTTTTCTGCAAGTGAGGGAACTATTTGCCTCAGTTTCCTGTAAAAGAGGAATAATAATAGCAACTACCTGTTGTGAGAATAAAATGAGATTTTATTTATAACACTTTGTAAACTTTAAAATGTTATATCATTACTAGCTAATATTATTAGCATTATCAATTTTACCATTATTTAATACTTTTCTTAAAATTAGAATCTTGTTCTCAATGGTGTTGCTTCCCTTCTTTCCTAATCTATGTATATTACCAATGCCAATCTTCAAATCTGTTACTCTTTACAACTCTTCTTATTCCCTACCTTCTGTCCATTAGTCAGCCACTAAGTGCTCTCCTTTTCATTCTCATTGACTTCATCATCCTCATCCTCATCCTTACTAGAATAGTCTGAAACGTTTACCTCTGCATCTGTATTGTCATAAATAGAAATCAATCCTGAATATAAGTTGACTTCTTCTCCATGAGAAATACACATATACATATGCATTCCTCTAGATGTGTGAATATTTGTGTGTGTGTATGTGTGTGTGTATGGGCAAATGAATGTGTACATATATGTGTATTTCTAGGTGTACCTCATAATCCCTGATGAGTTCACAAACTTAAGACTTTTAAGCCAGCGTAAGGTTCAAATGATATTATATGTTAATTCCACTACAAGCTTTAAAGAGTTACATAAATATTAGTTATTAAGTTATAAGCATCATTACTTAAGCTCTACATATATTTTCTCAACAAAAATATGGGCCAATACTTAAAAAATATACAGTGAGGTTTAGTTATTATTTATAATATCATTGCAAATCCAACACTAAAAATTTCATAGAGAGATAAGAAATTTAATATTTATCCTTCAGAACTTTGGCATTTTTGCTTTGATCAGCTAGTATGTTTTCCCATTTTGTGGCCAATAGTGAAAAGTCCACTACCATACTAATGGAAATAACTTGGCTACATTATTACCGTTTCTCAATTGCATCCTTGCAAAAAGGATTTGGGCCAAGATGTTGCCAGAAATTCAGTGGAAGAGTAACTGAGATGCCACAAGAATTGCCACAGTCAAGTCTCACTTTTCAATTTTTGTTGAGAAGTTTTAAATTATGGTGGCACCTAGGATACTTTCAGTAATAAATAATGTTTGTTTACGGCTTCATTTGTTGGGGAATAGCCTAAGCAGATGTCTACTCAGACCCTTCCTTTCCTATTTGAAACTTCAACAATTATGTTTCTTGTAGCTGATGAGTAACAGTTGATTTTATAGGAAAAGCCTCATTTGTTAGAAGTTGGTAAAAAAAAAAAGACATTTTGGATTTGAATTAAGTGCAAATGATAATTGCTAATGTATTCAAGTTGGCAAATACTAAATAGAGCACATCCTGGAAAACAATTTCTTAGTCTCCTCATTTGCAAAAAAAAAATTTAATAGGAAGGGACCTGGATTCTTATTTTTTTCAAGAGCATCTTTCATTAATTGGGCCATATGAAACAATGTCAGAAAGAACAATAATAAAATGTGCATCTGGCAAAATTCTTTATTATCTCAGACTATAAGAAAAATGGAAGAGAAAAAGAAATATCATAGAAATTCATCAATAAAAAGTTGATCTACTGGTTTTTAAAAATTAAAATACCCTCTAACTTTAGGACTATAATCAATAAACAAATATTTATTGAGCCTTTGTTGTGAATAAGGCACTGTGCTGGTGAGAGTATATAAAATTACATGACATGATCTCTGCCTTCAGGGAATTTATAATCTAGTTGGGGAGAAAATATACACTCTGAAAAGCAGCGAATAGCACTGCTGTAACTCAGAATCCCTAAAGCTTAAGCTCAAATCCTCTGTCAATTGCTATCTGTGTAACCCTGGGCAAATCTCTTAACCTCTCTGAGCCCTCAGCATCCTCATCTGTAAAACAGAAATTGTACTTAATAAATGTCTCACAGTTGTTGGGAGGCTCAACTAAAACAATAACATCTGTGCTTTGCAAACTCTAAACTGCCATATAAGTGTTGATTTATTATTATTATTATTCCCCCCATTTATCTATTTATTATTTATCTATTTTTCTTACTCATTTAAAGTTTGAGATCATTTCAGTCCCAGGATTTCTAATCATTTGCTTTACTATATAAATCTATAAGGTAAAAAGGCAGGTGGATATAACAATAGAGCAAGCCTGAATGACAGAAAACAAAGATTCATATTCTCTTTGGACTTACAGTGACTGCATGACAACGGGCAAGCCACTTAACTCCTCAGTGTACTCTTTAGGCAATTTTCATAAGACTAGAAGAAGTTGCAGAGTAAATACTAAGCAAAAGGAATTTCTTTGCCTGCAATTTCCCTAAATCAATGAAATCTAAGGTCTAGTTTCTATGCATTATCTCTTAAGAACTAATATTATATGGTATCTTATGCTGTGAGTTATTTGAATTTATTAGTATAGACAATGTCATATAGGAGTTCTGAAAATAAATAGCTCAGGATAGGCTGGAGTTGGCGGTGAAGGCTTTTTGAAAGAGGTGGGAATTCAGGAGGGCCTGGAAAAATAGGCAGGAATTATATCTTGAGAAGAAAAGATAGCATTCTAGGTAAAGGGAGAATAATTAATAAAAGCAGAAAGATGTTGAAGTACGAGGTATTCCTCAGCAAAGAAATCAGAGATTAGTGGCAATAAAGATGGACAGTTTGGGATAGATTGTAGAAGGCTTTGATTCCTGGGATAAGCAATATGGACTCTATACAATAGGTCACAGGGAACTATTTAAGCCTATTGAGTCAAGGCCTGACAAGAGAAAACCACGATGTAGAGAGATTAATTGTTGACATAGACTAAAATAGATTGAAAAACAAAACTAATAACAGACAAAATGCCCTGAAGATTTGGGGCAGGAATCAATCAATAAACGACTCTGATTCCTTTCTAGTTCTTTCCTTCCTGTGTCTCCTTTTCTTGTTAGGGGTTGCTAACAGACCCAGAGAAGGAGGATTCTATTTGTGGGACGTCATAGTCAATGGGAAGTAACAGTGATGCAAAAATTAAATAGAAGTACAAAAATAAAATATTAAAACAAACAAAAACAATGAGTGACAGACAGTTCTGTACTGATAGATTAATAATTTTCATCTGCCATAACCCCGAAGTTTCACTGATCTCTTCCCTTTCACAGTTACTGAAGGAATATGCTATATCTCATATTAAAGTTCTTAACTTATTTTATTTCCTTGTATAGTTCCTTCAGATAGGGAGATGGAGGGCCATAGCAAAAAAGGACTTAAAAAAATAGCCAGAAAGGAGACAAGATTAATTCATAGTCTAGGAATGTGGAGCACTGGATATGCTGAGGTTTTCTTTGGCTATTTTGTTTAAAAGTTAACAATACCGTCCCTTTACTTTCAGTTCACATAAAGAAAGTAGTAAACAAACCCAAACATATATATGAGTATATTTAGTGCATTTTACATCTGTCTTTGATAAACAGAATATAGCTGTCCTATTGTAAAGTACTTTACAATTGATATCACGATTTTATGGTATAACATAAAAATCTAGCTCGAGAGAATAAGAGATAAGATGAATAAGTAAGTGTGACATCACTGTGGGCATCAAACTTACTAGTCTAGACTTTCAGTAAGTAGTTCATGGAAATGTCCATGGTGTATTCAAATTATAAAAGGAAATGGAGCCTTTCTAATGTAAAATGTGATTACCTGTGAATATGTGTATGTGTGTCTGTGTCTGTGTTATTCCATTTTGGTACTATGGGCTACTCGAAAATTCTGCTTTTTAGGAGGATTCTTGGATGGCCCAAATTTGGCTATACCAAGAAATAAATTCAGATTGTTTTGTCAGTTAGTGATGACTGCCTTAGAATCAGGAAGATTAGGACCTTACTACCTAAAATAGGAAGAATGTCAATGGAAGCTAATAAATGTTTCAAATTTATGAAAGGGGAAATAATTCATATATAATGCTGACTATGGTCATAATAATAACTAATATTTAAGGTTTGTAAAGTTCTTTTTGTATATAGAATCTCATTTGATCATTACAATAAACCTGTGAAATGGGTTCTATTATTATTCTTATTCTACAGGTAAGGAAATTGAGGCTGACTTGCCCAGTCACGCAACTAATAATTCTCTGAGATAGAATTTGAACTCAGGCTCTCCTGACTCCAAATTTAAAAATAACAAGAATATGCGTATTCATATATACAAAGAATTCTGACGAAGACATGGAAGAAGACACTGAAAAAATATGATAATCTTTGAAGTACTGAGTTTAACTACCTATATTATTGCTGAATGTTGTTCCAAAAAAATAAGTTTAAGAAAATTTTAATTAAAAAATGAAAAAGCATATATATGTATCTTAATGAAAAATAGTTTTCAGATAAACTACAAAGTACTTTATATCAAATGGTTTTATATTAAAAACAAATATCCATAATCATAAAGTATATACTCTGGGCTTAAAACAAGTCCATTTGGCCAACTAACATACTAAATATCAATGAGGGCAAAAGGCCATACATTTTGCTAAAATGGCTTCTATGTGGGTACCAGTAGAGTTCTGAATAAAAAACATTTTGTGCAACTACTTAAATGAGACTATAAACATTTTCTCCCAGGACCAAGTAAAGGCATCCAACTGGCTGAACCTTTCACTAACTTTACCTTAAGTATGATTACTTTGAATTCCTGATACTACACTTAGCCTTTTCTCTTAATTTGGAAATGTTTAATATCATCAAGTTCCACCAAATATTTAATAGAAGTTAGAGTATGAGGGATTGTATACGCTGGTGGGAAGATATTCCTTTCTGGTATAAGAAAATCTTCTAGTCCTCCCTCTGGAAATGAGGGAAATGATAGCAGTACTTTAAAGGTTTCTGGTTCTGCCCCTTCTACAACCTCCAGATCCCTCATGTTTGATACACATAAATGTGTCATGGCTTCCACACATCTCCACACCACTGTCCATGTCCTTCCTGTGGCCTACTTTTTGAAAGAGGAGAAAAACCCTTTAGGGAAAGGAAAATATTGGTGAGTCCTTGTCAATGGTGAGGGGTTACCTATGAAAAACAAGGAGTTTTTCCTTTGGAAAAATCAGACAGCTACAAGGATAAAGAGAAAGAAAGCAGTTATGAGTAAAAGATATAACAAGCACATGGTTCAGGAAGCAGAGAAACAAAAGCCAACAAGTGAAATACAGAGAGATGAGGTGTTTTTTATAATTCACTTGATTCTTAGGCAAAATGTATCAACTTCATTATATGAAAAATTAGTACTATATTAACAAATATAATATAGTAAACAAAAGTGTCTGAGATTATTCTCTTACCTGTCTACTTTCCCTTTGGGAGGATGATGAAGAGGAGGCACTTCTATGGGTTGGAGTGGAGGTTTTGTGAGCAGGGGATATGCCCTTTTCCTCTGAACTCATGGTTGCAGTGATAATCTATTCACAAGCACCAAAGACCATCCCAATCTAGTCAAGAAGATGAATTTTTCAGTCTTATTCCATTTTGCAGATCAGGTTTGATGTAAAAGGTCGTGGTGAGCTTTGAGGATAATCAAATCACCTAAAAATAAAAACAAAACAACCCATGGATAAGTAAGGCGATGTTCACTTTCTTAAAATGGTGTCAGACAATCAATCAACAAGTATATATTAAGCACATATATGCTAGATTCATTTTATGTCCTAGATTCTGAGACAAATATGAGACAATGAAATAGCTTCTACTTTTAAGAAGCTTAATTGTAGAAATAGGAAAAACTCAAACTACCATGAAAATCCTTTCCAGCTAACCTTAAAATAATGCCACAAAATGAATATTGAAGTGAAAGAACCAACAAGGAGACAGAATGAAACAAATTTCATGCAGAGAACAACTTGAAAGGTAGGCAGAGAGGGTCTGGTTCACTGGGGGGGAGGGGAGCAAAGCCAGCAGAGGGCTACACCAAGGAGTACCAGAGCAAACCAATAGTAAGCTCTCACCCCATACCCCACACCTACTGATCCAGGTTCTAAACCTAGACGCAAGCCAACATCAACACCCAGAGACACTGCCTAAGCCAGTAGCAGTGCAACCCCACACAGATGGGGTAAAGTTCCAGGCTCAAGACTAAGTCTGCAGAGTCCCAGTGCTAGGTGGTCTCCACTGCACACCTGATTTGTATAAGCCCAGAGTGAATCCAAGAGTCCTGGCCCAAGCTTGTAGTGACGACTTGAACCACAATTTGAGGTAGTTTGTGAGGCATTCCTGGTCTGTGTAAACCCAGAGCAAGGCCCCCATCCCCAGAGCAAGATAATGTACAGGTCAGTGGCTTGTGGGAGCTCAGACTGAACTATCCCATAACCAAAGCTCAAGGTGAAGTTATAAACCCCAGGGCAAAGTAGTTCACAGTGTGGCTGGACTGATCCAGTCCAGAGTGAGACTAAAAGCCCCTATCCAAGCCTTGGACTAGACTTTGAACCCAGCATAGGGTAGTTCACAGTACTCAGTGCTTTGCAAGTCATCAGCAGTCTCAGAGGCGATTGAACCAGCAGTGTGAGGTAGTTTTCTGAGCTCCCAGTCCATAGGCCATAATGCCACCTTGGGGAAAAAACTGATCTCGAAAATAGATACAGGAGAGACAATTTAAGAATTATTGGACTACCTGAAAGCCAGGATTAAAAAAAAAGAAAAGGTTGGGGTGGACATCATAGTGCAAGAAAGTATCAAAGGAAACTTCCCTGATATTATTGAACAAAAGAGTAAAATCGAAACTGAAAGACTCCACAGATCACCTCCAGAAATAAATCCCCAAATGACAACTCCTAGGAATATCATTGCTAAATTCAAGAGTCTCTATGCTAAGGAGAAAATACTGCAAGTATCCAGAAGCAAATAATTCAAATACCATGGAGCTATAGTTAGGATTGCATGACTTAGCAACATTTTCATTAAAGAACTGGAAGGTATGAAATATGATATTCTGGAAGGCAAAATATTCAATTTACACAACAGAATCACCTATCCAGCAAAACTGAGTATATTCTTTCATGATAAAAATTGGCCATTTACTAAAATAGAAGATTTCTAGGGATTTCTGATGAAAAGACCAGACCTAAACAGAAAATTTGATATACAAACACAGGACCCAAGAGAAAGCTATAAAGGTAAATAAGAAAGAGAAAATTTAAGAGACTCATTAAGGTCAAACTGTATGTATTCCTCCATGGAAAGAAGATATTTGTAATTCTTAAAAAAATTTCTTATCAGTATTAGAGCAGTTAGAAGGAGTATACGTAGATAGTGGGTATGGGAACAAGCTGATTAGGATGATATGATATGCAAAAAAAATCAAGGGGTGAAAAAGAGGATTACACTGAGAGAAAAGGGAAGGGAGAGGTGGAATAGGATAAATTATTTCACCTAAAGAGGTATGAAAAACTATTATAGTGGAAAGGAGGATGAGAATGGTGATAGGCAATGCTTTAAACCTTATTCTCATAATAACTGGCTCAGAGAGGGAATGATAACCATATTGATTCAGGCATAGAATTTGATCTCACCCAATAGAGAAGTAGGAAGGGTATAAAATAAGGGGGGTGGGGTATAATAAGACAAGGGAGAAGGAAGTAGGGATTGGTGACTAAAACCAAAACACTTTTGAGGAAGGACAGAGTGAAAGGAGAAAGAGCAGGATCAAGAGGAGAAAATAAAATGGAGGAGAATACATAGTTGGTAATCATAACTGTGGACCTGAATAGAATGAACTCACCCATAAAACCAAAGTGAGTAGTAGAGTGGATTAAAAATCAGAATCCTACATGTTGTTTACAAGAAACACATTTGAGGCAGGGAGACACAAACAGAGTAAAGGTAAGGAGATGGAGCAAAATTATTGTCTATTATCTAAAGTTAAAAAAAGCAAGAGTAGCAATCATAATGAAGTAATATTGACATTAAACATAAAAGCACCAAATGATATAGCCTCCAAATTTTCAAAGGAGAAATTAAATGAGCTTCAGGGGGAAATAGAAACAGTAAAACTATACCAGTGGGGTACCTCAACTTCCCCCTTTCAGATCTTGACAAATCAAGTAAAAAAACCAATAAGGAAGTAAAGGAAGTGAATGAAATTTTAGAAAAGCTAGAACCTAATAGATCTCTGGAGAGAAATGAATGGCAATAGAGAGGAATATATCTTCTTTTCAATAGTACATGGCTCCTACACAAAAACTTCTCATCCACTAGGGCATAAAAGGTTCTCAACCACATGCGGAAAAGCAGAAATAAGGAATGCATCCTTTTCATATGCAATAAAATATATGCAATAAAAATTATAATCAATAAGGTTCCATGGAAAGACAAATAAAAAGTTAATTGGAAACTAAATAATCTAATGCTAAAAAAGGGGTGGGTCAAAGAACAAATTATAGAAATAATCAACAATTTCATTAATAAGAATGATGATGAAGAGACAACATATCAAAATTTATGGGATACAACCAAAGCAGTACTTAGGAGAAAATTTATATTTCTAAATGCTTACATCAACAAAAAAGGGAAAATGCTGATCAACGAATTGGGCATAAAATGAAAAAAACAAAAAAACAAAAAACAAACCAATTAGCAAAAGAACAAATGAAAAATCCTGAATTAAAGACTAAATTAGAAATCCTAAAAATTAAAGGAAAAATTAATAAAATTGAAAGTTAGAGAACAATTGAACTGATATGTAAGACAAGGAGCTGGCTTTATGAAAAAAAGTAAAATAGAGCATTGGTTAATTAGATTTAAAAAAGGAAAGAAAAAAATCAAATAATCAGTATCAAAAATGAAAAGGGTAAACTCTCCACCAGTAAAGAGTATATTAAAAAAATCATTAGGAGCTATTTTGCACAACAATCTGCCAATAAATTTGCAAATCTCAGTAAAACGGATAAATATTTACAAAAACACAAATTGCCCAGATTAACAAAAGAAGAAATAGACTACTTAAATAATCCCATTTTAGAAAGAGAAATTGAACAAACCATCAATGAACTATCAAAGAAAAAATTCCTGAGGCCAGATGGATTCACAAGTGAGTTCTATCAAACATTTAAAGAATAATGAATCCCAATATTAAAGAATAAATAATCTCAAACTATTTGGGAAAATAGACAGAGAAGGAATTCTACCAAATCCTTTTTATGACACAAATGTGGTACTGTTACCTAAGGCAGGAAGAGCAAAAGCAGAACAAAAAAAATTGAAGGTTAATTTCATAAATGAATATAGATTCAAAAATTTTAAATAAGATACTAAACTAGCAAGGAGACTACAACAATATATCACAAGGATTATTCACTAAGATCAAGTGGGATTATACCAGGAATGCAAAGCTGGTTTAATATAAGGAAAACTAACATCATAATTGACTATATCAATAATCAAACTAATAGAAATCACATGATCATCTCAACAGATTCAGAAAAAGACTTCAGCAAAATACAACACCCAATCCTATTAAAAATACTAGAAAGCATAGGAATAAATAGGTCATTCTATAAAATGATAGATAGTACCTACCTAAAACCATCAGCAAGTATTATTTGCAATGGGGAAAAATTAGTCTTCCTAGTAAGATCAGGAGTGAGCAAGGATGCCCATTATCACCACTTTTAAAAAAAATATTGCATTAGAAATGCAAGCTTTAGCATTATAGGGAAAAAAGAAACTGAAGGAACTAAAGTAGGCAATGAGGAAACTAAACAATCAATCTTTGCAGAGATATGATGATATACTTAGATAACGCTAGAGAATCAACTAAAAATCTAGTTAGATAATTGGTAATTTCAGTAAAATTATAGGATGAAAAAATAAATCCACACAAATCATCAGCATTTCTAAATATTACCAACAAAGTTGAGTAGAGAAAGAGAAATTCCATTTAAAATAACTCTAAAAAATATGAAATTCTTAGGAATCTACTTGCCAAGACAAACCCAGTAATTATATGAACAAAATTACAAAACATTTTTCACACAAATAAAGTCAGATTTAAACAACTGGAAAAACTATTGATTGCTCATGGATAGGCAGAGCTAATATAATAAAAATGAAAATCCTACCTAAATTAATTTCTTCATTCAGTGCTATATCAATCAAACTACCAAATAATTATTTTATAGAAGGAGAAAAAATAATCACAAAATTCATCTGCAAGAACCTAAGGTCAAAAGTATCAAGGGAACTAAGGGAAAAAATGTGAAGGAAGGTGATCTCACAGTACCGGATCTTAAACTATATTATAAAGCAGTAATCATCAGAAGAGTCTGGTACTGGCTAAGAAATAGAATGGTAGATCAATGAAACAATTAGATACACAATATAGAGGGGTAAATGACCCTAGCAACCTAAAATTTGATAAACCCAAAGACCCCAGCTTTCAGAATAAGAACTTACTGTTTAACAAAAACCATTGGGAAAATTGGAAAATAGCATGGCAGAAATGAGGTATAGACCAATATCTCACACCCTATACCAAGACAAAGTCAAAATGGGTACACAATTTGGATATAAAGAATGATACCATAACTAAATTAGAGGAACACAAAATAATTTACTTGGCAGATCTTTGGAGAAGGGAAGAAGTTATGACCAAACAAGACATAGAGAGTATTATAAATAGACTACTTAAATAATCCCACTTTAGAAAGAGAAATTGACTAGAAGAATAATGATGTCTTTGGTGGAAATGAGGAACTAGAAGGGGAGAAGGTTTAGAAGGAAAGAAAAATCTGTTCACTTTCTGAAATGTGAGTTTGATTGCTCCGGGAACATGTAGTTTGAATTCCCTAATAGGCAATGGGATGGAAGCTCAAGGGAGAAGCCAGGAATGGATAGGTAAATCTGGAGGCATCTACATAGAAATATTTAAAAAAGAAAATTAAACCTAAAGAATTGGATGAGGTTACCAAAAGAGAGAATATAGAGGGAGAAGAGAAGAGATTTTAGGACTAAATAGTAGGAAACACCCACAGCCAGGGTGTGGATTGTAGGATGAACCAGCAAAAGAGAGTAAGGAAGGTTTCTAAAGGTAAAGGAACAGTACCAGATATTAAACTATACTATAAAGCAGCGATCATCAAAAAAATGTGATACTGGCTAAGAGACAGAAGGGAAGATCCATGGAATAGACTTGGGGTAAGTGACATCAACAAGACAGTGTATGATAAACCCAAAGAGCCCAATTTTGGGGACAAAAATCCACTATTTGACAAAAACTGTTGGGAAAATTGGAAAAAATATGGGAGAAATTAAGTTTAGATCAACATCTCACACCCTACACCAAGATAAATTCAGAATGGGTGAGTGACCTGAATATAAAGAAGGACACTATAAGTAAATTAAGTGAACACAGAATAGTATACTTTTCAGATCTATGAGAAAGGGAAAAATTTAAAACCAAACAAGAATTTAGAAAAAATTATAAAATGTAAAATAAATAATTTTTATTATATTAAATTAAAAAGTTTTTGTACAAACCAAAGCAATGCAACCAAAATCAGAAGGGAAACAACAAATTGGGAAAAAAATCTTTATAACAAAAAACTCTGACAGAGGTCTAATTACTCAAATGTACAAGGAGCTAAATCAATTATATAAAAAAAAATCAAGCCATTGCCCAGTTGATAAATGGGCAAGGGACATGAACAGGCAGTTTTCAGATAAAGAAATCAAAACTATCAATAAGCACATGAAAAAGTGTTCTAAATTTCTAGTAATTAGAAAAATGCAAATCAAAACAACTCTGAGGTACCACCTCACACCTAGCAGATTGGCTAAAATGACAGCAGGGGAGAGTAATGAATGTTGGAGGGGGTGTGGCAAAATTGGGACATTAATGCATTGCTGGTGGAGTTGTGAACTGATCCAACCATTCTGGATGGCAATTTGGAACGATGCTCAAAGAGCTCTAAAAGAATGCCTGCCCTTCTATCCAGCCATAGCATTGCTGGGTCTGTACCTCAAAGAAATCATAGGGAAAAAGATGCATACAAAAACATTTATAGCCATGCTCTTTGTGGTGACAAAAAACTGGAAAACGAGTGTATGCCCTTCAGTTGGGGAATGGCTGAAAAAATTGTGGTATATGCTGGTGATGGAATACTACTGTGCTCAAAGGAATAATAAACTGGAGGAATTCCATGTGAACTGGAAAGATGTCCAGGAATTGATGCAGAGTGAAAGGAGCAAAACCAGGAGAACATTGTACACAAAGACCGATACACTGTGGTAAAATAAAATGTAGTGGACTTCTGTTTTAGCAGCAATGCAATGTCCCAGGACAATTCTGAGGGATTTATGGAAAAGAACACTACCCACATTCAGAGGAAGAACTACAGGGGTGTAAACACAGAAGAAAAACAACCACTTGAACACATGGGTGGATGTGGACATGGTTGGGGATCTGAAACTAAACGACTACACAAATGCAACTATCAATAATATGTAAATAAGTCTTGATTGATCACACATGTTAAAACCAGTGGAAATGTGTGTAGGCTATGGGGGGGGGGGAGTTAAAGAGAGGGGAAGGGGAAAGTAAAAACATGTAACCATGGAAAATTTTTCTAAAACTAAAATATTTAAATTAAAAAATAAAATAAAATAAAGGTAATGGAACTAGCAGGGGTTAAAGATGCTAGAAAGAGTCAGAATGACTGAGGATATAATCACAGACAAGATGACTTCTCTGATTTTTAAGGCAGATTTAAAAAAAATTAGACATGGGATATTGTAGTTGTCTTTTCCATCACAATATGAAAAGACCTTGTTTATTAGCAAGGTATGCCACTACATTTTAAATTCTAGTACTAAAAAATTTGGTCTCCAGGTTCTTTTTCTGACAATTTTATTTCATGTTCTCAATCAATCATTCACTAAGTGACTAAGTTTTTGGCTGCGCTGCAAGTCATGTGGTCTAGATGAATTCGTGTCCCCACCTGGTCAATTTTGCCAAACCACCTTGTCAGACTGAATAGAAGTTAGTAATATTCACAGAGGACTGAATGCAAAGGGCAGGGTGTCTATTTTCCTGAGAGAAAGAGTACTATAGACATTTTTATTGAGGATGATTTTTATATCAAACCTGGCACAAAGTGCCCATAATCTCCCCCTAAATACTTACATGGTTGCATATATACCTCCACTTTGACAGATATGCTCTGGAATCTTTGGTAATCATTGGTGACTCGCTGAAGTATAGTCAATAGCTACTTCATTTTTTATTTGGTTACACTGCAAGGGACACTTTTAGTGTAAGTGCTAAGGTGAAATGTCTGTGTACATGGAACACATTGATGACAAGAAAGTAAGATATCATAACAGTGGCATAAATGTGTGCATATGTGTCTATATCATTTAAAAGTGAGAAATGCTTTTTACAATCAAAAATCTCTGGCCCCAAAACAGTAAAAAATTAAGTAATTTTGAAACAACTTCATTCTTTTGTAATAAAATGCCAAGACAAACTTCTCAATCTCATTTAAGTAGCTATACTCTTAAAAAACAGTTTTTGTTGATCACATACACTAAAGCAGTGGTTCCCAAACTTTTTTGGCCTACCGCCCCCTTTCCAGAAAAAATATTACTTAGCCCCCCTGGAAATTATTTTTTTAAAATTTTAATAGCAATTAATAGAAAAGATAAATGCATCTGTGGCCATCACTGCCCCCCTGGATCGCTGCAGCACCCACCAGGGGGTGGCGGCACCCACTTTGGGAATCACTGCATTAAAGGATGCTAGGAAGAAAAGAATATCAGTAGGGATGAAGATCCAACCTAAGTTCTTAAACACACACACACACACACACACACACACACACACACAACAAAAATAGGACTCTAAGAGAGAAAAAAATCAACATTTTTTTTGTAACATAGGCAGCTAGGCAGCATACTAGGCTTGGAGTCAAAAAAGACCTGAGCATAAATCTGACTGCAGACATTTACTAGTTGTTTGATACTAGAAAAGTCATTTACCTTCTGTTTTCCCCAGTTTCCTCAACTGTAAAATGGGAATAATAACAGTACCTGCCTCATAGGGGTGTTGAAAGGATTAAATGAACTAATATTTGCAAAAGATTTAACACATTGCCTGGCACACTATATAAATATAATGCTAGTCAGGTTGTTGTGAGGATCAAATGAGGTAATATTTATAAAGTGATTAGCATAGTACCTTGTACACAGGGGTATTTAATAAATTCTTGATAACTTTTCTTCACTTCCCTAGGCTGTTACTCCTGTCTGGGATTACCCTAAATCTTTGAATCACTTCTGACAAGAATGACATCAAAAGACTAGGGGAGAAGTAGTGGAAACTGTACCTCAAGTTCTATGGAAGCAATGGCATCAGGACCATCTAGATTCTAGATCATCCCTTACTTTAGTCACTGCCTGCCCATCCAAATATACCATCAGATAAAGCAATTATGAGAGACAATTTCTACCTGTACTATAATATAGCAAATCAATGTTAAAGTTAAAGGTTTGTCCTCTGGAAGAGTACCACATCCGGAAGAGTATAAGCTTTAGAAGTAATATCAGGGATCTGTATCAAGTCAAGACTCTGGAGTCTTATATCATGGTATTGATTAAGAAAAAAAGAATGGAGGCAGTTGGGAGCTCAGAGGTTATATCACCAAGCTTGGAACTAGGAAGTCCTGGATCCAAATTTGACTTCGGGTTCTTTCTAGCTGTGTGACCCTAGGCAAGTCACGTAATACCCAATTGCCTAACCCTTACTATTCTGTCTTGGAACAGATACTTGATATCAGTACTAAGATAGAAGGTAAGGGTTTAACAACAACAACAACAACAACAACAACAACAACAACAACAACAACAACAACAACAACAACAACAACAACAACAACAACAACAACAACAACAACAACAACAACAACAACAACAACAAATGCCCAGTTTGGATAGAAAACGTATTACTCTTTTTTCCATTTGGACAAAAATATTTGATCAAGGAACTAAATTTTGATATCCTAGAAGAAAGAAAAAAGAAGCATTGATTGAAAGTTATAGATAGATTTGCTTCAAAGTGGAATGTATTGTCCAGGAGGGAGTGTGATCTCTCCAGTGTGTTCACTGGAAGTAAAAGATGCTGTCCACTTTGGTGGAATGTAGAAGAAGTGGTATCTATTTGGTAGATATGGTCAGATGGCTCCCAAGGTCCATTCTAACTCAGAGAGTCTCTCCTTTTTCTATTTCACTGAGCATCCAGTCTTGATAGAGAGGTAATAAGTGCCATTAGCAGCTTTCTGGGAAACACACAATAATAGGGCTGTACCAGAGGGCAAGAAGAAAAAACTTGAGGGAATGAATTCACCTGAGGGCAGCTGCAGTGGGTTCAGATAGCTAGTGTCAATCATTTGTAGTCAAGGGATGGAAAATGAAGTCAAAGCTTAAATGTTACCAGGGCAAGTAATGGTTGATGATGAGATGGTAAGATGAGTTGATATGCAGAGAAAGTCTTTAATAATGACAGTGGACTGAAAATGAAGAAGTGAGGCAAGGCAGAAAGTCAGAGAAAATAGAATAAAATGTAAAGGGGGGGTCCTAGAGGAGACAACATGAACACATCTAAGTATTTACAAAACATATATAAATGCAAAAATACGAAGTAATTGAGGATGAAGTGGTAGTAATAGATTGTGGGGGTGGTTCATGAAGGCAAAGTTGAAGGGAGAGTGAGTTCTAGGTCCCAGGCACAGAGATCAGCCTATGAAAAGGCACAGAATGGGAGAGGGAATCATGTGTGAAGGAATAGCAAGGCCCATTTGGCTGGACTACCAGGCAAATTTCTAGCTTTGTATTGGGAACTAAACTAGGGCAGACAGATCCAAGGAGAATAGATCCCAGATTGTGTTGCGGTGGGTATGAACAGGTCTATTCTAGTTCAGAAGATACTATTCCCCACCTAACCTCTATTCCAGTTTTTTTCAGACTTGGCTTAAACCTTGAATCCTGATCTATATTTGTATTTCATAACCTTTGCCCCCCCCCCTTTTTTAAAGCTTTGCCTTTTTGACTAATGAGAACTCTGAACTGTCTCAGGCTTTGCCTTAACTTTGCCTGTGACCATTATCTAACTGACTTGAACCCAGTCTTCGGCTCAGAACTTTGCCCATGTCCTGGAGTTCTTGCTTCACTCACTGAACTCTAACCTCTGATTCACCTTCAGAGCACTGTTAACCATTTATCTTTGGCCCAATTCCCAGTGTTAGCCTGGTAGGAAGCCATCCTTGACCCAGCACCAACAGAAGGTTGAATATGCTAATATGCCCGGCAAATGCAAACTATGTATCATCCATGTAGGTTCCCAATGCCAGGGAATTAAGTTGTTTTATAAAATTTTGAGATTTCTTTTAGAGGTGCTATTGGTTCAGAAAACTGAAAGTTAACAATCAGCCAGTCTTCTATAATAATTTATTAAGTGCCTACTATATACCAGGTGCTCTACTACTGTTTGCTGACTCATCTGAACTAAACTAACTGATCCTTAAATTCGACTCTGTACTGCTTTTTAGATTGTGTCTTCCACTACTTGGAAGATCTCATTTATCCATTCTTTCTCAAGGTATTTATTTTATACTGTGCTAGGTGCTTGGAATACAAAGGAAAAAATATGCCAAATCACGGGTCAATGTAAACAAAATTATCCTTTGGCAAATGAAAATGCAAGGCCTTTTAAAGCTCTTTAGTTGGCCCTGAGATTGAGCTATATTTAGTGTGGGCAAAAGGGAATAACAATCTGACACTGGATAGTCTACTGTCAAATCCTTTTGTTAAGTCAAGATAGTCTAATAAGTGTAAGTACTGTTTTAGAAGCCAAGAATGGTGCCAACAAAGTGGAATGTAAGAAGTGCCTCAGATCTAGAGATGAGGTACTTTATATTCTAGTCCAAAATGTTTTTCACTGAGATGCTGCCACTTGAGCCAATAGTGTGGTGGTTTTGTGATGTGCTCAAATGCCCCCAAGGGATCAGGTTGAAACAACCAAACTCATTAAATTGTTCTCGGTTTGGAAGCAAATTCTATCCAGGTTGCACCCTCAGCCAACACTTTCTTTTTTTCTGAAGTATATAACAATGGAACCAGCCCAATTCACAGGCAAGTGCCAACACCTTGGAATTGAATCTACTTAATAGCGTTTGCAGGCCAACACACCTTGCAAGGGCAACATTTCTTGCAGCAAAATGTGGGAAAATGTTAACCACATCAGTGAGATCAGGAGAGCACTAGCAAAATGAAGGCACCTATTTTGCTCCTGGCAGAGCCATGACAACACAAAAAATTCTTTCATTTTAGAAGCTTAAAAGTGTGATCCAGGACATCAATCAATCTATCTACAAGTATTTATTAAGCCCTTACAAAATGCCAGGCATAGTATTGCCAAGCAATGAAGGCATAAAAAAAGGCAAAATAATCCCTTCCCTCAAGAACCTGACATTCTAATAACAGTGACAACATCTCCCCTTAGCAACAAAGTGCTTAGTAAAATGTTTGCTAATTGAAATCTATACATGTGGACAAATATGAACTATGCCCAGAGGTATTTTATGCCAGGTATTTTAAATGAAATACTGTTAAAAATAAACTACCAACAATTTGGAAATTGGTCTTGATCAAGGACACATGACAAAACCAGTGGAAATGTGCATTGGCCATGGGTGGGGGGAGTGCAGGGGGGGGGTGAAGGGGAAAGGAGGAGCATGAAGCATGTAACCATGTTAAAAATGAATATTAATAAATGTTTGAAAAAAAACAATTCATTGGCTGTGACATGTTTATTTCTAAAAAAGGTTAACACATCAGGAATTACAATTTTATGTCTTGGACAAATTTCTAACTATAATATTCTTTTTTTTTAAACCCTTAACTTCTGTGCATTGGCTCCTTGGTAGAAGAGTGGTAAGGGGGGGCAATGGGGGTCAAGTGACTTGCCCAGGGTCACACAGCTAGGAAGTGTCTGAGGCCGGATCTGAACCTAGGACCTCCCGTCTCTAGGCCTGAAGGCCTGACTCTCAATCCACTGAGCGACCCAGCTGCCCCCTAACCATAATATTCTTTTGGTGATGCGGTATAGTTCCAATAATGGATTTGCCATCATCCACAAGAATTATGGTTAAGATCACCCAAAGGGCAGCAGAGAGCTGCACTGTCACTATCTGAGTAGGCTGCAGCACATTAATAATTTAGGATTGCACCCAGAGAAGTAATATAGAGGTATAAAGGGGTAAAAACAAGATTGAGGGTAACCTTGGAGAAGACACTAGTAACTGTTGGACATGAGGAAATGCAAACTGCAGAAGATGGCATTGAACTGAATTTTAAGAGAAGGAGGTCAGGAATTCTAAGAGGTAGAGGCGAGTGGGGAGACATTACAGGCATGAGGGATAGTCACTGCAAGGGCATGGAAATGGAGGGTGATGGGTCATGTGTGAGAAACAATAAATAGGTCGGTAAAGTTGGATAGTAAGAGTATTTGGAGAGAAGTAATGTGTAAGAACTCTTGGAAAGGTAGGAAGGTGTCAGGCTGTGATAAGCTTTAAATGCAAAACAATTTAAATTTGACCTCAGAAATAATAATGAGTCACTGGGGGTTCCTGAGTGGATGGAAGGGGTTATGTATGCATACACCCTTTAGGAAAAGTATTTTAGCAGCTACACACAGTATGAATTGGATGGGGAGAGAATTTAAGGAAGTAAAACACATTTTGTTCAATGGTTTTATTTCTGAACACAATGCAAAGCTAAGAGTATCTGAAATTGGCATTCTGCTTTCATTGAAGTAAGGTCAAATTCAATTATTCTTTATTACTCCATGACTGGTGGCTATGCATTGTTCAAGAATTGCTGGGCTATAAAGGATACACACAGATCAGTTACTCCTTTCGAAGACCATATTTTCAGAGATTATCTAAGCACTATTCTAAACTGAAGAAAGAATATAGATTTTTTACAAATCTAACTCTTCGGTAATTACTCTTCTTGACAAGAGGTGCTTTGTGACTGAAAACAGCATCACTGCTAGCTGTGAACATCTAATTGTTCTGTCTCCTTTTTCCCTCATAGGAATGGGCTCACCACTCCTGTTGCTAGGTTCTAACACATCCTGCATTACTGCTAAGTAGCATGAAATTAATATTTATGATTCAGAAATATAATCAACATGAAATTCCACAGGGAAGACTATTCAGATATACTCTTCAGTATGTAGGCTCCATGAATCTTCCATAATAAGAAGAAAGTGAAACATGAAAAAGCTAGAATTCACATAATGTTTAGAGTTAGCAAAATGAAATAGAAATATTATCTATGCAAAAGTTTATTTGCTCCTCACAATTTTACAAGTAAGATCGTAGCTTTTATGGTTTGCCCAGGGCCCCATGGTAGTGTCATTAGAAGGGTTTAACCTTGAGTTTTTCTGACTGATTCCAGTTCAGTTCCAATACTCTACTCACCATGCCATTAAAGCTACCTGAATTCTGCATATCTACAAAGGAGTATGATAAGCATTACAGTATCTTGACCTACATCATTTGAAAAGGTCATCTACAAGAAGGTAATGATACTTTTTAAAGGACAAAGACTTAGTTTCAAGCTCGTGCTTAGTAATCTATCTTACACATCACACAAGGATGGCACAAGGATCTGTTTTCAGGAACATTCTCAATAATCAATCAGCAGCCATTCACTTAAGAGCCTTCTACATTCCAGGCACTGTATGGAGTGGCAAGATTGGGTTCTTAGCCTTCAAGACGGGCTGGCAGCTCTTGCCATCAAAAAGCTAATATTCTATCTGGGGAGACAACATGTAAACACAAAGTCATATAAAATGTAAACCAAATAAATACAAAATAATGGAGTTGTGGTGGTAAATGGTCACTAAGAGCTAGGGGATCCAGAAAAGGCCAGGTAAGGTAATTTTGAACTGAATTTTGAAAAACACCAAGGATTTCATCAAAAGTGCTACTGTCTTTATTTCTAATTTAATCCCCCAGATTTCTTATATGTACATAGTTGTTGGCATGCTGTCTCCTCCAACAGACTGTGAGGTCCTCCAGATCTCAGACTGTCTTTTGCCTATGTTTCTCTCTCCAGTGCTTAGCATAGCACCTAGCACGTGCTAATAATACATGCTTGCTGACTGACTTAGAAAGAGAATTCCATTAATACCCTCCTCTTCCTTTTATATTCTAGTCATCAAGGCTTTTTCTTAGTCTGAGGTGACACATCCCGGCAGGTGAGTCAGCATGGTTAACTGTTACCCTTCCCTTTCCCATAGCATGGTAGAAGGACTAGGATTTGAACCTTGGAACTCAATTTTTCAAAGACTACCAAACTCTGCTTTGAGTCAATGAAACATAATTTACACATAGTTGCAAATTATAATTTATAAAAGTTATTATATAGCATTAGGATGAAGGTTATATTGAACTTTTAGAGAATACATAAAGAGTAATGAATTTGGAGCCAAGAGTTAGGTTAGAGTTCTATCTTAAGACACTAATTAGTTGTATAATAGTGAGCAAGATACATAAGGCCACAGGGACTCAGTTTCCTTTTCTGCAAAATGGAGATAAGAATGTACTACGTATCTCAGGATGCTGTACTGAGGAAATATTTTATAAATCATAAAGTATTATGAGAATGTGAGTTATGGTCATCACTAGTAAAGCTAATTAATGTTTAGGGATTGTCTACTATTTACCTAGCACTGTGTTATTAGTTATATTGTACCAAAGTAGCAAGAAGACATGACCTGATCTTTACTTGTGTTAACATATCTGTGATTTCATCAGTGTGGGCACTCCTTTCGCAACTTTATATACCCTGTAGGGTGCTTGTCCCCCTGAAATCCTCCGAACGTGGTCTACTCAGTGCACTGAGGGGCCTTTCTCTAGGTCTTTTAATATTTTCTGTGTAACAGAATCACGACCAACTTGTCCAGCTTTACTTCTGGATTTTGCTAAATGGCCAAGCCAAACTCCTTTTCCAAACCTTGATGTTGCCTCGAACCTCTTCTTCCTTTCAAGTCATTACTTATAAGGCACAACTGTGGGAGAGTTCATGATATCTCATCTATTTTTAGATCTGCCTAAATTTGTAGATGAAGGAGGCTGGACTAAGAAAACAGCAGGGCAAGAAGAATCTTGAAAACTTTGCAACTAAGGTTTCAAATAGATATAAAAATCTATTCCATACACATGTTTATAGGGCCATTTAATTTCTTTTTAAATTTTCTTTAGTGAAAGTATAAGGACATCTCTTTCTGGGCTCCTTGGAAGCAAAGACCTACCACTTAACAGTACAACCAGAAACTAAGGTACAACCTTAATTGCCTATAACCTGGAGCCATGATCTATACCAGAAAAGGCTGGATTTTCATTCCCTTCCCATTACTCACAGACCAACAACGGAGTCTAAAAAGGTTTCCCATTTAACAAAGGACAGAGAAAATACAATTTCCTGCAACTCACAAATTAATATGAACATACAAACAAACATGGGGTAGGAAAACACAAGAGGATCTTCTAAATTTTTTTATTTAATTAATCAATTTAGAATACTTTTTCATGCTTACATGATTCATGTTCTTTCCTTCCCCTCCTACCTACAATACTATGTATTGGCTCCAAGGCAGAAGAGTAGTAAGGGTAGGCAATGGGGGTCAAGTGACTTTCCCAGGGTCACACAACAGGGAAGTGTCTGAGGCCAGATTTGAACCTAGGACCTCCCATCTCTAGGCTTGGCTCTCAATCCACTGAGCTACCCAGTTGCCCCCTGCGAGATAGGACCTTGAGATTATTCTGGCAAAAAAAAAGTTCCCCAGAAAGAAACTTTTATAAAACTGTCAACACATTCATGAAATTGCCCTTCTACAATAATTTAGCTAGAACAGAAGCTCCACATTCCGTACTTTCAAGGTAAGTATGACAAATGCTATATACTTATAGCCCTGTATTTTCTCTCACATAATAATAACAAATACTAGCAGCTCAAATTATATAACGCTTTAAGGTTTACAAATAACTTTTCTGACAAGAATCCTTTGAAGTAGGTAAGTGAAAAAAATATCCTTTTCCTTATTTTACATGTAAGAAAATTGATCATCAGGGAGATAGAGACTCATGGCTAGAAAGAAGAACTAAGATTCAAATCCAATTCTTATTATCCAAAAATTCAGATCTCTTCCATACTGTGAATGTTTATTTTTAAAAAATTTTTTAGAATATTTTTCCATGGTTATATGACTCATGATTTTTTCCTACTTCTCTTCCTTTTCCCCCTCCCAGAGCTGACCATACTGTGACTGTTTAAAGGAAAACATTGTCTCCACACATCACCACACAAGGGATCCATGTCCTCACATATAAAAGACAGATCTGGACCTAAAGTCTGAGGAAATTTGCAGTTTTTTAGAAACAAAGTTGATCTGTGTATTAATTAGGATTCTGGGGAACATAGTTCAAAAGGTACAAAATTCCTATAATCTTTACATCTGCTGTTTCATGTTATTCACTAATTTTAGCCAATGTAAATATAATTTACAAAACTATAATACACTATTCTTTAGAAAAGGGAGAAAACAAATTAGTTTTCTTTGGGATATCTTTAGAGCAATGAATAGCTACTCTACCCATTAACCAAGCACTTTCCTTTTCTTAAAGAAAGGATGTTAAACTATACATCTATCAAGGAGCACAGACTGTCAAGAAAAGCAAGAAAAGCTCACAAACATAAAAATCAACTTAAATTATGTTTCACCTTTATTAGGTAGAGGAAAAATATATAGCAATCAAAATACAAGAAAGATAAAAGGGAAAAAGGCAAATAGCATTGTATGGTAAAATATGTACTCATGTAAGCAAATAGAAAACAGAGGAAAAGCAGAGTTGAGTCAAGACCAGTGGAGGAATAACCATGGATGACTGTCACCCTATCAAACCACAGAAAATCTAGACAGAAAGAAGAATAGATGAAGAGTTTAGAGAATTGGCCATAAGATTGACATGGAAATATGTTATGATAGTGACAGAGAATTGCAAAGATCTGGACATAAGCCAGCTAGCTGTCTCTCTGCTCAAAATGGCATAATTAATTTGCCTTAATAAAAATTTCATTCTAAAAATGTGAGAGAATGAATTAAGGGAAGTATCCTTGATCTGATTCTTACAAAAAGAAGGAACAGATTGATGAGGTTTAAATAATGGCAACCTGTCATGGTGAGAAGTTAACATGCCATCTTAGAATTTGTGCTGAAGGAGAGGTCATCCAGATCTAGCCTATCTGTCCTACAGACTAGGTTTTGGGAGAAAAGATTTAGTGTTGAGAAAAGGAATGGGTACGTTCCTATAGAAGTCAGCCCAACAAAGATGAAAAGTTCTCATATGTGAAATGCTGAAGACAAAGAGAAAATTCTTATAGGGAGAAAAGGAGGGTGTTAATCTAAACATAATGTATTAGCCAACTTGGATTAGAAAAAGATCTATACAGTAGGGAACCAGGTAACATGATGAATACGAAAGCATTATTTCTGCCTTATAGGAATAGTTATAAGTACAAAGGCTAATTGAGTTGAAAAACAAAGACTATTTTTTTACACAAAAAAGGAAAACAAAAATAGCTTTTTAACCTAGATTGGGGAAAAGAGGAAGATAAAAGAATAGAACCATAGCTTGGGGTAGAAGGGATCACAATAACAAGATAGAAAAAGGATAGTTTAACTTATATTTTGCTTCTCTTTTTTATTCACCCAAGAAATTCTCTTCTGAAAAGTTAGAACAAAAATGGTTAACAGGGAATTGATATCCAAGATAAATAGGGCGACACTAAGTGAGTACCTAGCTAGCTGCCTTTAATACTAGAGTTCAAATCACCAAGTTCGGATGTACTATGCCATGGCACACTAAATTAACTAGCAGATGTGATTGCAGGCTTTTAAAGACATGGAGAAGGACAAATGTCCTGATTTTCACAAACTATTAGGGAACAAAGTATGCAAACTGCAGAATAATACATCTGACTTCATTTCCTGGCAAAATTCTAGAATATATTAAACTTGGAATAGTTAATGAATATTTAGAAAAGGAAGGAGGGATTATAAATAGAATAGCTTCATCAAGAACAGACTATGTAAAACTAATCGCATTCCCCTTTCTATCAGGGCATTAGACTGATAGATTAAGGGAATGCCATAGATTTACAAAGGCATTCGTGCTGTACATACAGGGAAAAGATAGAGAAATGTGAGCCAAAAACAGTACAATTAGATGGTTTTCTAACTAGCAGAACTCAAAGTACAGTCATTAATAGTTGGATATCAAATGGGAAGGAATTTTCAGGCAGAGTGACCCAAAGATCTGTGCTTGGCTACGTGCTTTTTAACATTTTTATCAGTGACTCTGATAAAAGACTAGATAGCATGATTATCATATTTATAGATGATACAAATCTAGGAGGGATAGCTGACATGCTAAATGGGAGACATAGGGACCAGAAATCTCAAAACTTTAGAACCTTAATCTGAATCTAACAAGAAATTTAATTGAGATAAGTGTAAATTCTGACACTTGGGCTTAAAAAATTAAACACACAAAATAAGATCAGGTTGATACTAGGGTCTATAGACCCCTCACAAGTCAATAATGTAACATGATATACAAAAAAGCAAATGAAGTTAAGCTGCACTATTTTGCAGATTATGGAAGATGATAATCCTGCTGTACTTTGCTCTAATCAGACCACATCTGGAGTGTTATATTGATTTGGGGGCATCACATTTTAGAAGGGATATTTAACAGTTAAGAGAGTTGTGTGACTCTGGAAGGTCCCTTAACCCTTACTCTTCTTCTGCCTTGGAACTGATATTTAGCATCAATTCTAAGACAGAAGGTAATGGGTTTTAATTTAAAAAGTTAATGTCCAGAGAAATGCGAATAGAATGATGAAAGAATTTGAAATCGTGCTATATAAAATGATTTGAGTTCAAAACAAAAATCAGACAATTATTGTATGAACCTGGGTAAGGCATTTAATTTCTGTCTGTTTCAGTTTCCTCATGTGTAAAATAAGGAAAATAAAAGCACCCACCTTCTTGGGGTATTGTGAAGCTCAAATGAAATATTATTTGTAAAGCACTTAGCACAGTGCCTTACACATAATAGTTGCTTAATAAAGGTTTGTTTCTCCCTCCCTCCCTCTCTCCCTCTCTCCCTCTTTCCCTTCCTTCCTCCCTCCCTCCCTCCCTCCCTTCCTTCCTTCCTTCTTTCTTTCCTTCCTTTTAAATTGATGAAAGGTATTTCTTCACCCAGAGTTCCCTAGTTCATTAAAAATACAGATCCAAAAGAAATTGATAAATGGATGAATGGAAGGAAGGGAAGGGGAGAGGGAATAATTAAGATTCATTCTTCCAACAACTCTCTGAGGTAGGTGCTATTATTATCACCTCCATTTTATACCTGAGGAAACTGAGGAAAGCAGAGGTTAAGTGACTTCCCATGGTCATATAGCTAGTAAGTATCTGAGGTTAGATATGAACTCAGGCCTTCCTGACTCCAGACATAACAGTGTCCTAAAAAAATAGATATATGGATGGATAGATGGATAGCTGAAAGAATGAATGAACAAATAAATGAATAGATAAATCAAATATTCTACAATGTCATATATATTTTTTAATTAATTCCCTCCTCAAAATAAAAGCCTCAGTTGCAGATGGGTCCAATGAGTCATTCAGTTATGGGTCACAGGCTTCAAACGTTACAGAATAGCCACCTGCCTGACCAACTACATAGCCAAGAATCAGGACCAACACAATTAATTGCATAGCTAATGTGGATTTCCTCAGATATTTTATAACCTTGTAATGAACCTCAGATAGAACTATAATCATGACTGGCCCATATAGTCACTTCTATGTTTAGATCAGGTAAGAATCCGTAGATTTGCATGAGATCTACAAATATACAATATGGTGCCAAATGACAGATGAGCTGAATTTACAGGCAGACAATCCATGTTCAAATGGCCTCTGTTTTGGGGAAGTTAGGCAACACAATGGATAGAGAACCAGGTTGAGAGTTAGGAGGACCTGGGTTCAATTCTAACCTCAGACACATCCTAGCTATGGGCAAGTCATTAACTTTGCCCAGTTCTTGACACTCTTATTAGCATTGATACTAAGAGGACAGCTTGGTGGCTTAGTGCATAGAGAGCCAGGTCTGGAGATGGGAGGTTCTGGGATCAAATCTGGCCTCAGATACTTCCTAGCTATGTGACCCTGGACAAGTCACTTAACCCTCACTGCCTAGCCCTTACTGCTCTTAGAATCAAGATTTAGTATCAAATCTAAGACAGTTTTGTCTTTTTTTTTTAATGGACTACGCTTCAAAATAAACTATAAAAAAACACAAGGCAGAAGAGCCAAATACAATCCGCATGTGTGTGCACACACATATATTTGAAACGACATAGACAAAGTGGATGACATAATTTAGTGGGCTCATGAACTTATTAATTATTTACAGACTTTTATTATCTATTATTTGCTGCTGGTGTTTTGACCAAAAGGGCAAACACGATGCCTTTATAGTTAAGAATTCAATTTATTACGCCAGCTAACTCCCAGGGAACAACTACCCTAATATTAGTTTTCTTAGTGTGAAGATAATAAAAAATGGTCTGAAAGATTTTGTTTATCTTGAGTTTCCTATTTGTTGAACATCGAGCCAGGGAGGAAGAGCATACAAAGTTCAGCTTTCCCAAGAGAACACACAAGAGCATTAATGGCACTTTGGGGACCAGGCAGAATTCTTAGGCTCTACTTTCCCTTGGCACCCAAGTAGTGATGCCCTTGGAATGGTATTAAGTCTTGGGTATTAACTAGTATATTCATAAAGGTAATATATGACACTGCAGTCTACTTGTCCCAAGAGAGTCATGTACCTCCCCAGGTGACTAACTTTGGGTTCATTAACAGTCCCAGCTGAAAAGGTGAGGAGTTTCCTAATATTTTGCTGTAACAAATTTCAAATTTCAAATTTGTAAATTTCAAAACTGAAAAATTTCAAATTTCAAAACTGTAAAACGTTTGTTAACATATTTTGAGAAATGAAAAGTTTCTTTTCCAAGAATAAAATAACAAAAAGAAAAAAGGAACCAAAATAATAACTGCTTAGTTATGAGTGTCTTCCTAGAAACTAACACAGAAGGTATGTAAAAACAAAATAAAACAACTACCCCTGACTATAATGCTTTAGGTGAATTGATGAGGTTATAGTAACAAAATTAGAGACTAAATTTGCAAAGAAAAAGAGGGAATATCAGTTTTGTGTAGCTAGATATTAACAAGTTAAGTAACATGGATGAAAAGACTAACAGAAAGTTGGGAATCAAAAGAACAAGGGTTCCAGTAATGATTCTTGCATTTTATGACTCTTGAAAAGTCACTTTAGGGGCAGCCAAGCAGCTCAGTTGTTAGAAATGTGGTCCAGGAGATGGGAGGTCCTGGGTTCAAATCTGACCTCAGACACTTCCTGGTTATATGACCCTGGACAACTCCCTTAGCCCCAGTTGCCTAGATTATCACTCTTCTGCCTTGGAACCAATACTTGTACCAATTCTAAATCAGAAGATTAATTTTTTTAAAAGCCATTTTAGCTCTCACCTCATTTCCCCCTTTGCTGAATTATTTTGCCAACTAAGATAATGGGTACAAAGTAATCTGAAAAGTATTTAGCACTACACAAAGAAAACATTATTACTGAGGGAGAAATTGTTCTTCAGGCACTCCAAAAGATCTCTGTCTTCTCTCCAGTGCCATCATGAGTCCTCCACTCTGGCCATCCTTCCAATGATTCCTTTTTCTGAACTCATTAAGATTGTCCTCAGAAGGCACACATATATAGTTTATTACTGGGCCTGCAGATCAAACCTTTCCAGATTGGTATAAATACCTGCCAGAAATTGTACTGTGCTGCCTTCACTGTGGAGAACTCAGGGTCACCCTCACCCAGCATTGGACACATAAAGAAAAGGCAGAAATAATCCCTATTCTCAAGGAGCTTATCTTCTGGTGGGGGAAACAACACATATTTAAATCAGCACATACAAGATAAATTCAGTGTAGATGGAAAGTAGCCTTAGTAGATGCAGAAGGCAAAAGCAATTGTAGGTGGTGAGCTCCAGTTTAATTGTGGTAGGAAACAAAAGGAATAAAAATAAGTTGAGAAAAATATATACTTTTCCCTTAACATGAAAGTACCCTGTGTTTTTCTTTATTCAAGTTTCACACCACATTAAAAAAAAGTATTGTAGTGATATGTTTTGGCTTTCTTAAGAATTACCATAAAGAAAGAAAATGGGCTAAAATGGAAGAAAAATGGCCAAGTCCTTTTTCTTTCATGAACATCTGAATATGACATGGCACGAACAGCACAGTGAATTTTTTTTAACCCATTTGGAAGACCACTTAAAAGAGTAGTTCTAAGGAGATCAGTGCTTTAAGGCAAGAAAAGTGCAACAATAAGTGAAGTTAGCATTGAAAATATCATATGGGAATTTAGGAATTGATTTAGTTTTGTTTATGATGACAAAGTTTCCTTTGCAGTCTTCCATCATAAATAGCCTGCCTCAGTCCTGCTCAGCTTCCTTCTTTTCCTTTTCTGAACTTGACATCACTAGGCTCACAGAATAGAGTTGGCACAGTTGCATATCTGGCATGGTCCTCACTAGTCACATGGCAGAGTGTGCTCATGGTACTGGGGGGAGCCTGGTACACGTAATATAGACCATTGGTGTACTCCTACTCTTCTTCCTACTTTTCTTTGGGTGCCTGTGATCAGCTGACCACCATCACTTGCCAGCCCAACATTATTCTCTTCATGTGGCCAGTTCTGTTGCTAAGAATGGTGCTTGGGAACAAACTAGTCAAGCATAGCTGAGAACATTAGGCTCTTCTCTCACAAAATTAAAATTTGCTCCTGTTACCAGGGAACCAATGACAATAGCATTAATTTCCCAAACCATCTTTCTTTAATTTTTCTTACCTTTTATCCTCCTTAACCCATTTGCTTCCCTTAAAATAAGAATATGAAATGTAAATTTGAGTTTAGTTTCCTGTGAAAGTTTTTTTTTTCTTCTTCTCTAAACTGTCCCAGGTTTGGGAAGTTTAAGACCTACATCTACATAAGCAAGCTCACAATACTTAAGCCAACACAATCAGTGGAGATGTTTTATTTGAAAGGAGAGTATAATAAAATAATAACAATTTTATTTATTTATATTTATAATTTATTTCTAAAATAAAATAAAATAATAAAATAAATATCTTTTCAGATCTTGACTGTGCTCCTCAGTGCCTGTTTGATCTTGGGTAAGCTGTTTAACTTTCTGGGCCTTAGCTCACTTATTTGCAAAATAAGGGTGTTAGAACTATATACTGCTAAGTTCCCTTCAAGCTCTAATGTGCTATACCTCAAGAAGATAAAAGCAAAAGGACCAATATGTACAAAAATAGAAATATAATATTTTAATATAAATATTAGACATATATAAATATTAATGTGTAATGGCTAACCAAATTGCTTGTATTACTATGGTCAAATATTATTGTACTATAAGAAATGATGAAATGAAGAGTTTTAGCAGAAACTGGGAAGTTCTCCATAAACTTATGAAAGATGAACTGAGCTGAACTTGGAGAACAATATATAACCATCTTAACACTGTAGAGACAATCAGCTTTGAAAAATTTATAATTGTGGTCAATGCAATGATTACCCTCTGAGTTCAGAGGACTAAAGGTGGAATATGTCACTCATCTCTTAGAAAGGCAATAAATTTAAAATGCAGAAAGAGGCATACATTTTCAAGCATATGCAATGTGGGAATGTTTTGCAGGACTACACATACTTACAAGGAGGGTTTTTTTTTCTTTCCTCCAAGTATAGTGGAGGAAATGCAATTATAACTTCATATAAAAATTAACATTAAAAAACTCAATTCTAACACAGGTAGGAGGCATAGTGAATAGCACTCTGGAAATAGAATCAGAAAAACCTAAATTCTGCTTAGACACTGAGCTAGCTATGGGATCCAAAATATCATTTTAACCTCTCTCAGATTCAGGTCCTCGGTCAATGAAATGGGGATGAAACTAGCACCTACTTCCCTGGGTTTGCTATCAAGAGCAAATGAAAGAATATTCAAACTGCTTTGTAAACCATAAAATACGTTATAAGTATTAGATATTATTATTATTATTATTATTATTATGTTTCTTTAGAATAAGAATAAGTCTCCTTCATTTCACCAACTACAAGCTCCCACTAAACAAGGTATCCAAAGATACAATATTTGATACAAGGTCATATCTACTTAAAGAGGGAAAGAGAAGAGGAAAAGGAAGGGAGAGAGAGGAGGTATATCTTTGCCCTGAGATCACCAATCACCACCACCAAAAAAGGAAAAGATTTTTTAACAACATCTCTTAAATTTTATAATTAGTAAAATGTTGAGACATGATGTTTCTATATTGCTATTTGGTAATTTCCCATCAAAGTGATTTTTAAAAACTATACACTGCTGGTAAACTCTTGAAAATCAAATATAGTATCATAGCATTAAGATTTCTTTGGGTTTAACATGAAAATTCTCTGAAACTTCAAATGACAGCTTCTTCAGCAATCATTGCTTCTGAATGAGGCATTTGTCAGCCATTCCTTTATAGCCAACCAGAAACTCTTTAAAGCAGGGGTCGGCAATCTTTTTGGCCGTGAGAGCTATAAACGCCACATTTTTTAAAATGTAATTTCGTGAGAGCCGTACAGTGCTCACAGTGCGCGCTCCTGTAACAGCTCCTGAAAAAAAATTGACTTTATGGCTCCTGCAGAAAGAGCCATATCTGGCCCTCAAAAGAGCCAGATATGGCTCGAGAGCCATACGTTGCCGACCCCTACTTTAAAGGAAGTGATCTCTGTTTATAAGTACAGAAGAAAGCAAAGAGGAAGGCTTTATTAAGAAACATACATTTGAAGGCAGGAATAAAAACACAGTGTTGGAGGAGCTGTCAATTTGTCTACCCATTCTAGATATCCCTTGATATTAAGCAAGAAAAGTGACAAAATAGTTTCAGATATTTTGATCCACTAGCAGCCGCATAACTCTAGGAAGATTAAAGACAAAAAGTCTGGACCACTGTGCATCAAAATATTCATAACAACATTTCAGAAGGAATAAAGAACTGGATATAAAGTAAGTGTCTGTCAGGTGTAGAATGGCCAAAAAAACTTTAGTATAAAACCCCATTTGTGACAAAAAATGAAATACATTTAAATTAAATTTGGTAAATGCATAATTGTATAAAAACATACTTATATAAACTAGAATATACATATTTTTATCTCCCAGACTAATAAAATTATTTTAGATCTAGAAAACATATTTCCTATGTTGTACTACATAGGCCACAGATGCTGTATGTATTTGTGAGAGTATGTCCCAGGTTTTTGTGGAGGGAAAGTGTATAGCTACTCTTTAAAAAAAGTGTTTTTTGTTTTTTTTAAACCTTTACCTCCTGTTTTAGAAGCAATATTGTTTTGGCTCCAAAGCAGAAGAACAGTAAGAGAGCTAGACAACGGGGTTAAGCAACTTGCCCAGGGTCCCACAGCAAGGAAGTATCTGAGGCTAGGATCTCCTATCTCAACTGGCTCTCAATCTACTGAGTCACCTAGCTGCTGCCTACAGTTATTCTTTTATTTAAAATAATAATTATTTATTATGCTACCCTAGTAAATGCTTTCCCTAAAAGTCAATTGTGTCTATTGACTGCTTATTAAATGTAGGCATATCAGGGCCCTCATGAACAATAATGTTCGGAATACAGTACCACATGATACTCCTAGAACCTTTGAGTATAATAGTTACCCTCTGGGGACCAAATTCTGTAAAAAGACAGATTGGGAGGGTATCCCAAGGGGAAGGGAGCGCTACTTGTGAATAAAATTTTTTAAAAAATACAAAAGAAATTTAGATATTGATGGTCTTAGCAACACATCCTCAGGTATAAGAAACAGAAAAGCAAACATTTTTTAAAAAATGTTTAAAAAATTTTTAAAAAAACATTTAAAAATGTTTAAAAAACATTTTTTAAAAAATTTAATCACAAGAGGGTAGGGCATCCATCTTTGCATAATTTCTAAGTTTGATACATGATATTTCTCCACATATCTCTTTGGCAAGTAAAAGTTTAGTCTTTCCAAAAAATTAAACTGTGTGAGTAAGATCACTGCTGGCAGCACTATTTGATATTTTTACTTAGATATCAAAGTCAATGAAGTAAATGTTAAAGTAGCCTCACGAATTTGTCAGATGGAATTAGGCTAATGAATCTCTAACCAAATTATTATGAAAAAAGAAAGATCTTAAAAACTCATATAGGCTGCCTTGAACCTTTCCTCGTGAGTAGGGAAAGAGATTATTTTTCAGTCACATATTGAATGAGCAGGAAAGGAAGTTTTTCTTAGTCTGGATGATGTTTATGATAGCTGAAAAATCCTTTCTGTTTTCTTTGATTTTTCAAGATCCAGAAAGTTCACTTAATGCAGGATGTCTCAGTTCTAGACCAGCTCCATATTGTAACATTCCTACTATATCGTTTTCTGGAAAACATCATGTCCTCATCCCACCAATGCTTGCATTCCTCATTTACTTCCAGGTTTCTCTTCCTCCCTAGTCAAAAAACCCACATTGTGATGAGAAACTAACCTGACACACCTGACTGATAAATATTCTCTCCCTATAAAATTCATGCCCTTTGGTGTCTTCCATGGGTGCTCTGTTGTGGAGGTGACAGAACCCTCGATACACAAATACAATGATGAGGAGTGGTGAGCAGCTTCATAAAAGTAACCTTGCAGGATAAGGTAAGTGGCTTAGTGTGCTGGGGCCAGTTCAAACTTGTACCAGTTCAAAAAAGTCAACTCTTATTATGAGTGCAAGCATTTTACATCTCAAAAATCAACAGATACTATGAATCAGAGATTGATTTGTTGAATGTCTAGACTTAAATGTTAATAAGGAAGCTTAAATTTAAGGGTATCTTGCGTACATTTTTTAAAAAAGGAGGTTGTTAAATATTTACCAGTACAACCCTGTCCTGAATCCTTATCTTGTGTACAGAAGAAAATTACATAAAGTTGCTACTTCCAGTTGTCCATAATCAGCTATGCTGTGCGATACATTCTAAGTACCTTTTGTGATAAACACAAAGCACGTGCAGAGAACTCTTCTAGTACTTATTTTGTGTTTTTTGGTCATTTCAGGCATGTCTGATTCTTTTGTGATCCCCTTTGGGGTTTTCTTGGCAAACACTATGAAGTGGTTTGTCATGTCCTTTCGCCAGCTCATTTTACTACCTGAGACAAACAGGATTAAGTGACTTGTCCAGGTTCATACAACTAGTAAGTGTCTGAAGCCACGCACGAACTCAGGTCTTCCTGCTATCCACTGCTATTACCTCATTGCCCCTATTGCCTATTTTAGAGTCTAAATTATGAAATTACAAAATTATAGGATTCCGGAAAAGTAAGAGCTGAGGTCTGTGAAAACAACGGCACATCTGGGTTTCTGTTATTGCCATTTATGTTCTTCATGAATTTCTGACCTCCTACCTTTTTTTCTTAAAATATTTTTACTGTTGCCACTTTATTGATGTTTTTTTCTTTTTCATTATATACTTTTATGGATTGTGACAGCTACTAAGTGGAATCTATTCAAAACACACTAGTGAAAGGCTCTAATCGCCTCAGTGTCTCTTCTGGACCATCCTCTGCTTGTGATGTTTTTCAAAAACCACATGGAACTGAAATTATCCCAAGAACTAGAGTTTTCATGTGTTTGCATCTCTGTGTCAAAAGGACTCTGAGAGGAATGTTAAATCAAAGCTAAAGTTAAAGAAAAAAAAGTTTCATCTCAATAGCATGGGATAATACATTATTCTAGTAGAAAACAAAAGCAATTTTTATGAAAAAAAAAAAAAACCAAAACTGGCTAATTCCTGTCATTGAAAATAAGCAAGGTGGTGATCATGGAAAGAAACCTGGATTTGGAATGGAATAACCTGTTTCCAAGGTCTTTCTCTTTTTACCTACATAACTTGGAGAAAATTACTGCACTTCCTCCAATTTCCTATGATGTTAGGATTTGGAACTGGAAGGAGGATGACTTCTAAAGACTCTTTCAGCTTTTAGGTTTTGAGCAATGATACATGTAAAATCCAGTGGAGCTGCTTGTCAGCTTTGGGAGGGGGGAGGAAAGAGCAGGTGTGGGGGAGAATCGTGAATCATATAATATGGAAAAACATTCTAAATAAAAAAAAAACCCTTTCAGCTTGAAATACCATGATCAGAAGAGGCATCTACATATAACTCACCCCCAAACACATTGCATTCCTTCACCTTTTTTTCTCCCATCAATATATGCTATGGGCATTATGAATAGTTAAAACTTCTTCATTCTGCACACATTTCTTTTTAAAAATATATATAAAAAGTTTTTTCTAAGTATTCCAAAAGACTTTAGTAAGACAGAGAGTTGCCTGGATTCAATCATGTAAAAACATAAGACTAACTTCCATAAGAATTAATAGCTAAACTATAAATAGATCTTAACATAAATCACAAATAGTTAAATAGTTGTTGAGAAGCTCAGAAAAAAATCTTCCTGCAGAAGTAGATAGTCAGGAGAAAATTTTATTTAGTAGTAACAATATTATTATTATAATTAATAAGTTAAGTTGTTACATTAAAATTCTCAGATATCTCCTCCTCTCCTTCTCCTTCCTGTGTTATATAGAAAGCCAGCATCTAACAAAAAGATATACATATATAAAAGTATGTCTTGTTTGTTTCTGTTTTCGTTCTTTCTCTGGAAGTAGATATAAACAAGTTAGTCTTCAAACAATATTTCTTTTGCTATTTATAATGTTTTCTTGGTTCTTCTCATTTCATTTTTCATAATTTCATATTGACCTCTTCATGATTTCTAAAATTAATTGCTCATCATTTCCTATAGAATAGTAGAATTCCATCACAATTACAAGCCACAACTTGCTTAGCCATGCTCCAAATAATGGACATCTCCTCAATTTCTAGTTCTTTGCCACCACAAATAACAACAGTATTATAAAAACAAAGAACTATGAAATCTATAAGAAACTATGAAACTTTATAACACTAAATGAAACCATATACTCTATATAAAAATATACTTATATATATTTCATAAACTTTTCATATAAATGGATTGTGTTTATATATATTTTATAAATTTTAAGAATCTTTATGAAACTTTAAAAACTATAAGAACTATGATTATATGATATGATAATGATATGATAATATATAAACTATAAGAATTATGATAATACAAAACTATAAGAACTATGGTAGTACAATGACCATTCACCAGAAGACCAATGATGAAAAATGCTATCCATAAAAGATAGATGATCTATATAGGATATATATACATGTATATACAAATATTTATAATATGCTTACATATGTCTATATAAACATAGTATATTTCATGAAAAATGAGGCAAATTGTTTTGTTTGACATTCTATATTTATGAAAAGAAAATTTTTTTCTTTTCTTTTTTTTCAGTGGAGTAGGGAGGATGGGAGAGAGAGAAAATAGATTTCTATTCTAAAAAATAGAGAAGTGTATGTGAGATGTTACAGAAATGCATGCACTTTCAGAGGAAGTGGCTGTATTATTAGTTTTACTTAATTGTTTTGTTATAAAAGACCTTCCCTGATGTGGGAATAATCTGTAAATGTTTGTGACTGCATGGAATATAACCTTTGAAAAAAGAAACAGGTTATATTTGAGCTGTACCTTAAAGGAAGAGAGGGTTGATGAAAGCCAACGACAAGAAGAAAGGATGAGATAAGTAAATAGAGCTGTTACAAGGTGGGGTAGAGAATGTGAATGCCAGAAAGGTAAGTTGGAGTCAAGCTGCAAATAGCAGCAAAGTTTTTGCATTTCCCACTTTTGGTATGTCCACACAATCAAAAATACTTTCAGCTCTTTCTAATACAATCAAACCCTACCTCAGAAAATGTTTTGGAAACAGATTTGTGCCCATTTTCTTTCTCTTAGCTTTAATTTGACAGTAGAACTGATGCCAGGATATTTGATCTTCCATTCTTCTTTAGGCATTCAAAGATACTGTGTATTACTGAACAAGGAGATCTCATGAGAGTGACGACAGAATGATAAAAGAGAGGGCTAAGTAAGGAGAAATGAAAACATAGGTTTGACAGTCCTATTTTTTCCCTCACTTTAAAACACAGTTGGCATTGGGGCATGAAAAAATGTTTTTAAGCCACAATCACTGGTAAGAAACAAAATAGGCTTAAGTGAGATAAGTAACAATGTTTCAGAAAAAAATTTCAATATTGTTTCTCAAGGTCCCTACCTCCCCATCTTTTGAGTTGAGTACTAACAAGTAATAACAAGTAATAAGTCCTGCAAAATTCTTGGTTGGAAGGGAGCTAGAGAAAAGCTAATGTAGAAGACAAGTCATTTATGGTCCTTTATTGAAGTGTTTTTATTCCCAAGATTCTCCAGTTCTGTATAATGTTTTACTGAGTGTAAAACAGAGAAAACCTTGAACATCTTTTTGTTGACATAAATCTATAGGGCAATGATCTAAGGGGAAATATTTCAAAAAAAGATTTAATCAGTAGGAACTTGTCCTCTTCTAATACAGATTTCAAGTCCTCTGGATTTTTAATAGAATAGCTATACTTAAAAAAAAAAAAACCTATTTCCCTACAGCTAACATTATGATCAGCCTTCTGTGTACTTAGCTAGTCTAGCCCTTATGCAACAGATTTATGGTGTGTCTCTGGACCTTTCTCAGAGCCCTTCCAGAAAAGTATAGCCTGCTAGAAGCTTGCATTCTATAGGAATGGCCTTCAAAAACCCAGGATCATCTCTACAGAGACGAGGCTACAGATGAGAGGAAGAAACAAATATTTATGTAGTATCTACTATGAGCCAGGAATTGTGTGAAATGCTTTTTACAAATATTATCTATTTGATCCTCACAACAACTCTCCAATATGGGTGCTATTATTATCCCCATTTTAAAATTGAGGAAACTAAGACAGACAGTGTTTGAAGCTATATTTGAACTCAGGTCTTCCTTACTCTATGCCCAGCACTCTATCTACCATGCTACCTGCTGCCTATAAGTGTATTTCATTCTAGTGCCGTAACTATACATCATTGAAAATTCTATGGAAGTAGGTTGTGCAGGATTGTGGTCATCAAAGAGACAAAAGGCTCTTAATCGTTAGTAGGTTTTCTTATGAATAAGGAAAGAGCAATAAGAGTGCCCTGAATATTACCTGATTCAATTGCTTGTGTTTCTTTTTAGCTAATGAGTTTAAAAAAATACTCAAGTTACCCAGCACGAATGAGCCCTCTATCATGGAAAAAGACAGTGATATGAGACTGCTATCTTCCTAGTCTGGAAAAAAAATCACATAAGCTATACATGAGCTATTCAGATCCCAAATTTTATCACATCACTAAGTGCAAGCGGCTTTCCTAACACTTGTTTAGAGAGAGTAATGCTGGAAACCTCTTATTTATGAAAGGTCTTTTCTCTTCATTGGTACAGTTGCAGGGTGTTGGTTTTGCCATCAGTTGGTTGTTCTACTCAGAGCTCTTAAAATTATTCCCAAATAATTAGTTTCTTAACAGGACATCAAAGACTTTCTTTGGGAACATAATTATTTTTCCTTCACTGAAATGGAGAACCACTGAGATGAGCATAGTTGATTTAGTGGTCCAACAGCAATCGTTTATTATATGCCAACTATATAAAGAACATGGTACTATCATGCATGGGTATAACAAAAGAGATGCTAATATTAAGAAAGCCTAGCCCTTGCCATGCTGAAGCTTAACAATGAAGACAGAAGATATGGCATATGCATCCCAGGTCAGCCATTTATTAGATATAGACTTAGACTCATGATTTGGCCTTTCTAGGTCTCCAGTATATAAAATGAGGGAACTGGCTAATTAACTTCTTCCGATTCTAAATTTATGATTCTAAAATAAATAAGAAATAAATCAAATGAGGAAGAGAATAGTAATGATGTAAAAGAGGAAACAAATTCTGTATGAAGCCTAACAAAGAAAAGATTATTTCGTATGGGAGGAAATTAGGGAAGCCTCCTTAGAAGAAGTAGGAATAGAGTTGAGCCTTGAAGGGTGAGAAGTGGAGATAGAAAAAGAGAGAAGGAGAGAGAAAGAGAGAAAAAAGAAGGGAGAAAAAGAGGGAAGTTAAAGGAAGGAAAGGAGAGATATACAGACAGAATGACAGACAGACAGACAGACAGACAGATAAATAGATAGGATTTATAAGTGATTACTATGTGTCAAAAAAAGAGCCAGGAAATTGAGGTAGAGATTTTAAGGGTAAGGAATGTCTGAATTAATAAACAAATTCCAACTTTGTAAAGTAAAATTCCATTTACTGAGTCTAAGATACCAAGCAGTAAACTCTACTTTTGGAAGCAATAGATACTGAGAAAAACATCAATTCATCTTCTTGAATGTCATTTCTTTTCTTTCTAAAATGAGGGAGTTGAACTAAAATCTCCAAGATCTCAACCCCCCCTTCCCCAGATACTAGTATAGAGAGTTCTGTTCCACACCAGTAAAGTCAGCACTTGACCTCCTAATGTTAGTCAAGAGATCAGGCAGGGAAATTAAAAGTTAACAGATACAGAAATTTTCTGGTCAGATAATTTCCTGTGATGAGTAAGTGAAAAGAATGGCATAAAAATCTAGTAAAAATTCAACTCAGAGAATAAAGTCCTTGGAGAATAGCCAAAACTTATATTTTGACTGTATTTATCTTATTTTGGATGTCAATTTGCAAAAAAGAAACATTTTTAGAATTATCTCAAGCCATCAATCAATCTCAAAGGTTTTTTTTTATTATTATCTTTTTGAGTTGCTGCTGAATCAAAAGAAAAAAATTAGGCATCTGTTTGTGAAACTGATTTAAATAATAGTTCTGTACCCCCCCTCCCAATCAGTGCATCAAAAGAGGTTTCTGAATATCTCAATCAGAATGGTTTCATGACTTGATTAAGGTGTTTCCAAGTAAGTAGTTCATTCAGGACGTCACTGATCAGTAACCATTAGCCTCATACAACAAATTTTAACACAATATTTTGGGATTCCTTGCACTGATCCTACTTATTCTCTATTTATGGATTATTTGCTAAACTTTTACTTCCAGAAAAATATGTGATGGGAGTTACAGAGAGGGGGATTTTTACAGCAAGTCGGGGAGAATTTTCTAATAATTAGAACCTTTTGAAAATAGAATGGAGTTATTTTCAAATAGGTTCTACTTTGCTGGAGATCTTAGGTGATAGATAAACATTTGCCAGGAATAGGAGCAGAGATGCAGAACTTCAATGGACCCCTGAGGTCATCTTGTTCAATTGAAGTCGAAGAAACTGAGTCCAAGAGAGAGTAAATGAATTGCCCAATGTCACATAACTAGTGAATATCAGAGCCAGAATTTGAACCCATGTCTTCTGACTTGAAATCAAGCACTCTTTTATGGAAGAGTTCATGATTTGTGCATAGTTTGGAGTATATCACTTCTAGGATATCTGCTAACTCTTGAGATTCTCTGAACAAATTATCTGTTTCTTATCAAGGTCAGTTGGGAAAAATATACATTGAAAAATAAAAAAATAAACAGTCATAGATTCAGTATGCTGAATATTCTTTCTGGATAATTCATTTATTCAATGCAAATTAGCACACTATTTTCTGTTTACTTCCTGTCATTGAGTCATCTTGTTGTATCTTGACTCTTCATAACCCATTGGGGGTTTTCTTGGCACCACCTAGCTGTCCATTTTTTGTTTAGCATATTACTTTAATCATGGCACCCCCATAGTATGGTGGATTTTATCAAAGGTTCACTACCCCAGAAAGAACTTTGGAAATCATCTAGTCCACCTTCCATCTTGGACTCGATTTTATAGATAGAGAAGAACAAAAGAGTTGAATGGACTAGCCCAAAGCAACAAGAGTGAGATTTGTATCCAAGCCTTCCAATCCCAGTTCAGGTCTTTTCCTACTGCACTATATTCTTTCCTTAACAACATCTGCTAACATGGGATTAGAAGTTAGGAATCCTGCATTCTAATCTCAGATCTGTGCTCAGGAAGACATTTTTCTGAATTCATATCTGGTCTCAGACACTTACTAACTGTGTGACCCTGGACAAGCCACTTAAACTTGTTTGTCTCAGTTTCCTCATCAGTAAAATGATCTAGAAAGGGAATCTTTGAATCTATTATCTTTGCCAAGAAAATCTGCCATAGGGTCATGAAGGGTCACATATGACTGAAAAATAATTCAGCAAGATAAGTTAATCAAACATTGCTTTACAAAGGCTACTCCAATAAAAGTTTTGTCTATTTATACTTCACATTCTCTCACCAGAACCTCTTATGACCATCTATAAGGTACTAGTGATTCGTTAGGTTCAAGATTGCAGTTCCATAGTTCAGTACCCTTCCACAGGACAAAGCCAAGCTCACTGGCCTTGTTGGGGATCTAAGTCTATGATTTCAACCTAATCTCTAAGCTATCTAACGTAATTTCAGGGTATGCTCTTCAGTACTCTCTCCATCAAATTTCTAAGTATTTTCAATTGGGCATAGGTATCCTTTCTCAGTATCATGAAAATTAAAAACATTAGCTAAGCTAATTTCCAGGGTATACAGCAAGCACACTAAAACAAGCCCTTTTGAGTTGAAAAAAAAATGCAAAGTTTTCTTTCCTGAGCAGCAAATCAATGAGAACCTTTTTGCTTACAAAGTGCAGATTATGAGGAAAAAGTGCTAAGTAGGAGACTGGGAAGGAAGGGAAAGAAACAGAGTGACTCAGCTTTTAATCTACTTTCAATTCAATAATATATTTGCAGACCTAGCTTGATTATGTCTCAGGGCAAATGAACGTTGAGCATTGGTAAAGTGGGGGAGGGCAGGGCAGCAGGATTTGGTGATCTATAAGGTCACCTCTGGCATTAATTTTATGATTTCAATACCCTCCCAACTTTGACATACTATGATGCTTCAATAAGCACCAACTGTGATCGCTTATCTTATAAAACAGAGATGTGAAATAAGTGTAGCTCTTGCTGCACTGTTAGGGGAACAATTAGGGTCCAAATCTGCATTTTAAAACCCAAGAGGAAGGTAACAAAATGATTTGGGAAATTTTAGGCAATACACTTAGTTAACAAAAAAGAAGCAAGAAGACAAGAAACAGTCTTGAGTCTTGCTTATACAGACAGCTAATTTACCTAATGCAGCTATTTTTTAATTGCCAAGCAAAATTATACATAAAATTATACATAAAATTGTCAGGACAAAAAATGGTCTTTTCCCTCCAGTAGTAACCATGAAGAGAGAGAAGAGAAATAGAAGACACAAGCTTTCTTCCATAATCTAGTTTCCCCTCTGATACCTTTTTAAACATTCCTTATGCAATCTAGGGAGGGATTATCCCCCAATGAACTAATATGATTCTTTTCTTCATAGCTCCTAACACCTTAACCCACCTTTTCCACTATTCCCCAGCAGTCTTCTCATCCTGGAAAATGTCTCCACCATTATGCTCTAGTAGCTTTCTAACTCTGGAGCATCCTCTACTCTGGAGACCCTTTCACCATGGAAAATCTCTTTTCCTTTGGGAGACCTTCCTCTAATTGGTCAGTTACTCTTAGAACTACCATTTTAAGGAAATTCCCAGACCAACTATGTTCATCCTTTTATTCCTTCCTTCTCAACTTCTGATCCTCAGGATTTCTTTCTCCACTATGATCCTATGTAAGTATCTTCTCTCCTAAATTCCTGCTCTTCAGTTTTCTTTTAGTGCTATCTTTTCCCATTTGAATGTGAGTCCTTTGAGGGTAAGAACTGCCTTTCTTTTATGCTTGTATTTATTATACTCTCAGGACTTAGTACAATGCCTGGAATATAATCATCACTTAATAAATGTTTTTTGCCTTGACTTAGCATAAGTGTAAGGGTTCCACAGAAGTATGAATTATGGATAGTGTGTTTCTAGAACATTGAAGGTCTTCTTTATACATAGCATCAATAAATAAAAGAGCTCCTCTCTAAGATTATATAGTGAAAGTTCTGAGTTAGTACAGAGCAGCAACGTTTTACATGGAACTGCTTTAAAGTTTGCTCAGCTTATAACTAACTGGCTCCCTGTATTGTCCTAGTTTCACTAGATGATGAAATCCAACATTTTTTTCTTCGTGTAGAACTTGACTCTAAACCAAAGCTTGAACTAATGTAGACATATATTTATCAAAGCAAAATATGAAGTTGGGATTTTAGATTTTTAATTTTAAAAAGTTTTAGGGCTAAGTTAGAACCAAGTAAATTTGCAAATTAGGTAGCTAGGTGGTGCAGTAGATAGAATGCTAAGCCTGAAGTCAGCTTAAATTCAGTTTAAATTCAGTCAGACACTTTCTAACTGTGTGACCCTAAGCAAGACACTTGGTCCTGTTTATCTCAGTTTCCTCAACTGCAAAATGAGCTAGAGAAGAAAATAGCAAACCAGTCCCACTTCCAGGACTAGTTATCAATCCACTGAGCTACTAAGCTGTCTCCAAAATAATATTTCTAATGGGAGAAATAAAAATATAAATAGATATAACCAAGATCTACATCATGTAGGCTAAGGCAACCTGAAAGGGGGAAGTCATATGGGAGAAGGGAAATGCCCCATGCAGAAGGTTGGATTGGAGTTAAATCTTGAAGGAAGCCAAGGAAAATGATAGGTGGAGGTAAAGAAAGCAAGTAGTCTAAAATTCTAAACCATCACAATAGCATGGCATTAGGAGTATGTTTGAGGAATAGCAAGTAGACCAGTATACCTAGATCATATAGTGTGTGAAAGGGAGTGAAATATAAGTAGACTGGAAAGGTAGGAAGGAAACAACTTTCAAAGGGCTTTAAATGTCATACAGAGGACTTTCTATCTGATCCTGGAGCCAATGGAGTTTGAGGAGGGGGTGGGGGAGGTACATGATTAAACCCACATGGCAGCTGAGAGGAGAGGAGGATGGGTTAATGTAAGAAGAGATTTGAGACTAGGAGACCACTGAATATATATATATATATATGTATATATATATATATATATGCACTTGAACTAGAGTAGTGTGTTAGTTAAAATCACCTGGGGTTCTATTTGGAAGGATTGAACCTCAATATAGTGTTTGACAAACTTCTGTGGACCTGTGGGGGTCCTTAAAACTACATTTCCCATGGTCCAACGGGTTTCATGGGTTTCCTGTTTTGGATGGCGTATTAAAGATGAGGGACTGTTTTAAGTAGGGGGTAGTGACTTGGAAGATCCTCTTTAGTTACCTGAGCTTGAGGAGAGAGGAAGGTAAATGGCTGAGGTGAGGTTGGAATAGGTTTCTTACAGGCACGTGGTCAGTTTATCTCTATCAGCATGGCTTTTATTAAAATACTATTCTCCCTTTTGATCTCGGCCCTCATCATTTTTAACCATAACAGTGGTGAGTAGATGACTAAAGAGAATATGGAGAAGGTTGCAAAGATTTGATAACTGATAAGATATATGCGTTGAATACAAATGAAGAGGAGAGGTTGAAACCTCGGTGCCTGGGAGAATGCTGATGACCTTAGCTTTAATAGAGAAGTTGGGAAGGAGATAAGGGAAATCTTTGGTGAAAATATGATAAGTTGGAGGCAGGTGGGTAGCACAGTGGATTGAGAACCAGGCTCAGAGATGGGAGGTCCTGGGTTCAAATCTGACTTCAGATACTTCCTAGTTGTGTGACCCTGGGCAAGTCACTTAACCCCATTGCCCAGCCTTTACCTTCTCTTCTGCCTTGGAACCAATATATAGTATTGATTCTAAGGGGGAAGGTAAGGGTTTGGAAAAAAAAAAGAAAGAAAATATGATAAGTTCCATTTTGGTTATCTTGAGTTTGAAATTGCCTATGGGGCATTCAGTTTGAGATGTCCAAGAGGCATTCATAGATGGTTTGGGGAGCTCAGGAGTGAGACTATGGCTGGATACACACACAAACACAAACACATAGGTATATGGGAATCATCAACAAAGAGATGATAATTGAACCAATGGAAGCTGATGAGCTACTTAGGTGAGAAAAATAAAAGAACAGAATGAAATGGAAAAAAAAAAGGAACAGCAAAGGAGATCTGAGGGGCAGGTCAGAAAGCAGCAAGAGGAGAACCAACATAGAAGAGTATATCAAAAACCTAGGGAAAGGACATTTTGAAGAACATTGTCCAAATGTTTCCTTTTAACTTAAAAAAAAATGATTCATCGCCAACTAACAATAAAAATGCATTCAAAATTTCCCTTCTATTCCTAATACAAGCCACAATGAAATTCCTCCTATTTCTTTTTGCTGTAGTTGTTGTTCAACTGTTTCTCATTCATGTCTTGAATCTTTGTGATCCCATTTGGGGTCTTCTTGGCAAGGATCCTGGAGTGGTTTGCCATTTATTTCTCCAGCTCATTTTACAGGAGAGGAAACTGAGGCAAACAGGGTTCTGACTAACCCAGGATCACACAACCAGCAAATGTTCGAGGCCAGATTTGAGCTGAGGTCATCCTGACTTCAGACTGACTTATCTATCCTTTGTGCCACCTAGCTGCCTCTGTACTATAGAATCAAGGCATTATTTCAAAGACAATCTCTAAAAAGAAGTAGCATAGTACAGTAGAAAGAACACTGTATTTAAACTCAGGTGACTTAGCTCTGCCCTTTATTGCCTATATGACCTTGGGCAAATAATCTAATTTCTCTGGGCTTCTGTTTCCCCATTTGTAAAAATGAGGGTGTTACACTACACGACTTTAATGTATTTTTTTTCCTTAAAACCTATGCTCCCATAATGTCTGAACTTCAACCACCCTATGAGATAAGCATAAATGTAAAATGCATGCTTGATATATGAAATAAGAACTCCAGTGCCAGTAAAGACAGAAAAAACAAATCAAACCAAATTAAAACCACAGCAACAACAACAACAGAACCCTTAATATCAGGCAATCTGAGACTGTGATTTCTTAAAAAAGCAAAGATAAACACATTCTGGTACAGCCCTCAGACTTGAGGCTCTTTTCAGAAAATGGACCACATGGCTCAGCCAAGTCTAAATCCTGTCTCTTCCTCGGCTTCTAAATGATTTTGTTCAGCCTTCTTCTGCTGACTGAGGTATTTGTTGGCTCTGGCTCACACAGCAAAAAAAGGACTTCTCAGTGCCCTCAGATAACCTCTCTAGGGCTATTTTGATATTTACCTTCTCTTGCCAGGCCACAGAGCTGTTGTCCAGGGAGTCTGTTGTGCTATGTATGTGGATGATTTTTCCAGGCCTGCTGAGCTCACAAACTGTGTGGCATAAATTAGTTTTAAATATAAAATTCTTCATATCAAACCATCTTCCTAAACAAGCTATTTTGATGCTACAGGTCTGGGTCTGAATGATAGAAAACTGGACAAGGCCATGAAGATGTTGTGAATTTTCTCTAATGTGAGACTAGAATCTGTGTTGTGTACTCTAGCTGATATGGTTTTCTCATCACTCAATATTATTAGTGTGAAGAACATTCAGTTCCCCTGGATTTGGTCTCTGCTGTTTCTTGGATTACTACAGTGGCAACTGAATCCAGAGAGCAGAGAGCATGAAATTCTCTAAGTGTTCTTCAGTTAGGTTATTATTCAGCTTTTGAAAAAATATCACTCAAGGCACAAATTCTTCTTCCACATGCAAAATAAGGTCAAGAAGAGAGTGTGGAGCTCAATTTACAAATGAAGTAAACATTGTCATGTATTACTCTAAATTGTGTAACACTTCTAAACAATACAAGAGCACAATGAAAAATTATAGGTTTTGCACATTCTGCATTGTTTTCATTTGGGACTCCACAGAACACTGAACTCAGTTCTCTTTTGAATGTGTTTCTTCTACCAACTCATGAACATTTAGTTGAGGCTTTTTTCTATCAGTCCCATTTCTGAGTAGTATTCTGGGATTCTAGGTTTCCATGTCTCATCCTACCATGCCTTACTCATTCATCTGAATGTGGTTTTATCTTACATTAAAATTTGGCATGTTGGGATTTCTGACTGAAGCATCCCACATTTGGATAAATGATATTGACCAAAAAAACTTTGTAGATGATATGACAGTAGACTTAAAGAACCTTAGAGAATAAATTAAAAAGCTTGAAATAATTAATAACTTTAGGAAAGGTGCAGGATTCAAAATAAACTCATACAAATCACTAGCATTTCTATAAATTACGGACAAAAGTCCAGCAGCAAGCAACAGAAAGAGAAATTCTATTTAAATAACTGTAGACGATAAAAAATACCTGGGAGTCTACCTGCCATATGAACACAATTACAAAAACTTTTCTCACAAATGAAGTCTGATCTACACAATAGGAAATAAGTTAATTTATTGGCTCATTGGCAGGCCAAGCCAATATAATAAAAATGATGATCTGAACTAAATTAATTTACTTATTCAGTGCATTACCAACCAAACTACGAAAAATTATTTTATGGAGAAAGAAAAGATAATTAAAAATTCATCTGAAAAAAAATGTCAAGAATATCAAGGGAATGAATGGGGGAAAAAACCCTAAGAAAGAAGGTAATCTAGCTGTACTAGATCTCAAACTGTATTATAAAGCAGCAATCATCAAAACATCCTGGTACTGGCTAAGAAACAGAGTGGCGGATCAATGGAACAGATTAGGTACACTATACATAGTATGAAATGTCCATAGTAATGTAATGTTTGTTCAATGCAAAGATTCAAGATTTTGGGATAGGAATTCACAATTTGGCAAAAACTGCTGGAAAAACTGGAAAGTTCCTGCTTAGTACTAGGTATTGACCAACATCTCACACTATATACCAAGAAAAGGTGAAAATGAGTACATGATTTAGACATACAGGGTACTCAAATAAGCAAATTAGGGAAGCATGGAATAGTTTACCTGCCAGATCTATGGATAAAGAAGGAATTTATGACCAAATAAGAGATAGAGAGCATTATGAGATACAAAATAAATAATTTTTATTATATGAAAATTTAAGAATGGGTTTATACAAACAAAACCAATGTGACTAAAATTAGAAAGGAAGTGGAAAATTGTGGGGGAGGGGAGTATTTATAGCAAGTTTATATATATGGAGAGAAAGAGAGAGAGAGAGAGAGAGAGAGAGAGAGAGAGAGAGAGAGAGAGAGAGAGAGAGAGAGAGAGAGAACTGAGTCAAATTTATAGAAATACAAGTCATTTCCCAATTGATAATGGTCAAAGGATATGAACAGGCAGCTTTCAAAGGAGAAATCAAAACTATCCATAATCACATGGAAAAAAATGCTCTAAATAACTATTGATTAGAGAAAAGCAAATTAAAACAACTCAGAGGTATGACCTCATACCTATCAGATTGACTAATATGACAGAAAAGAAACATGATAAATATTGGAGGGGGTATGGGAAAATTGAGACACTAATGCATGGTTTGAGGAGTTGTGACCTGTACAAACAAACTGTTCTGGAGAATAATTTGGAACTATGCCCAAAGGGCTATAAAAGGCTGTGCATATCCTTTCATTTGGCAATACCACTAGTTGGTCTGTATCCCTAAGAGTTTTTTTTAAAAGAGATCAAGACATATTTTTACAAGAATATTTATAGTAACTCTTTCTGTGGTGGCAAAGAATTAGAAAATGAGAGGATGCCCATCAACTGGGAAACGGCTAAACAAGTTATGGTGCATGATTGTAATGGAATACTGTTGTACCATAATAAAAGATGAGCTGAATGATTACAGAATAACCTGAAAAACTTATACCAAATAATGCAAGTGAAATTAGTAAAACCAGGAGAATATTGTATAAAGTAATAGCAATACTGTATGCTGATCAACTGTGAATGACAGCTATTCTTGACAATACAATAATCTGAAAAATGCTATCCACTTCAGGGAAAGAACTGATGGGAGTCTAAATGCAGATAGAAGCATACTATCTTTCACTTTATTTTCTTCATTTTTTAAAAATATGAGTTTTCTTCTACAACATGACCAATGTAGAAAAAGTTTTATATGATTAATCAAGTGTAACCTAGAACAAATTGCTTACTGTCTTAGGGAGGAAGAAAGGAAGAGCTGAACGAAGAGGAAATTGGAACTCAAAATTTTAGAAAACAAATGTTAAAAATCACTTTTACATGTAATTAGGAAAAATAAAAATATTTTTAAAAAGAAATAAACTTTCATAAATGCTTAAATTTTTTAAAATCTAACTCCTACCCATTCTTCCAGATCCAGTTAAAATTATATTTCCTCTATAAAGACTTCATCAAGTGTAGTAACTTGAAATGATCTCTCCTTCCTCTGAGCTCATGCTTTCTTTGTGATCCATTGGATAATTAACTATGTACTGCCACATATGACATCTTTCCTACTTCCGTTTTAAATGACTATAATAACTCAAGTTATATAATGATGTTGTTTATACTGAAATGTAAAATTTAAAGCAAGGCAGTTAGGTGGTTCAGTGAATAACTGAGTATTGGACCTGGAATCAGGAAGAGCTAAATTCAGATCTAAAACCCCAGACATTTACTACCTGTGTAACCTTTGGCAAGTCACTTAATCTCTTTTTGCCTCAGTTTTCTCAGCTGGAAAATGGAGATGATGATAGCATCTACCTCCCAGGGCTGTTGTGGGGATCAAATGAGAAAATACTTAGAAAGCACTTAACACAATGCTTGACACATAGCAAATGCCATATAATTACATTTTTGACCTTTTGTTATGTTTGTCTTTCGAATTAGACTGTGAACTCCCTGAAAAAGTTTTATACTAATTTTAAAAAATTCTTTCAGTGTTTGGCAGAATATACAACAAACATTCATTGATTTGATTTAATGTTTCACCAACTTAATTTTATGACATAAAAATATGAGACTTTCTAAACATTACAATGTATTAAGATTCAAATTATATTAAAATATTAAATTCAAAAATATTTATGGAAGAAAAAGAGAGACAGAGCCAGAGAGAGGGAAGAAGGGAACATACTATAAAAGTATTGCTGAGAAGAAGATTTAAATGAAACTTGACATGACACTTTTAAAAGGCTGCCAACCTCTGCCCTATAGCTCCCTCCCTCCACAATGAATCATACTGCAGTACCTTCCTGAGCCTCAGGTTTCCTGGTCAGTATATTTCTTTGTCTACAAAAGATAGAACTGATGGTTCAACACTCTTCTTTGTACTTATAAAGAACTTATATCAACATGACACCTACCATCAGAGATCCCAGAAATAGTCTAGTTTATTATAAGATGTGATCTATCGTTATCCTGATGGCAGGACCTTGGACCAGAGTATGGAGAAGAGAACCACGGCATGCAGACATATAGAAATTTGATCAAAGTGGGAGATAAGCCATGATACAAAAACTGACCCTCTCTCTTTGACATCTTCAGTTGCCCAGGAAGAAGGCAAAAACATCATTGCCTCTGATTCTGTCCAGCACAACTATTAACCTCTGTACCTGAGGCTCTGCTGATTCTTTGATATGGCAATGTGCAATGAAAGCAATTTTGAGTCCTGAATATAGGATGCTACATTGTACTTATTGCCCAATTCCCTAAGGAAAAAAAGGCAGATTTCACCTTTTTCATGGGGAATGGGCCATTGTTGATAAGGAGAGAGAAAATCCTGCTGATTAAAATGAGAAGAGCTTTCTTGTACAGTATCAGACAATCCTTCCATTCTATGGTACATGACAGAGAACATTCAAAGGGATGCCCATTAAAGGGTCTTTGACTTGCCTCTTTTCCATGAGCTCTGCAGTATGGTCTACTCACATAAACCGAGTTTCAGGTGACTCCTAAAACTACCTACTATTAATACTTGCAGTCCTGAACTCCCCTAGGCTTCAAATGATAAGCACTTCTGCCCTGCTTCAGGTAATTTACTTCTATGCTTAGTTCCATTTTAATCTATTGCTTCTGACTCATACCAGAATAAGCCCTAGACCACGAACAAAGCATCATGCCAGTGAGAAACCACCTGCTCCTTTATAAAAGCTGTGCTCACTTGTACAAGGAGCAGACTGGTCAATCATCAGCCCAGCAGCTTACCCATATAAGAGCAATTCTTTCTATTCTAAAGCGGTATTCTAGCTCATTCAGGCTCCAACAGTTCTTCCCTACATCCTTCATAAACTGCTTTTCTTCATGTACTCTGCAATCCAGTGACATAGGTTTCCTTGCTATTCCTCAGACAGGACACTCCATCTCTCAGGAGAATATTTTCACTGGTTCTCCTTCTTCCTTGGAACTCTCTCCTCAACTCTGACTCTTGGCTTCTCAAGTCTTAGAAAAAGCCTTTTCTAGTCCTCCTTAACCTTAATACCTTTCCTCAGAGATTATATCCATCTTCTGTTTCAATGCCTTGTTTATTCAGAGTTGTCATGTTGTCTCCCCCTTCTTCCCACCCTCCCCCCATTAAACTATGAGTTTCTTGAGGGGCAGGGATTGATTCTTTTGTCTTTCTTTATATCCCCAACACTTAGCACAGTGACTGGAACATTGTAGAGGCTTAATAAAGACTTGTCAACTTGACTGAGGAAATAGTCAGAAATCCCAGCAACTTCTGCTTTATTTGAAGCTCTACACACTATGAAATACAAGAAAACAGCCAGATGTGTTATATGCAATCAAGAAAGATCACTTTTGTATGGCATTTAAAGAAAATAAGGAGCTTTCTTTGTTTTTTTGCATTTGCTTCTTTTGTTCTGGGAGGACCCAACAACCTTGTTAGATCTGTAATACAAGTATTGCTATGACCACTTTACAGATGAGAAAGCTATGACACAGAAAAGGAAGTTATAGTATGTGGCAGAACTAAGATTTCTGATACCAAGTCTAGTGTTTTGTTTCCTTTTTAACACTATATGCTAGTTCCTCTTCCAAACAGTAGTATGAAATGAACTTTATAAAGAATTCACAGAATTTTCTAGATAATTGTGTAGTACAAATAAATGCTTTGAACATAATAATTGCTAAACCCATAGTTTCAATCAATAATTAAATAGCAAGTATTTAGGAAGTGCCTACCACTTGTTCCAGGCACTGTCTCGGGTGCAGCTAGGGATATAAAGTCATATTTGAAGTAGTCCATTCAAGGAGCTTACATTCAAAGGCAAGGGAGGAGATGAAGAAATTATAATTCAGCTTAAAGAAGGGTTTTCCAATGAAAACAAAAGAGAGATTTGAATGTTGCTGAGGTTGTCCCATGCCCTTCAAAAAAGAATATAAAGATGACTTTGCATGTATAATGGGTATCATATTGCTTGCTTGCTCAATGGGTAGAGTAGTAGTTGGAGGAGGAAAGGAATTTGGAACTCAAAATTTTTTTTAAAACATATTAATTTAATTTAAAAAGAAAACCACAAATATATGAAGAAAAACCAAAGAGAAGATAAATGCCCCCCCATCAAAGTAAATTGAAACAGACAAAATTTAAAATAGACTAAACAAGGAGGGCTACTGATAAAATTTTAAGATACTATAATGAAGTTGAATCAGCAAAAGTTCCCAAAGCAGTAAAGATGAAAAAAGAAACCACATAAAGTAGTCAAGGAATCCCAAGACATCTTCAAATAGTTAAAAAATAGTTAAAGAAATTAAGCATGAATGGTGGTAAGATAATCATAAAGCCAGACGAAATGAAAATTTGAAGAATTTTTTAAAATCAGAGGAAGAACTCAAACTAGATTTAAAAGATCTTAATAGGATTTGGAGGAAATAAAAGAGAAAATGGCCAAAATGTGAAATAGATTATAGGATCATAGATTTAGAACTGAGAGGTAATTTAAACTTCTCATTTTATAAACGAAGATACTGAGGCTTACAAGTTTAAGTATTTGAGAAAACCTGAAAAAATGAGCAGAATAAACCAGTAGGAGACTGACTATATGTTTTCAAAAAAAGATTAGATATGTAACTAAAGCAAATCAACTAGAAAGTAAAGGCTTAGAAAATCACTGAATTTAGCAAAAAAATTGAAAGTTGAATCATGACAGATAATATAGATACAACAATATTGGCAAAACTAGAAATTTTAGAAAAACAAACGAATTTGAACACAATATTAAAATAAAGCTCAAGAACAAGGTGTGATATAGAAACAGAAAGAATTCATAAAACTCCAAAGAACCTTACATGCAACCCTCCTAAATGCAGCAGATGAAACTCCCAAAGTATAATAACACAGAAAACAACACTTTGAGCTGTCAGTAAAAAAGGTAGATTTCTAAAGGGACTATCACAGAAACTTGAAAAAATAAATTATTGATCATGATACAAAATTATCGAAATAGAAACTTTTTGCTTCAGAATAAGATATTGGCATCTGAAAAGTCATAAGACTTTAGAAAGTAGTCAGTACAAAGGGTTTTAAAAGAATGTTTGCTCTTTGATCCAGCCATACCATTGCTGGGTTTCTGCCCCCAAAGAGATATATGGAAAAATACTTATACTTTATATTTATTTATATTTATAGCTGAGCTCTTTGTGGTGGCAAAAAATTGGAAAATGAGGGTGTCTGTCGACTGGAGAATGGCTGAACAAATTGTGGTAACTGATGGTGATAGAATACTATTGTGCTGAAAGGAATAATGAACTGAAGGATTTCTATGTGTACTGGAAAGACCTCCAGGATTTGTGCAGAGCAAAAGGAGCAGAACCAGGGGAACATTGTACACAGAGACTGATACATTATGGCACAATTGAATGCAATGATCTAGGACAATTCTGAGAAAGAACGCTATCCACATCCAGAAAAAGAACTGTGGGAGCAGAAACACAGAAGAAAAACATATGATTAATCAGGTACTTCAATGGGGATATGATTAGGGTTCTGATGTAAAAAGATCACTACTGCAAATATTAATAACATGGAAATAGGTTTTGAACAATAATGCATGAATAACCCAGTGGAACTGCTTGTCAGCTCCAGGAGTGGGGAGGGAAGAGGGGTGGGGAAAATCATAAACCATGTAGCCATAGAAAATATTCTAAAGAAAAAAATAGTAAAGTGGTCTGAAAGACATAATTCACTTCAAGAACAATCCAATTTGGAGAGATTTTTTTTAAATAACCAAGCATTCCAGAAAAAAATTCACACTTCTCAGTTAGAGATAAACCAGTTGCAAACAATGGCTAAATCATTAAATGTTTCAAACTGCTATTTAAAAGAAACACAAGGATAAAAAGAGAGAATAAGAGGGAAGAGAGAAGTAAAGTAAATCCCAAACTGAAGATCCAATCTTTGAGGTCTATTAAAACATCTACATAGTTATTATAAAAGAAAAGTAAATTTCATATTCCCTTTAATCTACTGATTATAGAGCAATATGAAAATGGACTAAGACCTCCAATAAAAAAAAAAACTAAAAGAAAACAGAAGTACATAGTTATGTCAGCTATGGAGAGGAATAATAGTTTTAATCAAACAAAATTTGATCACATAGATTAAGATTTTGAATAATAAAAAAGCAATACCTCCAAAATTTAAAGTAGATAATGAGGTTGGAGGAAAAATATTGGCATTAAATATATCAGCTAAAGGTTTTGTATTCAGGTTTCCAAAAAATAACCGAAGTATTATGTGAAAGTCAAATATACCCTATGCAACTGTCAAAGGATGTGAGCAAGTTTGAAGAAAACTTAATTAATTAACCACCTGAAGAGACTCCAGAGTTGTCAGTACAACCTAAAGATATCACCATAAACCCACTAAAAGAGTGAAAATTAAGAAAAAGGAATTAATTTAATATTAGCAGGGAAATAGGCAAATGGATACATTGCTTGCAGGACTCAGATTGCCTTGCAGCCAACCTGAAGAGTAGCCTGCTGATGTACCATGGGAGGCACAAAGCATATCTTTCTTAATGATTCAGCAATTCTTTCAGTAGAACTATGCTACCCTTAGCAAAATCATAAAAAGGAAAAAAGGCAATATTTTTTGGCACAGAAATGTCTTTCTTTTGTAAGAGAAAAAAACTGAGAGTAATTATTATGTCAAATAAGTGAAAAATGATGAATAAATTATGGTATGTTAATGAAGCCAAACACATGGCCAACCAAACTAGATGAAAATTTAATTGAGAAATAGTTTACAAAATATACCAAAGAAAATAATGTTCATGAATGGTTTTCTAAGTCAATTTGAAGCCTTTAGGAATCTATTTCTATTTTAGTTTGACAACACTGTTACAGCGGTTATAAAGCTTGCCTTGAAATCAGGAAATTATGGGTTCAAGTCCCATTCCTGACACATCTTGGCTATTTAACCCTAACTAGTTCCTGAAACAAAATTTTAATACAGGACGTCCCAAAAGTCTTTGTGAAGTTTGCATCTTCAAAAGCAGATGATACAGACCTGCACTGGTTAAAAATGTTTTCATCATTAAGTTCATTATATCAATGACAAGTCTGATTCTTTTGCCTATCCCTATATCCCTTAATATAACCAAATAACATACTTCAACGAATGAGAATTATGAATACTAATATGGAAAGATCTACACAAAGTAATACCTAGCATCATTAGCAGAACCACAACTGAGCACACAAGGATGACAACAATACATTTAAAAAAGAAAGAAAGAAAACAAAGTTCAGATTCACATAGAAAGGAACCTAGAGTAAAAGCCTGTTTCATTTTTATGTTCAATATTTGGTCCTATGTTATCAAATGAGAAGGGTTCTTCTCTTAGGAGATTGTATGGATCTTATGAGATTCTATTCTTTATTTTGAGAGTCTAGTTGGTTTTCTGTCTTTACTGAAAGACAGTGGCAAGCCACTGAACACCCCTTGGAATCTCAATATTCTCATCTATAAAATGAGGGAGTTGGATGACTAAACAAATTGTGCTACATGAATATAATGGAGTATTATTATACCGTAAAGATAAGTGCATGTGATGAATGCAGAGAAGCATACATAGAAAGATCTATATGATCTGATGCAGAGTGAAGTAAGCAGAGCCAAGAAAACAATAAACACAGGAACTACAATGATAAAAATAGAAAGAACAGCTACACACTAAAATGTCAAAGAAAATGTAACAAAATTCTAAAGATCAAGCAGGACTCAAATTAAGAGATGTGAGAGGATAGCAGGTCCTATAAATCCAAGGCTATCTTGGTTCTATGCATAGTTAGTCACACTGTCTCTCTTATGGAATTTTAATAAAATAAAAGTAACAGTGTTACGTTTGTCATAGTTCTGCAGTTTACAAAGTCCATTCACATTCTTTATCTCATTTCCTTATTACAAATAGGTCACCATCAAAGCAATGGTCATCAAAACAATATCATACTGGCTAAGAGACAGAAGGGTGGATCAATGGAAAAGACTAGGGGTAAATGGCCTCAGTAACCTGGTGTTCAATAAACCCAAAGACCCCAGCTTTTGGGACAAGAACTCACTGTTTGACAAAAACTGCTGGGAAAATTGGAAAACAGTATGGGGAAAATTAGGTTTAGATCAACATCTTACACCCTATACCAAGATAAATTCAAAATGGGAAAGTGACTTAAATATAAAGAGTAAAATCATAAATAAACTAGATGAACATAGATTAGTATGCCTGTCAGATCTTTGGGAAAGGAAGGAATTTAAGACCAAGCAAGAGATAGAGAACATTGCAAAATGTAAATGAATGGCTTTGATCATAGCAAATTAAAAAGGCTTTGTACTAACAAAACCAATACAACCAAAATTAGAAGGAAAGCAATAAAATGGGAGAATATTTTTATAATAAAAATCTCTCACAAAGGTTTAATTTCCCAAATATATAAGGAACTAAGTCAAATTTACAAAAAATCAAGCCATTCCCTAATCAACAAATGGTCAAGGTACATGAATAGGAAGTTTTCACATGATGAAATCAAAAGTATCAATAAGCACATGAAAAAAGTGTTCTAAATCCCTCCTGACTAGAGAAATGCAAATTAAAACAACTCAGAGGTACCAAAGGAAAGTGATAAATATTGGAAGGGATGTGGCAAAATTAGAACTCTAATACACTGCTGGTGGAGTTGTGAATTGATCCAACCATTATGGAGGGCAATTTGGAACTATGCTCAAAGGGCTTTAAAAGAATGCCTACCCTTTGATCCAGCCATACCACTGCTAGGTTTGTACTCCAAAGAGATAATAAGGGAAAAGACTTGTACAAAAATATTTGTAGTCGTGCTCTTTGTGGTGGCAAAAAATTGGAAAATGAGGAAGTGTCCATTGACTGGGGAATGGCTGAACAAATTGTGGTATTTGTTGGTGATGGAATACTATTGTGCTGAAAGGAATAAAGAAATGGAGGAATTGCATGTGAACTGGAACAACCTCCAGGAATTGATGCAGAACCAGGAGAACATTGTACCCAGAGATTGATACACTATAGCACAATTGAATGTAATGGGCTTCTCTACTAGCAGCAATGCAATGATCCAGGACAATTCTGAGGAACTGAGGAGAAAGAATGCTATCTACATCCAGAGAAAAAACTGTGGAACCAGAAATGCATTAGAAAAATATATGCTCAACCACGTAGTGTGATAGAGATGTGATTAGGATTTTGATGTTAAAGAATCGCTCTACTACAAATATGAATAACAGAAATGTGTTTTGAGCAATGATAATATATAACCCAGTGGAACTGCTTGTTGGCTTTGGGAGGAGGGAGGAAAGAGCAGAGGGGGGATTATGGATCATGTAACCATGGAAAGATATTCTAAACAAAAATTTAAAAATTTAAAAACAAAAAAAACCAAATATGTCACCTTCCCCACCAGAGTCATCTGCTTAAAGTGCTTAAAGCATTTTAAATGATATGAAGTGTTAGAAAATATTTCCTACTATATTCTGGGATAGGGATGAAATTGGATCTCTGAGTTCATCAGTAAGGAACATTTTCTACTAGTACAGATTGACATTTCTCAACAACTTAGTCTTTAAAAAAACAAAACAAAAAATAACCTTTACCTTTTGCCTTAGCAACAATTCTAAGAGCAGCAAGGAAGGACCAGGTAATTGGGGTTTAGTGACTTGCTTAAGGTCAAAGAGTTAGGAAGTAAGTGTCAGGTCATATTTGAATCAAGATCATCTCTACTCCAAGCCTGGCATTCTATCCACTTTACCACCTAGAGATTCAGTCTCAGAAACACTGAGAGTTTAAATTATTTACCTAGGGTTACCCAGAGGAAGGACTTGAATTCAGTGCTTTGTAATTCCAAGTTTTGCTCTCTATCCACTATACTATAGTGGTCTCTATATTGTTAATTGTTAGAAAAACAAGGAAGTAATCAAAAGCATTTATAAAGTTATGCAATTAATCACTTCACTTCATATTATCCAAAACTTTGTAATACAGTGTTTCCATGCTGAACTATAATTTGACAGATCAGAGCTACTCATTTCAAAAAATATAATTGTAGCCAATGTCTGGAATCCTTCCACCAGGGATAGAGTAGGGATGTTTTATACCTACCGGGAAGAAGAATTAACCAATCTAATTCTGCTAAAGTATCCATTTTAAAGGACTCAATTAAAGTATTAACTAAGAACTCCCAGTAAGATTCCCCTATTCACATTATAAAAACAAACTCAGTGCAGTTTTCAAACTCTCCCGGAGTTCTATTTCATGAATCACCAAAGAACTCATCTCATTGCTATAATTTAGAAAATTAGATGGGGAAATATTAAAGAAATACCTGTACATAAATGTCATTTTCTTTTATTAACTCTTGAAATTAACAGATTAACCAGAGGAGATAATATTTGTAAAAGTGTTTAGCATGATTCTTACTTAGCACTTGGCAGGTACCTTATATATCCCTTTCTCTTTTTACCCTTTCCCAAACCTTTCATCACATCATTCCTACTAGCAAACCAGTTGTCTACTCACTGAAGTTCCAAGGTACCATCCAAATGCAGAATTAACCCATAAAATAAAATTGCGCGTATGTGGGTAAATGCCAAGAAGATCAGAAAATGAGAAGCATTTACTACTTTCTTTCAACAAGGAAGATTACTATTTCCTCCATATAAACCAAAATCCAAGGTTTCATTGGCCTGTATATTTTTCTCCTTGGCTGGTACAATCCAAGGAAATTTTAATAGGAAGAAACTGGCTGTCCAGTGTAAAAAGTGCTGATTCAGACCTGATACAAACAAGCAAAAGCAATTGACCCAGGGTCAAATGGCTTTTCAGCTCTCCTATTTCAGATCAGTCAACAAAGGCATTGCAGGTACCCTGGCAACAGCTCAGTGTAAACTTCCTTTGTGAATGATAACAGCACACTGAGCATGATGATAAAGAGGCCAAGGATACATCTCTCTAATTGAACTCATCCTAATGTTCACAGCTGTTCTCCAAAATTTTCCTTATATAAGTTACTATGTAAACTCACATACGCTTCTCTAAAAATCATCAATTAAGGTACACTTGTCCTGATTTCTACCTATTATCTTTCTCTAAACTAAAGTGGATACAATTAAGCTAAAGATTCTTGAGTTTTACAGTTATCAGCCCTTGACTTGAAAATCCATCACAACATCAGTTAATATTTGGTCAAAAGGACTCTAAAAAGTTACAGGCAGATAGGGTCACAGAATGTAGAACTGGAAAGGAAATTTAGCATTTTCTGATCTACCTCTTAAATTTTAAAATTAAAGAAACTGGAGGTCAGAGAGGTTAGTTAGCTTGCCAAAGGTCACATGGGTAGCAAACAGGAAAACAGATCAGAATCTAGACCTTGTGATTCCATATTCTATGTTCTCTCCGACATGGTCCTGAGGAAAAAGAGCTGGCTTTGGAATCAGAGGACTTGGCGTTCAGATCCTCTCTGTTACTTATTATCTGTGTGATCTAGAGCAAGAGATTTAACCTCTCAGTTCTGGGGTCTCAGTTTTCTTATCTGTGAAATGACGGGATTGAATTAGATGGTCCCTAATGGTCACCAACTGAGGTGTTGGATGTACCACCAATAAGCAAATAATTTAACTAAATATAAATCATTATATGGGAAATTATCAACACCATCCTCATGCTTCCAGATGGACTGATTTCAACTACTGGCAAAAGATCAAGTATTTTCCTTCTTTATGATGGTGGGGAAATCTCCCATATAGCTGTAGTACCCACTATCTTCCTAATAAATTATCAAGAATAAGAACAAGATATGGAGCAGCTGGGTAGCTCAGTGGATTGAGAGTCAGGCCTAGAGATAGGAGGTCCTAGGTTCAAATCCAGCCTCAGACACTTCCCAGCTGTGTGACCCTGGGCAAGTCACTTGACCCCCATTGTCCACCCTTACCACTCTTTCACCAAGGAGCCAACACACAGAAGTTAAGGGTTTAAAAAAAAAGAATAAGAACAAGAACCTCCAACAATTATTTAAGTTTCATGTGATCATTTAGGTTAGTCACATTAAAGGAAGTCTAGCAAGATCACCTTCCATTAATATATTAGTCAATAATATTCCTTTCATAATAACAAGATTAGGTTTTTTGTTGCCATGTCATTTCAGTCATGTCCAGCTCTTTGAGATCCCATTTTATTTTTTTCTTGGCACATATACTGGAGTGGTTTGCCATTTTCTTCTCCAACTTATTTTATAGATGAGAAACTGAAATAAAAAGGGTTGGGTGACTTATCCAGGGTCATCATAGGTAGGATGTATCTGAGGTCAGATTTGAACTTGTGAAGATGAATCTTTCTGATTCCAAAACCAGTGCTCTATCGACTGCACTGTTTCTCTTAGATGGTCAATATTCAGCTATCTAAGTGAAAGGAAGGACTAGTGACATTGACCACCAAATATCACTGACTCCTGTAGCTTCTTTAATTTGATCCAAACCACTCAGCTTGGCATTTTAAGGCTTCCAATCTGACTCCAACTTATCTCTCCAAATTTATTTCATTCAGCTCTCCCTTACCCACTCTATATTAGGACCAGACTGCACTCTTTGCCATCCCCTGTCCTCTCTTCCATCTCCATGCATTCATGTAAGCTGCCCCCCATACCTAGAAGGCACTCCCTGCCTTTGATTCTACCTAGTGACACTGCCCTGGCTTCCCATTCCAGCTCAGGTGCTGTCTCCCCTCAAGTAGCCTTCCCTAGATTCCCCAGATGAAAATGAACTCTCCCTCTTCACTAACTACTGATAGCTCTCCTTAGAGCCCTTTATCTACCCTTCTCCTTTCCTTTATAACACATTCTATCTGTTATCACATTTATTTGCATACAAGTCCAACTCCTCCATTAAACTTTAATAACAATAACTGAAATGTAAATGGTACTTTAAGATTTACAGAGTGGTTTACATTCACAGCCTCATTGGACCCTCACAATAACTGTATGTACTAGGTACTACGGATAGTATTATCCCCATTTTCCAGATGAGAAAACTGAAATTTGTCTATGGTCATTCTACAATTAATTATGATGGGTCTCTCTCTCCTCACTCCAAGTCCAGGATTCTTTCACCTAGTATATCAGGATGCTTCTTTATCAACACAAAGGCTACACAGCTTTTCATCTTTGCACCTATAGGTCCTACCACAGTCTTATATACAGAGTAGGTACTAAACAACTGTGGCCTTGAAAGGTATTATTTTCTGCTGGAGCCAATTCTAAAAGGAGTTTGTCCAATAGATATGACAGTAGAATGAAGTGGTTCACCTCGGAGGTGAAGCCGGATGGTAGAAGGAAGCTGGCCAGGGATTGAAGACTTTCATACATACTCCACATGCAGACATTAGAGCATTATTTATTATATTAAAGCATGTAGCTCGTGATCTAAAATATCTCAACAGGAATCGATTCCACTTTGAAACTAGCAAGCTATCCATTTGCTGCTCAAAGGAATAGGCAACTGACTTTCTTTTCATGCGTAATGAAAAGAAATATGGGCTCTCTGAAGCACTGTTCCTTTAGCTGCAGTTTTAGGGTAGCCACTAATCTGTGTTGAGCTGGTTCCCAGAGTCCCCCAGTACAGTGCTCTATGGACACAGTGGGTGAACAACCGCAACCCAAGCTGGCTGCAGACACACAGGCAGGCAATGCACTGTGACTTTGCAGTATTTTAACCTTCCTCTCTCATCTGCCTTTACAAGTCATGGCCGTCTCTTGAAGAGGCCAAGGTTTCTCTCTTTTTCTTTTCCAAGTCCTAAGGTAAATGAACATTTCAGTCAGTGAGTTTAAAACACTATGTTCTCATTCAAAATTGTCTTGAAAAAAAGTCTTATATTAGAGAAACTCTCTCACACGACTCCTACCTTAGAACACTGAGGTAATACTCTCGCATGATAAGAGGAGAGAAGGCTCTTCTTGCAGTCCTCCAACTTCTTTTCAGAGCTGGGGTTTTCATACAGGCTCTCCTCCTTTGGTCTTTCTACATCCTGGGATTTGAGGCTGCTATAAAACACCCCGGTGACATCTTTGCATCACTGTTACAAAAGCAGCAAGCTCTCCTTTCCATACACTCTCCCAGCAGCTCTGGCAGAGCTAACCAACTGCTCTCTGTGTGTGCGTGTGGGTCTGTGTGTGTGTGTATGTGTTTTTCAGGGATGCCTGGGTAAAGGCATTTGAACTGCTGTTTATAGAATTACAACAAAAACAAAGCGATTAAAACTGCCCGTTTCTTTATTCCTTGGCTATTTTCAAACACATTACACAATATTCCTGCAAACCATGTGGGTTACAATCAATAGGCATGTTTCAAGCTCAACCTCTGCCTTCAGCTGGCACTTGCTATTAGCCAAACCTGAGCATCTAACTCCCCCCAGTTCTCAAAACACAATATTCAAGCTACTTTCTAAACCCACAACATTCACCTCATTTGCACCACTCCCCAGGTCACTATTTCATGCCCTTGAAAGCCCCCAAATCACTCCTGTTCTCCGCACACTATTCTTTCCCCTCTTTTCCCAAAGGGTTACCATTATTGCTTTTTCTGAACATCATATTCACAAGCTTTGCTTTTCCTTATTCATCCCCACTGCCTCCCACCAGCCAAGTTATGCTTCTTCTCTCTCACTGAAAAGAGAAAATGTTCCCTATTGTAATGACCACCTAAATGTTGCTACTGAAACCAGAGACAAGACCTTTTAAGAATAGCCACGTATCTAAACTATGCACCTAGAATCGTGATTTGCAAGAACCTTTGACATTCATACAAATCACCAGGCCAAGGTCAAAATACAGTTTTCTGTTACTACTATGATTTGAGTAGATTATCTCAAGCATTATGGAATACATCATCCTCAAGGTCCTTTTGATAATTCTTTGAGTTGATAATTCATAAAGAAAACTCTCCAAGTCTAGTTAGAAAGGAGTAGGCAGAGAAGAGGAGTGCACAAGAGAAATCAGCTTCATTGTGGGGCTCTGAAGCTGAATCATTGCTCTCTTACCCAACCCCCAGTACTCCCAGAAGTTTGCCTGCTCTCCTCAGTTTATGAATGCTTCCACTGAAACACAGATCAACTTTACATCTTGGTGTAAAGGCAAAAGCAAAGGGAAATGATTGGTATTGTAGATGCTTTGAGGAAACTATGCTATGTCAGCATAATCCATGTGGCATCAAAACCAGCTCTGGGCTCAGAATCCTGGGAATTCCTCAGAAAGGCAGTCAATGGTGTATGACTCAAAAGAGCCACTTCCTTAAAGAAATACTTTTCCAGCATGCTGCAGCCAGGGTGAACTCTAGCTATGTAACTTTTATTCTACATCACCAATGTCAAGTAAATGGTACTGAAGTAGAAAGAATCAGGAGTCAGGGAAACTGGTCCCTAGGCTCGCTGAATAACCAGAATGCTCTCTCAAGGGCAAGTCACAGCCTGTTTGAGACTCAGATTCTTCATTTGAAGAATAAGTTGGAAGGTGAACAGTGGAAAGAGTACCAACTGGGGTCATAGGAAGGACCTGGATTCAAAATAGATCATGAAGATGACAATAACCTTTGGAAAGGTGGCAATTCACTTAACATCACTGGCACTCTAATGTGAAACCTTTTTAGCTCTATGACTTCATGAAGCTTACAGTTAAAAAATAATTATTCATTTTAAAAAATTTAACAGCACTGTTAATAATTTCCACTGCTATTGTTCTTCCTTCCCCAGAAAGCCATTCAAATAGTATTTTTAAAGGCAAAAAAGAAAAAAGAAGAGGAAAAACCAGTATAACTGACCAGTTTATTGAAAAATGTAAAACATACATGCAAGGTACAATTCTTGTGGACTTTCCATCTTTGCAAAGGGGTAGGATGGAGGTGCATTCTCATATCTCTTACCTGAATTTATTTTTTAAACTAATCACTTTTGATTTACAGAGGGGAAAATCAGCTTAACTAATTAATACATTGAAAAAGTCTGAAAAGATGAGCAATATACACTATTTGGATGTCTCACATCTGAAAATGAGTGGGGTAGAGGTGTCTTCTCATATTTTTCCTTTCAAGCCATGCTTGTTCTTTATAAATCTGTAATATTCACCTTTGGTTTTTTTGTAGTTATATATATGTATATATATATATATATGTCACTGTATCTTTTTTTCCCTTTGGCTCTGCTTATTTCACTCTGCATTGGTTCATACAATGTTTTCCATTTTTTTGGTATTCATTTGTTAATTCTCATAGCCTAATAATATTCCATTAGGTTTATTACCACAACTTATTTAGCCATTTTCAAAGAATGGGCATCTACTTTCATGTCAATTCTTTGCTATTAAAAAAAAGTGCCTCTATAAATATTTTGGTGTATATTTAAGACTTCCTTCTTAAGATTTACCTTCTTGAAGTAAAAAATTAGTAATAAAATCTCTGGGCCAAAGAGTATGAACACTTTAGGAGGTTAATTGTTTAATTCAAAATTGCTTTAAAAAATAGTTGTACCATTACAGAGTTCCACCAACAATGTACTAGTGTGGCTATCTTTCCATGACTCTTCAACATTCCTAATTATATCATCTTTGCCAATTTCCCAGATGGAACTTTTTGAATTATTAATAAATCTACACTGACATCATACCTAACAATAACATCTGAAGGAGGACTGATTTACTCCTAGAATAAATAGATTTAATTCACAAAAGGAAGCAAGCAAGTCTGAATCAGCTCCCACTTATTCAAAAGCAGTCCTTCCTACACAAACAAAAGGTCCTTACCCCACAAAAACCCTTATTAATTAGCATGGCGTTATCACTCTTAACTTTCCCTATAACTGTTTTTCCCCCATTACCTTCCTACACATTTCACAGTTATGTTATCCTGCCATCAGTGAAGACTTTCCCTGCTCCTATGAGAAACAGAGATACAGTGAAAGGGTACCAGCTGGAGTCAGAGGACCTAGATTCAAATCCCATCATGATGATGAGGATAACCTTTGGTAAGCTGGCAATTCACTGACTAAGTATTAAGCTAAATAACTATCCTAATAATATAACTTTTTTTAGCTTACTAGTAGTCTAATAATATTTTAAATGGTTGATGATGAGAACAATAATAACAATAATAGCTGCCATTTAGAAAGTGTTTTAAGATTTGCAAAATGCATTGTATCTTCTTTCACAGTATGATGAACATGGAAATATGTATTTATGACAATACATGTATAATCTGTATCATATTACCTACCTCCCTGCGAAGAGAGGGGAAGAAGGGAGAGAACATGGACTGAAAAATATCAGAAAACAAATACTAAAAAACTGTACTGCTATGTAAGCTGGAAAAAATAAATAATATAACAAAAAATTCTCAAAGTGTTATCTTGTGCAATAGGATGCATTTCAAGCAGATGTTTGGAATGAATAAGTGTAACATGGCCCCTTACCATAACCTAAAATGATATCCATTGCCAAAACAAAATTTCAAAGTGGGTTAACACGAGTAAGACATCAGCAATAGGTAGGAGAACTAGCGTCTTTGCAGGGTGTTCTGCTGGGAATTTAAAATACCAAAGAATAAATTCACAAAATTAGTAAACTTGTACAGATGTTCCATTCTACTGAGAGACTAGCATCTCAAAGGAGAAGCAGCACATCTCTGTATGACACATGCATAGCGACAGCTGCTGCCTCACCATTATTTGTAAATCTGACAAGGACAATGCTCTAGACTAGCAAGAAGGAAATCCAGTCCATTTCCTGCCAATGCCTAAGAAGAAACTGTCTCCATCCCAGGGATATGGAATTTTAATCATCCCTGTCCTCCTATGGCTTCAATACTTCAGGCAGAATTGTTCACAATCAGAAAGAACTAGTTACCCCAGCAGAATTGCTTGTAGTTTCTGGGAGGGGGGAGGAAAGAGGGGAAGGGAAGAAAATGAATCATGTAAACATGGAAAAATATAAAAATAAAAATAATTTTTAAAAAAGAAAGAACTAGTTACTTTTAGAGTAGAAAAGAGCAATTCTAAGGTTGAAAGGGCTCTGATAGCAGGACACAGTTTTCTAGCATGACAGACTAAGATACTGATAAGAGAAAAAAGCAACTTTCTCTTTGGTGATTTGATATGAGGACATCACCCAGAACTCAGATTCCAGGCAGGGATGAGGGTGAGGGTAGGCTGCAAAAAAAAAAAAGAAAAAAAAAAGAATATCATGTAGTGCTATTTAATGAGAAAATAAACACTGGTATTTCTCTATTAGAAAGGCACAAGGAAAATGAAACATAAGCAAAATTAAAATTATTAGATAAAAAGAATCAGATACATTTCTTATATTTAGACTAAGATAATTTACTTGAATAGTGCAAGGATTTTTTATGTCACCAAGTATAGGTATTTTGTGAATTGCTAAGACTGAAAAAAAATTCATCACCTAGAAGTCAAAACTCTAGTGCAAATCTCAAAAATGAGTTGGGCTAGTCCTCTGACAAAATACATTGGTCCTCTGGCCTTGTTCTCCAAGTAATTTCATTTTGGTAGGACTTTCTATATCTTGCATTATTCTGGCAAACTACCCTCCCAAAGTCTAGCTTAACTGCCATATCATGACAAAACAAAAAAAATGAAACTTTAATAAAGGAATAAGGTTTGTTTACTAAATTTTAGCCTTTGAACTGGATTATGTAACAAATTACCATTCACCCTCCATACGAATGTAAGTTCATTCAGTCTCTTTCATGCCAAGTTCCATCAGTTCTCTCTCCATAGCACCTTTCAGATCTGTCCCATTTCTCTTCACTCATATATGCCCGTGTGATTATTTTACTATGTGACTGCTGTAGTAGCTCTGTAACTGGTCAGAGGTGCAGTAGTTAGGGTTCTATGCCTGTAGTCTGTGAGATCTGAGTTCAAATTTATTAGTTGTGTGAACCTGGGCAAGTCACAATCAGTTTCCTCAACTGAGGGATAAATAATAACAGGATTGTTATGAGAATCAAATTAGATAATTTTTTTAAATGCCACATAGGTATATCTTCCCTTCTCTGTGGTCTTCTTGCTCCTTTCTCTAACCTGTCCTTTCCATGCTGAAATCATCTTCTGAAGGGATAGGTCTGATTGCATTATTCAGCCTAACTTTATATCCTGGTTCCAAACTATCTTGACAGCTTTATTTCACATTACTCTTCTTGCAATCTATATTCCAGTCATTCTAGTCAGCCTGATATTTTCTAAACTTTCCATCTCCCATCTCTATACTAAGAATGGAGCCCCTCATCTCTACCTTGCCAATTCCTTACCATTCTTCAAGGTTTAGCTCAGATACCAACATCTCATGAAAGTATTTCTGATCCCATCTCCTTACTGCTCAGATATTCTTTTAACCCTTTCTAATCTCAACTGTTTAGTTTCTATCCTCACCATTCAAGCTTTGCCCTCAAAGCTGCTCTCTCCAAGGTGGCCAGTGATCTCTTTATTGCTAAATCTCATGACCTTTTCTCAGTACTCACAGTTCTTCATGTACACATTTGACCATTCTTTCTTTCTGGATATTCTCTCCTCTGTGTTTTCATGACACTTCTTTCCTGATTCTCTTCCTACTTCTCTGACCAGTCTTACTCAGTGCCCCTTCATAAGCTGATTGATTTTTATCCTTGACCCCTTTGCTTGAATGTACATAGGGTTGTCTTCTAGACCCTCCCTCTTTACACTTTCTCTCCATTATCCCATGAATTCCCATGGAACTGCTAGTGGATTCAATTATCCTCCACAGAGATAACTACCAAATTCAAACAACTAGTCTTCACTTATCTCTCCTCAGTGCCACATCTGAATCTTCAGCACGGCCTCCTGGGCAGCTGCACCTGGATGTAGTTATCTCAAACTCGACATATCTAAAAATGAACTCATCTTTTCCCCTAAATCTGCCACTCATTCTAACCTTCTATTTCTTTGAAGGGAAATGTCATTCTTTCAGTTACTAGGAGCAATCCTTGATTTTTCACCCTCATTCACTCCTCTCTTCATTTAGGCAACTAGGTGGCAAAGTGGATAGGATAGTGGACCTGGAGTCAGGAAGATTTGAATGAAAAAATATCCTCAGAAACTTACTAGCTGTGTGATCCTGGGGAAGTCAGTTAACCCCTTTCTGCAACAGTTTCTTCAAATGCAAAATGGAGACAATAATAATAACTACCTCCCAGGGTTGTTGTAAGGATCAAATGAGATATGTGAGATAATAAAGTGCTTAGTACACAGTGCCTGGCACATAGTAGATTCTAGATAAATGCTCATCCCTCTCCCCTACCCCCCACACCATAGAGTATCCAATCAGTTGCATTTTCTTATCAATTATATTATCATAACATTTTCCCCTCCAGCTCTTTTTTGCCATTCAAATCCCCTGATTACACCTAGGTCAGTCCCTACGTGGTAGACTACTGCAATAGATGCTGGATTGATTTCTCATCTTCTTCCCCTCTCAAATATGTCCCCCACACAGCTTCCAAACTGATACTCCTAAAGCCCAGGTCCCATAACATCTTTGCTCAAGAAGCTTTAGTGGTTTCTTTTTGCCTCTAGCATCAAATAACTCTCACGTGTTCTTTGAATCCCTTCACAATTTTATGGCAGCCTATCTTCCCAGACTGACTATATGCTGCTCCCTATCTCAAACACACTACAATCCAGCCAGACTGTCTTGGTTAATAATCTTCAACCTTCCTAGATTGTATTTCATGTCTAGAATGTTCTCCCTACACCTCTGGCCTTACCTAGTACCCCTTTATCAGCTCAAATAGCATCCTTCAAGGAGTCTTTCCTGAATCCCCCAGTTAATCTCACCACCATCACCACTGATTCACTTTGTGTTTTACTTTATATATCTTTTATTTACCTATTTATGACCATGTTATCACACACACATACACACATCCCAGTCCCAATACGATGTCAACTTCTTTTTTTTTTTTTAAATAAAACCCTTGCCTTTCGAGGCAGCTGGGTAGCTCAGTGGAGTGAGAGTCAGGCCTAGAGACAGGAGGTCCTAGGTTCAAACCCGGCCTCAGCCACTTCCCAGCTGTGTGACCCTGGGCAAGTCACTTGGCCCCCATTGCCCACCCTTACCAATCTTCCACCTATGAGACAATACACCGAAGTACAAGGGTTTAAAAAAAAAACCCTTACCTTCCATCTTGAAGTCCTTACTATGTATTACCACAAGGCAGAAGAGTGGTAAGGGTAGGCAATGGAGGTCAAGTGACTTGCCCAGGGTCACACAACTGGGAAGTGTCTGAGGCCAGATTTGAACCGAGGACCTAGGACTTCCCATCTCAATCCACTGAGCTACCCAGCTGCCCCCTCAATATCAGTTTCTTGAGGGTAAGATCTGTCTCATTTTTGTATTTGCATCCACAGAACTTGGCACAGAGATCAATATCTAGTAATACTTAATAAATGCCAATTTGAGCCTTTCATTCATTTATTCCCTGTCCACTATTATAGTTATTGGTCTTCACCCTCTCTCCATCACTCCCATGTTATACCTGTCCTCCCTCTGCCCCAGCATAATGTAAGTTCTTTGAGTCCAGGGACTGTTTCATTCTGGGTTCTGGAGTTTAAGTCTCATTTAGTAACCATTAAAAAATATTTATTGAATTGAATCGAATTGGTTACTCCCAATACCTTACTTGGCCTACAGGAAAGGCTTAATTTTTGCCTATCCCAGTCCCTGAAAGACAGTATACTATAATTTCAGTTGCTTTGAAGGAATTTTAGTACTATGTGCTGAAGGTTGTGTGTGTGAAAAATTATAGGGTGGTTACCATAGCAACCAAGGAAAAAATTCAAAGTCACTTAAGTCTCTTAAGACAATCACCAATAATTGTCATTTCTCATAATTTGGGGCATCGTGTTGACATCTACTCTGCCAGCTTCTCTGTTCATATAATCAGAGGAACATAGATCATAAGCTTAGGGTTTGAAAGGAACTCAGGGTCATCTAGTCCAACTCCCTCATTTTACAAATGAAGACACTGAGGCTCATAGAGGTAAAATAATTTGTCCAAGATATCAAGATCACAGGATCATAGCATCATAGTTTAAGAGATAAAAAAGACTTCAAAAGCCATCTTTTATAGGATCTTAATTTAATATTTCTGGAAACAGAGACCCTGAAGGGTAAAGTGACTTGCCTAAAGTCATAAAGGGAATGTCAGAGGTGAGATTTGAATCCAGGTCCTCAGACTCCAAATTCGGGGCTCTTGCTTCTGTAACATGCTTCCTTATTTTCATATAATTTCAATAGCTTTGGATTTTCTTTTCATTTACAAGGAGAAATATAACATGGAAATGGTTTAGTTCCTCCAGTTGTAAATTAATTCATTAGACACTAGGCAAAGATAGCACATTAATTTAAATATTGGTACATAGTGTTTCTAGATGAATGAAGAGAAAATACTCTTAGTACTCTTTGATTCTTTCTACTCAATAAAGCAGAAGGATGGCACATGGAAATGAAGGCCAGTTTGCATTTAAATCAATTGGGGACAATTCTTGGATGACAAATCTTTCTGGTCTTAGATTGATTGGTCTGCAGACAAAATAAATATATCTGTTACCAGATTGGTACTTGAAGATATTCTAGCTTAGTAGCACTGGCCAGTGTTTGTGCTCACCTTGCAAAACCCTCACATCTCTGGGTCACCTCCATGTTACAAAAGAACATTATTGAATTTTTAAAATTGCCTATCAATTGCATGGCATATGCTACAAAACACATCCTTCTCCCAATAGGAGCAAAGCCTGGATTCACATTTTATAGGGCTGATATTTACTAAGGTTGGTAGTAGAGAAAAATAATTTTAAAATATTAATTAGGTTTCTGTTTCTATTTCTATATCTATAGCTAATTAAGTAAATTTTCTTCATAGCACCATTTATTATCTAAAGTCTATTTATACTTAATATGGCTAATATTTCATAATATTTCTTTATCAGACTCTGTCATTGTCAATATCCTGATTAATATTTGAAAGAAAAGAAGAAAAATGTAAACAGAAAAATAATTCACAAACCTGCTAATCAATCTGCCCTGATGTAGTAGGTAGACTTTAGTCCTCATATGTATACCATAAAAAAAAAAAATCAGCTAAAACATTTTCTTGACAACTAGAAATAAAAGAATCAGCATTCATTACGAGGAGGACTGTTTTTAAGAGTGAGGAAGACTTGGGTTCCTCCTTTGACAAACTGGCTATGTCACTAAAAATCTCAATACTTTAAGTAACTCTCTAAGACTAGATGTTGAGAAGGTACTTTCTTTCTCTGTGACTGCCTTATATCAGTGAAATCACAGATTCAATCACTATCCTGATCATTCCCAAAGTACTTACAAAATGCCTTATGTATGCACAGCAATGTATGAATGTACAGTATTATTAGTTGTTGTGGAAGAGAGAACCTAGACTAAATAATAGCTTTGAAAATGGAATAAAAAAGTAAAAAATAAGAGGCATTGTGGAAAAGAAAACAGCAAAATGAGACATTTTTGGGTGCAACCAATAAAGGAATGCTTTGTTTGACTTGCATATTTCTCATTGGGTTTTGTTTTCTCCTCTCTTTTTTTGGAGTTTTCATTGTTCAATAGTTTCCAACTCTTAATGACCCCATTTGAGGTTTTCTTGTCAAAGATACTGAAGTGGTTTGATATTTCCTTTTCCATATCATTTTACTAAGACAAACTAGGCTAAGTGACTTGCCCAGAGTTACACAGCTACTAAGTAACTGAGGCCTGATTTGAACTCAGGACTATGAGTCTTCTTGACTCCAGGCTTAACTAGAGCACTGCTTTTTTTTTGGGGGGGAGGGGTAAGGAAGAGGGAATGCAAGAAAACAAACGTGTTTTAATTTAACATTTTACTATAAGAATAAAAGATACAAAATAAATGAGCCTTGCTCGCTAGAAAAGCAAGCAAAGAAAAGGTAAAACTTTCAAATTTTAGTCTGGGAGTCAGAAAAATTGTACCACTAGGAGAAATCAAAAAGTTGGAAAATAATTCAGAAGATGGAGATAAGAATGGGAAAATTTTAGTATTCACAAAATTCAGTTTGCTAAAAGAAAACACAGCTAGATTAATATTCTGGCTAGCTGCAGTCAGCCAGAGATAAAAGGCAAGAGGATGTGTGATAATAATATTTACTTTGATACAGTTGATATATTATCTAGATAGATGTGCTATTTGATATAGTTCTTTGTTGTTTATCTTCCCAAGAGGTGAATAGTTAAGGAAGATGCCCCTCAACTTTTAACTGAAGAAAACGAGACTTTTCAGCACTAAGTGGCTTACCTATGATCACAAGTCTAGGACGTGATAGAGGCAGCTGGGGGCCACAAAGGATAGGAATGTAGTCAGGAAGACTTGAGGGGGAGTACTTCTTTGCCAACGTTGTTATGAAGATCAGTTTGTAAAGTATGAAGCACAGCTCCTGGCACATAGTAGACACTTAAAAAATGGTTATTCCATATTCCTACCCAACCAGCTTCCAACCAAGGTGATCTAGCAGCCAGACCACTGATCTCTCTACCACACACTATATCTATCTACTGTTCACATAGTCCTGTTTGGAGATGGGATTGATGAACACACCAAATACTTGATGCTTTGTCTGCACATAACAGTGCTGTTAGGAACTATGGGAGAGTCAGAAGGAGCAATCCAAGAACACTCTACAGGTCCATCTGAAGAACTTTGATACTAAGTATGATATATGGGAGATAGAGGACCATCCAGCATGGTATGCTTGCATCAGAGAAGGCACTGTGCTCTATGAGCAAAGCAGAATTGCAATAACTCAAAAAAATAGCAGCTATGTGACCTGGTAGATAGAAAGACAAGCCTGGAGATGGGAGGTCCTGGGTTCAAATCAGGTCTCAGACACTTCCTGGCTTTGTGGCTCTGGGCAAGTCACCTAACCTCCTCTGTCTAGCCCTTAGTGCTCATCCTCCTTGGAATCAATACTTAGTATTGATTGTAAGACAGAAGGTAAGATTTTTTAAAAAATGTACAGATATCTCCTTCCCAAATGATGCATATGGGCTATTTGTGCTCAACCTGTGGTAGAATCTTCTGAGTTCACCTTGGTCTGATCAGTCATAGTTGGACACTCTGTACATTGACCCCAACAGAATGACGTCATTTTGGTCCTCTTCAAGTAGAAAAGACAACAACTACCCAGCCAATTATGGGAGATACAATTGAGGTCAAAGAAGTAGATCTCACACTTTACAATTTAATTGAGAAGGAATGAAACAGAGGGGAAGAAAACAGGATATCACCACGTGCTGGGCTTTAAGTGCTGTAGGAGTTAGTAAAGACAAAGATGAAGGCTCCTTATGCTATCTGAGTAACAGTGTTGTCCTGGTAGCACACCTACAGCTGCTCCTCCAATACCTGCTTTGAAAACAAAAAATGCCATTCTGGTATTTGTTAGACAACTGCACTAGAAGCTGCTAGTTTACCAAATTGGCATCCCTGACATAAGGGATTGTAAGCCTGATTTGAATAAAAGAAAATACATTTGTAAAGCAGTCACAATGTGCTAAGAATTAGTGAAACAAACGTAAAATAGTAATAGTCCTGCCCTCAAGAAGTTTACATTTTAACAGGACAGAAAACAAACACATAATGAGAAGGGCTGGCCAGAAGGGAACATTTGGTCCAGAAAGTTTCAGGGATGGCAAGTGGAGCTTTCAGAGAATATATTAATAGACATATAGATAAAATGCTTGTTTAGCACTTACTATGGGCTAGGTACCCTACTACACACTGGAAATGAAAATAGAAATAAAAAGAAAAATAATCCCTGCCCTCAAATAGCTTAAATTCTACTGGCAGGACACAATTCATAGAGGAGCTGAGAAGTGAAGGGAGGAGGGGAAAGTAGAAGGGCAAATTGGAAAAGTAGTCCAGAGAGTTAACAGCCAAGCTAGATTAAAAGTAAGGCAAATAGGTGGCTCAGTGGATTGAGAGCCAGGCCTAGAGAATGGAGGTTCTTAATTCAAAACTGTTCTCAGACAATTTCTAGCTGTGTATCCTTGGGCAAGTCACTTAACCCCAAATGCCTAGACTTTACCATTCTTCTGCCTTGGAGCCAATACTTTGTATTGATTTTAAGATAGAAGGTTAGGGTTTTTGTTATTGATTTTTTAGATGAAGACGTAATTATGGCTGGCCTGGCTACTTCCTCAAAAACAGGCCACAGGGATGAACTCACCAGTCAGAGGAGAAGGACAGAGATCTTTCAGAGTAAAAGGGGGAAAATAGCCCAAGAATTCATGATCTGAGCCAAGTTTAAAGACAAACCCCCTACAGAATAATGATGGAGTTGGGGCAACAAGGAAAGCTGGTAAAGATGATGGTGAGGAGGAGATACCCAAAGAGTAGAGATTAAAGCAAAGAATTATGACAGGGACTGGAAGAGGCAGAAGAGAGGAACCCCAATGTGGAAGTAACAGCAGTGGATGTTTCTATTAATGGTATTACATCCTGTCTGCTCTTTCCTCCCTTCTGAAAGCAACACATTTAATTTCTCTCAGGTCTTACCTGAGTTTATCCTGTCTCTCTCTCTTTTCTTGCTTCAGAATCTGAAAATTTAATGAGTCACAACCAGATGGGGAGTTAGCTCCCATTTAGCTTAAGAGAAATAATGTCCCCAGGCCCTTTTGGTCTCTTTCCACATTATGGGGTTCATAGAAAAAAATACTAATACAATCACAATAGCTCAGAACCCCAAGTTAGGAAAATCTCCAACAGACAGAAAAGAGGTTTGCTCCTCTTTCCTTATTTGTTTTCTGTATTTCCAGGTTATCCTTGGCTTTTTTAAATAAATGAGGAAAAATCAGAATGTTTAGGTAAAGGAAAGAAGCAGAGTACGTTATAGTGCCTATTATTGGTTTTAGAGAGAGAATAAAGAAGGAATGCAGACCCACCAGATAAACTTTTTCTATTTTAGTTCTAAATTATACCTACTTCAGCTCCTAAAGCTTCCCACACTTGCCCTGAGCTCTCCCTTACCCTCATCACATTCTCCTTTATATCATAATTATTTGTGCATTGGGTCTCAAGACATCCCTCTCCCACACAGTACCCTAAAATCATTAGAGATGAATGAGACTGAGATGAATGAATTGAGACCCAAAGAGATTAAGAAACTGGATCTTGAGAGCAAAGTCTATATCACATCCACCTTTACATATTAGCACGTATGTTCACACCCATGTCTGCCCTATTATATCATACAGATAGGGATGCTTAAGAGACATAAGGCAAACATATAAGGTTTTCTCCTTAACATCATTCTATGTGCTTTTGAAATGAAATGCTTTTGAGCTATGAGGTAACTTGTCAGCAGTATCCTCTTCATCTAGATAGATGATTCTTTATGAAGCATCCCAAGTTAATCAAGGAAAAAAAAAGGAAAACCCAAAGAAATCCTTAGTCTCAAGAATGGAACTAGAATGGTGGAATGGTGCAAGAGGACCATAATTACCTTTTATTTCGACCTATTTTGTTAACTAATAAGATCCCAAGAATTGGGGCACTCAGCTGATATGAGCCAGCTTCTGACTTAGGGATCATTATGCAAGTAAAAGTAAATGGAAACCTCACATAGAGACTAGGAAATGGAAGCCCTCACAAAATGGGCCCATCTTGCTAGAGATGTTATTGACTTTTTCAAAAAGACTTTTTCTTGGTTTTTCCCCCTAATGGATGATGAAGTCTTGACTAAACGTCTTTCTATTCCTCTTTCTTCTTCCCTCAAGTCATCATTTTCATGTTATTTCATTTTTTTTCATCTGTGCTTCCTCCCATATGTTAATTCCCTTGGAGAACTCATCTGCTTTCCCACTCTCAATTCCTATGTTGTAACTAGGAATCATACTGTCAAGTCATTCAGCAAAAATTCAATTCAGTGACTCAGTCTCTCCTATAACCTGGAGAAAGTTAACCTTCCTTAAATAGTCTTGTTATCCTAGATTTATAGAGGTCATTAACTTTCTTTTTTTTTAAACCCTTACCTTCCGTCTTGGAGTCAATGCTGTGTATTGGCTCCAAGGCAGAAGAGTCACACAGCTGAGAAGTGTCTGAGCCCGGACTTGAACCTAGCATCTCCCGTCTCTAGGCCTGGCTCTCAATCCACTGAACTAACCAGCTTCCCCCATTAACTTTCAAATCATAGTAGCATTCCTTCAAGATCTAATTCAAGGGCCTCATTTTCCATGAAGCAGTCTCTCATCTTGCCAACTGAAAGTGAGACCTTTCTTTTTCTCATATTTCACAAAGCACTTTGCCCTGAGTTCTCCATCATCACAGTCTCCTTCATAGCACATTATTTGTGCATATAGGGCTCAATCTTCCTCTCTGTTCCTATCCCCATTCGGTATCTTAAGATCATTAGAAATGAATAAGCCCTTAGCAAACCTCTAGTTCAATATTCTTATTTTACCTAAAGAGGCTAAGAGATTGACTTGAGTGCAAAATCTACATCATATCCATCTAGTGACCAGCACTCTAGCTACTAATGTGGTCATTTAAATATTTTTATATTTGGAAGGGTAATTACAAAAAAACCTAGCTCTATGAGGCAGCTAGATGGCTCGGTACATAGAAAACCAGGCTTAGAGATGGAAAGTCTTGGGATCAAATCTGGCATCAAATACTTCCTAGCAGTGTGATCCTGAGTGAGTCACTTAACCCCAATTGCTTAACCCTTACCCCTCTTCTACCTTAGAATAAATGTTTAGCATTGATTCCAAGACCAGAAGGTAAGGGTTTTTTAAGTAGTTATATGTTGTAATCAACAAGTTGTGTTTTATTTTTAATCAAGAAGAATATACAGTATTAGGGAATCATGGTCTCAGGACACTTAGACATTAGTGCTTCCCTAACGAAGGAAGTGAGGCATCTGTTTCTTGCATATGCTAACGTGACCAGCTGTTTCAGGGCACAGGTAGTGCATTCAAAAATGCTATCAGCTGGTGCCACCCACCAGGAACTATCAGCACATCTGGGCCAAGGTCAATTACCAGGTCAGAACTGACAGAAACCAATTCTCATGTGGTTACCATACATTTTCCCCTTACCTCAACTGGAAAAGATCTCTTTTATTTGTGATAAAGCATGGTTTAGTAGAAAAATCAGTCTTCATGTGGATGCTTTAGCTTGTATGATAGATCTACTAAAAGCTATTTTTTCTCTTTTCTTTTTTAACTTTGTTTTTTTTTAACTTATTTGTTTATTTGTTACATTATAGTTCCCACGCATTTCCCTTCCTATTTTCCCTCCCCACACTAACAGAAGATATCATAGTCAAATTATAAGAACAGAGAGCATAACGGATTTATGGATAGAAGAACTTATGAATAAACAAGAGGTGAAATGCTATTTTTTATGATAATGTTGAAAACATCTGTAACATACCACTTTGGAAAACAAAAGACGCTTTCACTGGCAATGCAGCTTTTTCTTATTACTACTACATAGAAAGGTAAAGCTTGTAAATTTTAAGCATCCTGGACTACAATTTTCATATAATGCATGTCTCTATAGGGCTTTGAAATTAAATTGTTAAGCAAGTTTTCGAAATCATGAAATAGGGAGGCATCTGGGTGGCTCAGTGGACTGAGAGCCTGGCCTGGAGATGGGCAGTCCTAGGTTCAAATCTGGCCTCAGACACATCCCAGCTGTGTGACCCTGAGCAAGTCACTTAACCCCCCATTGCCCAGCCCTTACCACTTCTCTGCCTTAGGACCAATACACAGTATTGATTCTAAGATGGAAGGTAAGGGTTTAAAAAAAAAAAGAAATCATGAAATAAGTGATAGTGCCCCTCTGAATAGCAAACAATGAGATATCATATGGTGCCATGAAGTTAAACTATTATAAAACAACTAATTTGTACAGAGCCTGAGAATTCTGAAAACCTCACAATATTTCCACTGTTATGGAGGGAGAAAGTTCATATGGCCCTTTAGAAACAGTCATTCCTTTAAGAATGATAACAAATATACACATATGCATATTTATAAATATATAGTATATACAAATATAGTAAGTTGAAGTTTATAAAGCTCTTTACTCACGACAAATCTATGAAACAAGTAGAAGAGGTAACTGGGGCTCAGAGATGTTCCCTCCTGGATACTTTCTCCTCTCCAGATTTTTAGGGTACTTCCCTTTCATGGTTCTCTGCCTACGTGTATGATTATTCCTACTCAGGCTACTTTGTTGGACTCTTCATGAGGTCATGTGCACTAGACATGGGCATTCTCTAAGACTCTATCCTGGTCCCTATTCTCTTCTACCTCTGTTCCTTTGTTTGGGGATCTCAAGAATTCCCATGGGTTTAACTATCATCTTTATGCAGGATCTATAGAACCAGCCCTAGCTTCTCTCCTGAGCTAGTTTCATTGTTCAGTTGTTTTTCTGTCATGTCCAACTCTTTATGACCCATTTGGGGTTTTCTTGACAAAGACACTGGAGTGGTTTGCCACTGTCTTCTCCAGTAAACAGGGTGAAATGACTTGCCCAGGCTAATAAGTATCAGAGGCTAGACTTGAACTCATGAAGATGAGTTTTCTTGACTTCAAGCCCTTTGCTGTATCTACTGCACCACCTGGCTGTCCCCAGAGCTACAGCAACCCATCAGCAATTGCCTTTTGGATATCTCAAAATGGATGTCCCATGTAATCTGAAAGTCCAAAACAGAGATCATTTATCATTCTCACTAAAGCCTCTCTTCCTCTTAAATTTCCAGTCACAGGGACCATCATCCTCCCAGGCCAGCAAGTTTGCAACCTCGGTATCATTCTCAAATTTTCACTCAAATTTCTATGTAACTAAACAATGTCATTTTCATCTTTTACACCATTTCTCATATGTGATCCTTTTCTGTTACACAATCGCTATCATTTTCCAGGTCTCCCACACTTCTTGCTTTGACTATTTCAATAGCTGCCATTTTTTTTTATCCCTACCTTTTGTCTTGGAACCAATACTTGATTCCAAGACAGAAGAATGATAAGGGCTAGGCAATTGGGGTTAAGTGACTTGCTCGGGGTCACATAACTAGGAAGTATCTGAAGCCATATTTGAACCCAAGATCTGTCTCCAGACCTGGTTCTCTATCCACTGAACCACCTAGCTGCCTCTCAATAGCCATCTAATTGACTTCCCAGCCTCAAGTCTCTCCCAATAGCAATCTATCTACTCTACTGCTAAAGGGATTTTCCTAGAGTGTAGATCTGGCTGTTACACTCCTATTCAATAAAATAAAAGTGATTCAATGATATTACTTCCAAGATCAAATGTAAAATGCTCCGTTTGGTGTTCAAAGCCTTTTACAAATCTAGCTATCAGTCACAGCTTTCTCAGTCTTCTTATACTTTATTCACATACAAGCACTTGCATGTCCCAATACACTGGCCTGCTTGCTGTTCACACACAACATCCATTTCTCAACTCTATTCACATGTATTGTCTATTTCCAAAATGCTTTTCCTTTTTACCTCCACTTCCTGGCTTCCCCACGTTTCTTTAAGACTCATCTCAAATCTTAGCTTCTGTAAGAGGTCTTTGCAAAGCTCCCTCCTCACCTCCCCACCCCAGTGCCTTCTCTCTGACATTTGTTTTAGTTGTTGAATCATTTGCAGTTTCATCCAACTCATCATGGCCTCATTTGGAGTTTTCTTGGCACAGATACTAAAGTCATTTGCCATTTCCTTTTCTGGATTCTTTTACAATTGAGGAAACTGAGGCAAAAAGGATTAAGTGGCTTGCTCAGGGTCACATAGCTACTAAGTGTATGAGGCCAGATTTGAATTCAGGGAGAGGCATCTTCCTGACTCCCGGTTAGAATTCTATCTACTGTGTCACCCAGCTGCCTTTCTCTCTGAGATGATCTTCCACTTATTCCATATAGGGTTCATCTTTACATAGTTATCCATATGGTATCTTCCATATTAGAATGTGAGACCCTTGAAGGCAGGAAATGGTTTTTGCCTTTCTTTGTATGTCCAGCACAGTGCTTGGAACATGCTTTATAAGTTCTTGTTGACTGACAGAAGATTGACAAAAAAAGAAAATCAGGAATGTTAATTGACTTCTTGGTATTTACACACATGAGTGTCAGTCAGGGATTCAAACTCAAATGTTCTGATGGCAAGTCCAACAATCCTTCAACTGTTGTACAAAATTGATAGAGTAGTTCAATAATCCCCAACTGCAAAAAATGTTATATGGTCTTTTTTTTTAAAGCCTGACTATTTTTTTTAAACTCTAAGATATAAGGGCAAGGACTAGGCAAATGGTGTTAGACTTGCCAGGGATCACATAGCTAGGAAACGTCTGAAGCCAGGTTTGAACCCAGGTTCTCCTGACTCCAGGTCTTGTACCCTATCTCTTATGCCACCTATCTGTTCCTATAATGTTCTTTTTTTTTTTTTAATTTTTTTTAAACCCTTAACTTCTGTGTATTGACTTATAGGTGGAAGAGTGGTAAGGGTAGGCAATGGGGGTCAAGTGACTTGCCCAGGGTCACACAGCTGGGAAGTGTCTGAGGCCGGATTTGAACCTAGGACCTCCCGTCTCTAGGCCTGGCTCTCAATCCACGGAGCTACCCAGCTGCCCCCCCTATAATGTTCTTAATTTTGCATTCGAGAAAGAAGACTGGAAAGGCAATGAAATAGAATATATATTGCATTTCACTACTCATGCCTTGTCAAAAGACTGTTACTATCAGGGTTCCCCAACTCTCTGAGAGCATCTATTCTTCCCATCAAATCTCTTGAGCACTTACTTCTTACCAGATAATGGTTTGGGGAGCGGGGAGAAATCTGATGGGAAATCAGGATCTTCTCTAAGAAGATTTAGCAGACATAGTACTGAGATACAATAGCTACACATTTCTTATTTTATTTGTTACTATGGTTATTCTAGAATATTAATTTCAAAAATAGAATCACATATTATTAGACTCTCCCTGACAGTTAAAATTTTTGATAAGAAAAATTTACTGCTTAAGCAGTTACATTGTCCAACCTAAAAGTATATTGGAAATTAAACAGTTAAAATTTAAACTTTTAAAAGATGGCCACCATTCACTGACCCACCTTTCCTCATCAAAAACAAATGAAGGGGCAACTGGGTAACAGAATGGATAAAGCAGCTGGGTTCAAATCTGGCTTCAGATACTTCCTATATGTGACCTCAGGCCAATCACTTAATCCCAGTTGCTTAGCCCTTGCCACTCTTCTTCCTTAGAATTGTTTCTAAGACAGAAGGTAAAGGTTTCAAAAAGAAAATCTATTTATAGTATCCAATATACCTCATAGCCAACAGTTAGCATTGTAAAAGTATCAAAAGATGGTATGAGGGGCAGCTGGGTGAATCAGTGGATTGAGAGCCAGGCTCAGAGACAGGAGGTCCTAGGTTCAAATCTGGCCTCAGAAATTTCCCAGCTGTGTGACCCTGGGCAAGTCACTTGACCCTCATTGCCTACCCTTACCACTCTTCTGCCTTGGAGCCAATATACAGTATTGACTCCAAGATGGAAGGTAAGGGTTTAAAAAAAAAAGATGGTATGAAGTCACACTAATGATTAGTTTTAAAATTAAAATTTTTTTAATACAAATATAAATTTTTTTTAAAAATGTTTAAAAAGAACTATGTTTATAGAGTGCTTACCATGTGTGATGCACTGTGCTAAGCACTTTACTATCATTATATCATTGAATCCTCACAATAACCCTGGCAGCGTAAGCACTATTATTATACCCCTTTTACAGATGAGGAAACTACAGCAGACATAGATTAAGTGGCTTGCCTAGGGTCACACAACTAGAGTCCAAGGCTTAATTCAAACTCAGGTCTTCTTGACTCCAGGTCAAGCACCACTAAGTTTCTGCATTCACTTCCTCCCTCTGACACTTGTATTAACTAGACAATGACAATGGGCAAGTAACATTACTTCTTCAAACTCCACTGTCCTTTCATGGAAAATGGAAATGTTAATAATACCATGGCAGTGATCTTGCAAGGATCAAAGATATATTTAAAGCACTGTCAAAATCAGTGCTGGCCTTGGGGATTACTTGAAGGCACTATGCATGTACCATCTCCTTCTCTCATCACCACTAGCTGCCAATATTTATCTAAGTAAATACTACATTCATGACATTGTACTAGGCAATATAGCAATTTTTCTTTAATAGACCTCCTTAGATATCCCTAAGCTCTGTACTAGCCTTGAGGCTCCTTTCAGGGTAGAGTTTTCACCTTTTTTATGCCCCTGAAGGCCCTGAACAAAATAAATACTCAACAAATGGCTACTGAATTAAAGATCTAATTATTCTCTGCTCCCTAGCAGTTTCCAGCCAAAATACCATGATTTAAGATTCTTTGTTCATTTAAAACCCCCAACACATTCACCATGGGTAGGAAGATAACCACACAATCTGGCTTAGCAAGCAAGACTTCTGCCAGAGACATTAGCACAATCTAGGCTGACAAATACAAGCATGACAATTCACATCTTCTGACTCACAGGAAATGAGGGTAAGCAAGAGGAGGATCATAAAACTAAGAGAGAAATTGGATTAGTGATTACATAATGGAAAGTGGGATATAGAGTTCAGAAAGCAACTGAAAAGGTGGCAAATGAAGGGAGACAAAACAGAATTCCTATGTCAATGATATCAAAAGAAAAGAAAAGAATGTTGACTAACCATGGATATGAAAAGTGAAACAGGAAGCTGAGAAGAAGGAAGATATTTTCATTTCCTAAGGACATCCTTTCACTCCCAATCTTTTAGTATGACACAAAATATGGCACAATAGCAACATCGATCATTAGCTATAGGGCAGAGAACTCAAGTTCTAAGTCCCACTTCTGATGCTAACTACCAGTAGAACACTGGGCAGGTCACTTAAGTTTCCTTTTGTAAGGAAGTTACAAAAAAAAAGAAAAGTTCTTAATCCTTGGTCCAGCACAACCTGCTTTCTACCTTCCAACTCCATCTCATACTTCTGCCTTGTAGCATTTAATAATAATGACAGCCATGATAGGGTGATACATCTAAATCTAGAAGGACCCTTAGAGATAGCCATTTTATGGATGAGGAAACTGAAACCCATCATGGTGCTGTAATATTTATTTACATTTACATTCAACTATGGCATCTTCTGAGGCATCAACAGCAGAATTTAGACTCTGAATTGCCTTTCTGGTATGGAGATTGCATTAGGGCCAATCTAACATCTGGTCCCCTGTGTAAGAAAAGTAGCAAGTATCTGGGAGAAATTAGGCTTAGACCAACATAACAGATCATATCATATTTCACCCTACATTCTCAATGCACACATTGCATTCATATTAAAGATTATGGTGTTAAATATTAGAAGAGAAACAAATTGTATAACTCTCATAGTAATAAGGTAGGAGATGTATATGTTGTTGTTATTTTTGTTGTTGTTATATTCTTAACCAGACAAGAGATAGAGGCAATTACAAAAGATAAAAGAGACAACTTGGATTATATAAAACTAAACACTTTTTCAGGGATAAAATTAATGAACCTACCCTAAGATAAGAAGGGAAGTAGTTAGACGGGGAAAAAAAACCTTTGCATTAAATTCCTCTGATAAGAGTTTTATATCTAGTACATATAAGCTATTTTTAAAAATATGATTAATAGTCATTCTCTGGGAGATAAATGGTAAAAGAATGTGAACACTCCTCAAAAGAAGAATTGCAAAGTATTAACAACCATATGAAAAAATGATCCAAATCATTAATGAGATAAATACAAAACTGAAATGATTTGGACATTTCATCTTATACCCTGTACATCAGCAAAGATCACAAAAAATGTTAATAATAAATGAAGAGACTGTGAAATTATAGGCACACTAATACATTATTGGTGAAATGATCTAACCATTTTGGAAAACTATTTGAAATTATGCAATAAAAATGACTAAAATGTTCATATCCTTTGGACCAGAGGCTTCATTACTGGGCATATATTCATAGAAAGTCATTAATTAAAAAAGAAGTCTCCATATAGTTCCGATATGTCATTATAGCACTTTTTGTCATAGCAAAGAATTGGAGGGAAAAATGGAGATGCTTATTGCCTGGGGAATAGTTAAATAAACTGTGGTACATGAATGTGATTGAATACTACTATGCTATAAGAAATAATAAATACAATAAATACAAAGAAGAGTAGAACATTTAATGTAGAGTGAAATGAGCAAAACCAAGAGGAAAAAAGTATATACAATGACTACAATGATGTAGATAGAAAGAACAACCACAAAAAAAAGTGAATAAACAACCAGGTATGAAACATCACTTCCAACCCGTGTTTGGAAACTTTTCAATGTATTAAATGTTAGGCAGATTTTTTTCCTCTTTTAAAAATATTAAGGGGGCAGCTAGGTGACACAATGGATAGGACACTGGGCCTGGAGGCAGGAAAACTCATCTTCCTTAGTTCAAATCTGGCCTCAGCCACCTATTAGCTATGTGATCCCAGGCAAGTCCTTTAACTTTATTTGCCTCAGTTTCTTCATCTGTAAAATGAGCTGGAGAAGGAAATGGCAAGAAATGACAAGAAAACCCCAAATGGGTTCATGAAGAATCAGACATGACAGAAAATGACTTAACAATAAAACTTATTATATGGGATGGCTCTCTGGGAGGGGAAAGAAGATGAGCAGTGGGGATAACTATGATGATGTAAAATATCAAAAAAAGCATTTTTAACAATGGAAAAGAAAAAGCATTAAGCATTTGTGAGACCACTTGTGGCCACAGAGCAGGGTTTCTTTGTATTAAAAAATAACTAGCTTGCATAGGGATGTGTTCTTATGGGAATACATGCTTTACCAAAATGACCTTAACAATACAAACATACTTAAATTTTACTCCCAGAAAGGCAGCTCTTAAAAGAAACAGGTAAGGAATTGATTTAGGATTAAACTTGCTCACGATTACAACTTTTCTTTGACTTCCACATATGGCAATAAATAGGAATCCAATTTCAAGGCTAATGAAAATTGATGGATGTTTCAATTCTATGCTTATAACTCCAGAAGATTTGTTTTGTCCATTGGAAAGTAAACAGGAAGTAAAAACTATCCTTTAATGTTCCTATTTTTCCTTCTACTACCAGATGGAAGAAACATTCATTTTGATTTTTAATAAACAATCACTTCTATGTACAAGATCTGCTCCAACACATCCTATCATCTTAAGGGAATAATTTAATTCTAAAGGGAATACACCAGCTGGAATCTTGCATCAAATAAAACCAATGTTCTCTCTGCTTTCAAAAGAACAAACGAAATGGAAATTAAACTTATAGAAAGGATAAATTGTTACTCAAAGACCCAATGTATTAAAACAACTGAATGTGAAATTACTAAGAAATTACAAACAGCAATGATATTCCAACATGTTGTTGTGACTGTCGTTTTTAGGTCTACTTAAAAAACTGACCGTAGCACAAAGCATTATTTCAAAATCTAAAAAATAATTTAAAAAGCTATTCAAAATGAATTTTTGTTTTGCTAAATGCAAGAGTAAATTAATCTCTCTGGCACATCTAAGAATTTATACATTCTGTCTCAAGGGGTGCCCTTTTATCCCAATGTAATAAGTTTTCAATTAGCTATATTAATGGAGGCAAAGGAGGGCTGCATAAAACCAATAAGAAGTAAAGAATGGGAGGAGAAGCCAAAAATTTATTACACACACACACACAATATATATAAATCCAATTATGATAGTAAAGCTAACCAAATAGTAAAATTGAGTGCTCTGATGGAATTCTTTTAGAGGCAAGTCATCACTGCTCTATAATAAACGGAAAGAAATGGAAAGATTCAGTGACAGATCAAGAGAGATCTAGATTCAAATCTCAATTGTTACATACTAGAGAGTGAACCCCCAAGCAAGCCAATGAACTTATCTGAGCCTAAATTTCTTCATCTGTAAAATGGAGATAATGTTTTCAACATCTACCTAAGAGAGTTGTTGTGAAGACAGTGTAAAATCTAAAAGTGCCATAGAAATGTAAGATTTTTAAGATGCCCAGACATTCCCAAATGATGGTATGTTTTTGCTCCAACAATTTCATCTCCCCTTGACGTCTTGTTTTTTCCTATTAGAACAAAAACTTCTTGTGGACTTCTCTCATAGCTGTCCAATAGGGGAATGGGCTGTCCTGAAATGTAGTGTGCTCTTCACTGGAGATCTTTAAGCATGGTCTAAAAGTCATCTTATTAGGAATGCTCTAAAAAGGATTAGGGGTATAGATGACCTCTGGGCATACCCTCCAATTCTATGATTTGGTAATATATATTCCCAGTTTACACATATGCAAAAGATTTCTGAAAGCATCTATTTATTTCAACTCAACTTACCTTAATGGATCCTTAAAACTGAATCATTGATGCAACTGAGTCAAATTGAGGTTGATAGAATCCTCCCACCTTTAAAAAAAAAAGAAATGATAATAGCTTTCACATCATAATGAGGTGATCAACATGTATATGCTGAGCAGATGAGTACAATGACATAACCAGGGGACTCTTCTAGGTTTTCCTTAGTATATTTCCAGTGGATACCTAGAATAATGGCAGTCATGTTTGCTAAAATGTTGAAGCTCCATGTAATTCTGGGTACATGAATTAGTGCAAACTCTGCTATATAATTATGTTTTTATCTTTTTTTTTTTAAACCAACCCATACTTTCACCAGTGTAGTGGGCTCTTGGTAATGTCTTTCTTCTACCAAAGCAAAATATCCCTGCAACTTGTACTCTTACATGCCTGGGACACCAAGAGGTCAAGTAACATGCCCCCAGGCCATCCAGACTCAAACCAGAACCCAATAATATACCATAGTTTTTAAGGAAATTGTAAAAAACTAGTGAATTGGGGCAGCTAGGTGATTCAATATATAGATAGCCAGGCCCTGAAATGGGAGGTCCTGTGTTCAAATTTGACCTCAGATCCTTCCTGGTTGTGTGACCCTGGGCAAGTCACTTAACTCCAATTGCTTAGCCCTTACTGCTCTTTTGCCTTGGAACTGATTCTTAGTAATGATTTAAAAAACAGAAGGTAAGGATTAAAAAAAAATAGTGAATTGAACTTTTAGTTGGCTAACTTTTCTATAAATGAAAGAAAAAGAAAAACTACAAGGATCCCATGGCAGGGGGGATTGGACACCGTACTGTTTTTTGAAAAGTTCAGTATTTCTCTGATGTAGCTTCTTTCCTCCTACTCAAAACATGGAGACGCTTTGCCTAAAAGACAGAGCTATCTCTGAGACCTGATTGGCCAAAGAGATTGGCCCAGCCTCCCTGAAAAAGCTCCTGGTCATCTAAGGACAAAAAGTCCTATCCAAGTGAAATCTAGACATTCAGACTTCATGGATTTTGAAATTCATTTGAAAGAGGGAAGGGGGAGATAAGCATTTATTAATCACCCATTGTGCTTTACCCCTGATACTTGGGGCTTCATAAATATCTCATTTGATCCTTGCAACAACTCTTTGAAAAATGTGCTACTGTTATCTCTATTTTACAACTGAGGAAACTGAAACAGACGGGTTAAGTGACTTGCCCTGGGACTCAGAGATAGTGTCATGGGAGTAATGACAGGCTCAACAGATGCATTTCCATATAAAGATGAGGTGATAGTGGGAGGAGACCATTTAGAGAAGCTGGATGTCACTGTATCTTTGTTATATACCTTTGGTATGTCAGGGCAAAGTAAACCTCCTTGTTTTAACTGCTCATGGACTTGAACTGTTCATTTCATTACAGCACCAAATTGAACCGAGAAGGTGCTATTGTTAGAGGATGTGCATCTGATACCTTTGAAGTATATGTCAGTACTTATATGTAACCCCTGCCTCAAAGCCTATGGGGATAGGACTCTCCTCTCATTGGTGGAGATAAATGCCTTGCCTTGCCTGTGTGAGGGGCAGGGCAGAGATGGTGAGAAGAAAGAGAGCTCAAGCTTTTCCAAAGTCCCTTCAAGTTCTCCTTTGCAAGGGATTCATCAAGCTTTGAGTCCTCTTCATGGTATTGAGTTGCTTCTGGCACTCCTGGCTTCCAGTTTTGAGACGGAAGAGGACAACCTCACTTCAGGTTGCCAAAGGAAGACTCTGGGAAGATAAGGGAGGAAGTAGCCGTCTCCGCCATGTCTCTATTCCCAGTTTGTGAGTAGCAAACTAGAGATTGAAGGGAGTTTCCACTTGTATGAGATCCAGGAACATTCTCTCTTGGTTGAACTGTTACCTTCCCCCTTGCTCCCAATGGGAAAACTCCTTCACTATATATTCTTTCTCTCTCCCTCTTTCTTTTCTTTCTCTCTTTTTCTTTTCTCTCTCTCTCTTTATCTTTTTCTTTTCCCTCTCTCTTTCTCTTTTTCTTTACTCTCTCTTTCTTCTCTCTTTTTCTTTCTTCTCTCTCTCAAACACTCTCTCATATATATATGTTCTATATATACATATAAGATGTATATATACATACAAAAATGTATATATATACATAAAATATATGTGAATACACACACATCTTTGATTTCTGTTTTGCAATGATTTGGATAAATCATTGGGATAAATGGGTTTCTTTGCTATTTCTCCTTACACATGAAATGTCACTACACATGTGAGGCCCACTCACCCACTCTCTATCACTATATATGCAACAAAGAATGCTATATGCGTCAGTAAATGTTTTCTCATGCGAATATATGTTTGAAATCATATAATGGAAAACTAGTGGAACTAGTGGCAATCTAGTAGAAGTATAATACAATTTAGACAACGATTAAGTTCCTAGGAGAAATCCACTAGAAAGGTATAAGAGATCTGAGGAGAGAGGGATAATTTATGGGCAAGGGGAAGCTTTCTGGAGAAGGTGAAATAAGAATTGGGCCTTGAATAATTAAAGTAGAGATTTCAACAGGAAGAAATGAGATGGGACAGAGTGGAGTCCATTCCTGGCAATGGGGAACATCACAGTCTGTAACCTATCCTTTGTTTTCTAGGCCATGACTATACAATTACTGTCTGCCCATTTACTCCTTTTCATCCACTCAATTTTTCTACTTGAAAATAAAGAGGAAGATAAGAGTCTGCTTAGCACATGGCAAGATTTTAAGAATTGTTTGTGCAGGTAGTGCAGTATAGGGCAAGGCTCTAGATTTGGAGTTTAAAGTCTTAGCTTCATTTTTTAACTTGGTTCTTCCTCTATGACCTTGGCTGTTTGTTATATGTGTTATAGCTTATCATAGAATGTTAGAACTGGAATGGCCCTTAGTGACTGCCTAGAATAACATCTTCATTTTGCAGAAGATATAACTAAGGTACAGTGAAGTTATATACTATTTTAAGGACACATAGTAAATGAATAACTGAGCTGGGACTAGAAAACAGGTTTCCAAATCCATTGAATTATACCTGTCCTCCTGGCCAAACAAATCTTGTGATTTACCATCTTCCTTCTTTTTCTCTTTCATTTTTAAGTAGCAGAATCAACCAAACAAATAAGTAAGCAAATGAATAAATGAATGAATAAAGTAGCTCATACTTTACGTGCCACTCACTATATGCAAAGGACTAGGCTAAGTACTACAATTATTATCTCATATGTTCCTCACATAACCCTGGGAGGCAGGCACTGTTATTATCCCCATTTTACTGATGAGGAAATTGAGGCAAACAGAGATTAAGTGATTTGCTAGAATCACAAAGCTAGCATCTGAAGCCAAATTTGAATTCAGGTCTTTCTGTCTCTAGGCCTACTGTCCTATCTACAGTGCCACTTAGATGAGTAGGGTAGAATTTGATGTACAGACAGTAACTGGAGTCCTAGATCAATTAAAAAAAATCTCCACTTACTTATTCACCCCAAAATGAGAAGGCTGGTTTGAAAGGCCACCATTCTGAGTTCCCATTATCCCAACAGACTGTAAACTCCATGAAGACAGGGACTATTTCTTTTGCACTTTGGTATCTATAGAGCTCAGCGATGAATTTAATTGAACCATCTGAAAATTGGGAAGACTTCTTTGAACTGAGTGAAGTGAACAGCACGAGGAGAACAATATATACAATAATAACATTCTAAAGAGAAACAACAGTGGAGCTAAGTTGGTGGATTAGAGAAAGCACTCAGCAGAACTCTCCCAATATTCTAAAAAAAAAACTTTAAAAAAAGACCCCAAATCGAATTCTGGAGTGGTAGAACCAACAAAAAGTTCAGAGTGAGACAGTTTTCCAACACAAGACAATTTAGAAACTTGATTTTGGAAAAGAGAAAACCTGTGGAAAGAGAAACTCTGACATGGGGGTGAAGGATGACCCCCAAAAAGGAGAAGGAGATGAAACACTAGTGGCAGGAACAAGGGATGGTGACAGAAGCAACAGTAGCTTATCAAGTCAGAGAGGGACCTGGCATCTGGTCAGAAAGAGATAACAGGGGAACCCTGTACTATCTCTGGGCAAAGGAATAGTAGCCATTTGGCAAATCCATTGCCTGTGCACTTCTGAGTCATAGTTTAAGAATAATAACAGTAGCATTGTAAAGATATGCAACTATGCACCAAGTGGCATAGCACCCAAATTCATAAAGGAGAAACTGGCAGAGCTCAAGAAGGAAATAGATAGTAAAACCATACTAGTGGGAGATCTAAATATTCCTCTGTCAGATCTAGATAAATCAAACCGAAAAATAAATAAGAAAGAGGTAAGAGAGGTGAATGAAGTCCTAGAAAAATTAGATCTAATTGATATGTGGAG
>NC_058132.1:242539683-242565556 GCF_016433145.1 Gracilinanus agilis
CCAAATCTCTAATAATTAGAGAAATGCAAATCAAAACAACTCTGAGGTATCACCTCACACCTAGCAGATTGGCTAAAATGAAAGAAGGGGAGAGTAATGAATGTTGGAGGGGATGTGGCAAAATTGGGACATTAATGCATTGCTGGTGGAGCTGTGAACTGATCCAGCCATTCTGGCTGGCAATTTGGAATCATGCTCAAAGGGCTATAAAAGAATGCCTGCCCTTTGATCCAGCCATACCATTACTGGGTTTGTACCCCCAAAGAGATCATAGATAAACAGACTTGTACAAAAATATTCATAGCTGCGCTTTTTGTGGTGGCAACAAATTGGAAAAGGAGGGTATGTCCTTCAATTGGGGAATGGCTGAACAAACTGTGGTATGTGCGGGTGATGGAATACTATTGTGCTAAAAGGAATAATAAACTGGAGAAGTTCCAGGCGAACTGGAGAGACCTCCGGGAACTGATGCAGAGCGAAAGGAGCAGAGCCAGAAGAACTCTATACACAGAGACTGACATTCTGTGGTAAAATCGAATGTAATGGACCTCTGTACCAGCAGCAATACAATGACCCAGGACAACTCTGAGGGATTTATGGTAAAGATGCTACCCACATTCAGAGGAAGGACTGCAGGAGAGGAAACATATAAGAAAAACAGCTGCTTGAACGCATGGGTCAGGGTGGACATGATTGAGGGTGTGGACTCGAAACCACCACACCAATGCAACTACCAACAATTTGGAAATTGGTCTTGATCAAGGACACATGACAAAACTAGTGGAAATGCGCACTGGCCATGGGTAGGGGGGGCGTGGGGGGGGGGGGTTGAAGGGGAAAGGAGGAGCATGAATCATGTAACCATGTTAAAAATGAATATTAATAAATGTTAAGAAAAGAAAAAAAAAAGATATGCAACTATGAAAGACTTAGCTACTCTGATCAAGACAATGATCTAAGATCATGTTGGTGAACATATGGTATGTGTGCCAGAGTGGGCTGCTCCCTTCCCCCTCTCCACCATGCCTGAAGACATTTCTCCCATCATCCACCTCTCTCCTCAGCAACCCAATGGGAGTGCTTCCTCCCTCCCCTATCTGGGATAAGGTGGTGGTGGTGGTCGGGGGACAGCTCATCTGTGTGTGAAGGAGGCAGTTTGGGTACTCTATCTCTAAAAGGTTCACCATCACTAAAGAGGACCCCTAATGAAAAATGCTATCTACCTCTAAAAAAATGAACTCTGAATACAAATTGAAACATACTTTTTTAAGCTTTATTTTTCTTGTTTTGTTTTTTTTGGTCTATAATTTCCTTTGCAACATGCCTAATATGGAAATTTGTTTTACATGTATAATAGCTATCAAATTGTTTGCCTTTTCAAGGAGAAAAAGGGATAGGAAGGGAAGAATTTAGAATTCAAAATATTTTTTAAACGATTGTTTAAAAATTTTTATTTTAAAAAATGTAGGGGGCAACTGGGTGGCTCAGTGGATTGAGATCCAAGTCTACAGATGGGAGGTGCTAAGTTCAAATCTGGTCTCAGACACTTCCTAGCTGGGTGACCCAGGGCAAGTCATTTAACCCCCATAGCCTTTACTACTCTTCTGCCTTGGAACTAATACATAGTATCGATTCTAAGAGGGAAGGTAAGGGTTTAAAAATTAAAAAATGCAATTGGGAAATATTTAACAATAAGTAAAAATATGTTTTAAAAAGAAAAGAAAAGAAAAGAAAAGAAAAGAAAAGAAAAGAAAAGAAAAGAAAAGAAACAATTTAGAAAAGCTTTTAAAATCCTTGGTAGCCACCAGGAACAAAATTATCTTTCTACTTATTTTAATCCAATCTCACTGAATTTAAGGATAATCAAACTCTTCCCTTATCCATTCCCCTTAGCAATTACTTAGGTAAAAATGAATGCCAACACTACCAAGATTATTTGCATTTTAAACTAAGGCTTGAATTGTAGTAAGCAAAGCTTAGGAAAGAAATTTCAGGAATCAAGCCACACCTATTCCTGAGGACAGACCAACTCAAGAAATAAAGCATTTTAATTAATGTATTTATTTTGCCACTTCAGTAGTGCCAGTAGTTGATTGGAGGTGCAAAAGGTCAGGGTGCAAGTATCTACTCTTATTTCTTCCAGAACAAAGGATCATAGATTGAAAGCTGAAAAGGATCACGAGTTATTGAGTTCAACTCCCTCTTTTTATAGATGATAAAACAGACCTAGAGAGGTTAAGTGACTTGTCAAAGGTAGACCAATGTAACATGTTACATCAAGTAGGAAATAGCAGAAGAGTAGCCAGAGGAAAGGCTGGCTTTTTTCTAACCCATCTTTCAGCCATGGAAGAAAACAGTCTTTTCTCATCAACCCCTTCCCCAACAGGAAGACAGGTAATAAGCATCTATTAAACATTCACCATGTTTCAGAAGCTATGCCAAGAGCATAGAGTTAAAAAAAAAAAGATTTTCTCTGCCCTTGCAGCTTACATTCCAAAGAGAGAAGACAACACATGAAAGGGAGGAGAGAGTGTGGAAATGTCTGTAATTATCTCAAATCAAATGAGCAGTTGATCTCCTCCCTACTCTTTGCCCTAAGTGCTCCAGATGCTAGGGAGCCCTTCATTGTATATTTTTCCCCCCACAATACTGTTGATCTAGGTCAAGGACTCACCATTGTCTGTTCGTCCTCATAGGTCATAGATGGAAGAGAACTTGAAGGTCATCTAAGCTCAAGGAACTCACTTAAAAATGAGGAAACTATAGCTGGCGTGTGGTATGACTTCACCAAGTTCATACAGATAATATTATATATAGCAGAGCCAGGATTTAATCCAAAGCTTCTCACTCACAACTACACTTTTATTGCCTACAGCCAGTCATTGGAGAGGCCAAAGAAACATACTCGCAAATGTGACCCCAGAGTTAACATTTCACATACTTGTAGTCCAGAGTTTCCAGGACTCTTCAACACAGATGTCAGCCTCAAAGAGCTTGCATATGAGATTTATAGTGGAAAGGGACCTTAGATATCATCTAGTTAAATCTCTTACTTTTACAAATAAGGAAATTGAGGCTGAGTATGCTTAAATTAGTCAGACAATAAGCATTTATTAAACACCAATTGTGCCAGGCACTGTGGATACAAAGAAAGTTAGTCCCTGTCCTCTTGGAGCTCACAAAGTAGGAGATATGAAGTAAAGAAATATATACAAACAAACTATATATAGGATAAATAGAAATTACTTAGAGGTAAGGCACTAGGATTAATAGAGAGTGGCAAAAGCATCCCGTAAAAGAGTGGATTTTAGGTAGTACTTGGAAATAGCCAAGAGGCAGAGATGAGGAAGGAGAGCATTTCAGACATAAGGGACAGTCAGAGAAAATGCCCAGTGCAAAGAGATGGGAGTGTCTCATTCCTTGAACAGTCTGTTTGTGGGATGTAAAGTCTAAGAAAATTGGAAAGGTAAGAGGGACTAAGATATAAAGGGCTTTGAATGCCAAACTGAGGATATTTGATCTTTAAGTACCTGAGCTTTAGGAAAATCATTTTGGCAGCTGAATAGAGGAAGGACTAGACTAGGGAGAGAAGAGGCAGGCAGATGTACTAGCAGACTCTTGTAATAGTCCACACAGGAAGTGATGAAGGTCTATGCTGGAATGGTGCCAGAGTCAGAGGAGAGGAGGGGGTGTACTCAAGAGATTTTGCAAAAATCAAAGCATCAGGTGTTGGCAATAGATTGGATATAGATGGTGAGAGAAAGGATACAAGCCTGAAGGACGGAGGGGATAGGGTTACTCTCAACAGGAATGGGGAAATTTGGAGGAGGCAGTTTAAAAAGAAATATGATGAGTTCAGTCTTGGACATTTTGAGTTTAAGATGTCTACTTGGATATCTAGCTTGAGATGTCTGAAAGGCCTTTGCAGATGTGAGAAAGCCCAAGATCACACCAGTTGGAAACAGCAGAGATGACCTAATTTGGAGTGAAGTCAAACACCTACGTGCACACCTACCCACTCCTACACTGACCTCCACCATGTTTTTTTTTAATTAAGGATTAAATATAAACTAAATTATATACAGTATAAGAGAAGACTAAATGTGTAAATGAAGTGCAGAAAATGAGCACTTTTCTTACTTTATTAGTGAACTGAATTCATAGAGGATGTCCCCAAAAACGTGGTGAAGTTTTAAATCTTTTGGAACATCATCACCATTATTATAAACATTTATATAGTGCTTCTTATGTGACAGGCACTGTGCTAAAAGCACTTCGCAATTATTTTCTCCTTCTGTATGTTTTCAGAAGGCAAAATATAGAAGTTTACAGTTTCTTATACAATCTTCTTTTCCTGTTCTTTGTGTATCCAAACTTTTGTTCTCATGACTGTAAGATTCACAACTTAAAAAGCTGTAGAAAAAACAAAGCAAGGAAAAAACCCAAACATCTAGTTTGTTTACTTGAAAAATGGCAATAAATTACAAAATTCTATGTGAACTATTTAATGCAGTTGCAATTAGTAGTATCTAAATGATCTCCCAATCTATAAGGAATCTGTCTTGACTTTCTGAACTCCCCCAGGAATAGTGGCAAACACCTTTGGTGAGTGAGTATGTATGAAAGCATTGTCATTAGTGCTCCCCTCCCCCCCTTAAAAAGGATCTGAAGTGTCTTTGAGATTAATTGCCTTGGGAGAATTACTGATCAATCAATCAATACAAATTTATTAAGTAGCTTTTATGGTTTTTGTGCCCCATCTGTGGTAGAGCCTTTCAAGCTCTTGTTGGTTTGATTATATGCTGAATCTGACATTATAATGTCATTTTGGTCCTTTTTGAGTACAAAGGACAACACCCAACTACACTATGTGCTAGGCCTTGTGTAACTTGTGTATTCCTGTGTCTTGAGTATCTGATGTAACTTCTCAGTTACCTGGGGACAAAAGAAACAGAAGTGAGAGGTGCTGGAGCTCCTCCCCTCCAGCTGGTGAGCACAGGCCAGAAGTATAAATCATACTGGGAAGTGGTACTCCACCCCATTCAATGCTTTGTCCTGGATGAACATACCTTCCCTGCTCTAAAGCCTTTTGCCTTGACACAGCTAAGGAAACCTCCTTTTGTTAACTATTTAATGGAGGATGAGCATTCCATTTCATTATAAATTTTGGAACTAAACTACAAGGGGACCAGGTTGAATATGACTTCCCCATGTTATATTTAATTTGAGACAAATAATCAGAGAAAGTTTTCTCTGGTGTTAAATCTTTTGGGGAACCTTACTCAACTAAGAAAAAATTGACTTATTTGTTTGTTACATTAAAATACCCATTTGACTTTTTCCTTCTTCCTCCTCTCCCTATAAGAGAAGGCACCATTTGGCAAAAAGATATGTATATATATATATATAAAATTATACCTTACTTTATTCTAGATATCAGTTTCTTTTTCTTCTTTGACTTTGACATCGCTTCCACAAAATTACTAATGTGGAAAAATATTTTAATTGATCACACAAGGAAAATTTATATAATATTGCTTACCATCTCAGAGAGAAGGAAGGGGTGGAATGAAGTGAAGGTGGGAAGGAGGTAAAGAATTTGAAACACACTTTAAAAAAATGTTAAGGGGCAGCTGGGTAGCTCAGTGAATTGAGAGCCAGGCCTAGAGACAGGAGGTCCTAGGTTCAAATCCGGCCTCAGCCACTTCCCAGCTATGTGACCCTGGGCAAGTCACTTGACGCCCCATTGCCCACCCTTACCACTCTTCCACCTATGAGACAATACACCGAAGTTAAGGGTTTAAAAAAATGTTAAAAATTATTTTTAGAAATAATTGGGGAAAAATAAAATATCATTTAAAAAAAATCTTAGACTCCTCATGACCAAAAATAGCTTTTTCTTGGCAAAGATACTGGAGTGGTTTTTCATTTCCTTCTTCTGATCATTTTACAGATGAAGAAGCTGAGACAAACTGGATTAAATGGCTTTTCCAGGGTCAAACTGGTAGTAAGTTCCTAAGGACAGATTTGGACTAAAGAAGAGGTATATTCAGGCTTGGTACGCTTTCCACAAAGCCATCTAGCTGTTCCAAATCAGAGAAATAGATGATTCAAAAAGAAGAGGGGCCAATCTTGTCACAAGAGTAAAAAGCAGCTTTTAGACAATCCACAGAATGTTCCTGTAATATCAGGAAGAACCAAAGGAAGGTTTTCAGTACTGTGAATATGTGTTCTATAGAAAATTTATGGGAGGATAGTGGACAAGAGTCAAATAAGACAGGTATTCACGAATGGGCTGCATTCTGCAAAGGAGAGAAACCTAGATCCAGGGGAATCCTGGAATATACCCATAATCATTTGCATTATGATCATTTGTAGAAATGTTTTATCTGTCCCCATCCCATCACCCCATAAACTCAGGAACTATTTAATTTTTTAATCTTTGTTTCTCATAGCTCCCAGCACAGTGCTTTGCCTAGAGTAGGTGCTTAAAATTTCTACATACAATGGAATAATAAAAACTAGATTAATCAATTAATAATCAATAAGCATTTATTAAGTACCTATCATGGGGTGGTTCAGTGAATAGAGAACAAGGCCTGGAGATGGGAGGACCTGGGTTTAAATCTGGCCTCAGACACTTCCTAGCTATGTGACCCTAGGCAAGTCACTTAACCCCCATTGCCTAGCCCTTACCATTCTTCTGCCTTGGAGCCAAAATTCTAAGATATAAGGTAAGGTTACAAAAAATGTTATTAGTTTTATTTGATTAAAATATTACATTGTATTTGGGAAACTCACCCTTCATTGTTGCTCAAGTAAAACACTATCATCCATATACTCACACTTGACAAGAAAAAAATACCAAGAACCCCAAAATGATGAGAATAGGCTTGGTGAGACCTCCTACTGCTGGTTAATCTTAATGTAAAAAGGTTAATGATCAAATTCTTTCTCTTACACCATTACCTTGAAAAGGGCATTTTCTAATTCTACAAAATTATGCTGATTTAGAAGCAAGGAATAAGTTTACATACTTAAGTACAGTCTACACATTTAAGCATCAAAGAATTATTCTGAAAGGTACTATAGAAACGGATTAAATAAAAACACTGACTTCACACATGATACCTAAAATTATAGTACTATTAAATATCATTTCCGTCTTTCTCTTGTTACAGTAATGGGTACACATTATGTTTTCAAGACTATATAATTAACATCAAATAAGATATCTGAATAAATTAAACTAAGGAAGAAGAGAAGAAGACCTTCAATTAGAAAACTATTACTTTTCCATTCCCTATAAGTATGTTGGCAAGAATATTTAGAGATCACACTGATTCCTACTGTTTAAGTGGACCTTCCTATCACTGTATATACATGTAAAGATCTGTATACATGGGAGGCAGCTGGGTAGCTCAGTAGATTGAGAGTCAGGCCTAGAGACAGGAGGTCCTAGGTTCAAAGCCGGCCTCAGACACTTCCCAGATGTGTGACCCTGGGTAGGTCACTTGACCCCCATTGCCCACCCTTACCACTCTTCCACCTATAAGTCAATACACAGAAGTTAAGGGTTCAAAAAAAATTTTTAAAAACCCCATCTGTATACATGTATACGTGAATATACATTAATAGATCTATATTGTAGGAGATACTTCTATTGCATTAGATCCTGAATATATTTGTATATCTGTCTATATTGCATATATATGTATGTATGCATGTGTTTGGTATGTGCATAATGGACACACATGCATAACCTACTTACATGCATATATCAAAGCCTTGTGAGTGGCCTTCTTATATACCAAAAAACTTTACACTAAAGATATAGTGATTTTGCAGATGTGTATAGTTCCCCAAGAATCCAGATATCTCTACAATTTCTCAAGAATCCAGATATATTCATAGTTCCTCAATAATCCTGACATCCCTACAGATATACCTTTAGATCCTCAAGCATCAAGTAAAATCAGATAACATGGCTATGCTTGAACCACAACTTTATATAATAGAGACAAAAGAGGAGACGTGTCAGAACACTATATGCCTGCTGTGTGATTTTAGAAATAGATTCTTTCAGAATTAGGCTTACACAAAATGCTTACATGATTAAGATACAGATAGAATTATATCTTGATTATTTTTAGAAAAGTTTAAGATCTATGATCACAGAATAACTAAGTTAGGAAAAACTGCTGATACTGATGTAATCATAAAGGGGGAGGGGGAGGGGATTTCACATCCACACCATATAAGGTATATATGTGTGTGTGTATACATATATATTCACATATACAGAGTATCCCAAAAGACTTGGTGCAGTTTTAAAGATTATTTAAAAAAAAAACAAAAGCTTAAAACTGCATTAAGACTTTTGGAAAACTATGTGTGCACACGCATAAATACTTGTCTTAAAAAATCCACCAATATTCTCCTGATGATATATATGAGACAGTGATATTTATATAGATATGTATGTATACAAAGAGAGGAGAGAGACAGACAGAGATGGAAACAGAGAGAGACTTAACTATTTTTCAAGATAATTTGTTCCCTTTGTAATCCTAAGTATTTTATTTTATCATTTAAAACCATTATCATATTACCAAAGGAATCTATAACATTTAAAAAGTGTTGAGAAACTGTTCTAAAATGTCAATGAAATATTTCATTGAGAGACACCAAGAATTTTATAAATCCAAATATAATGTCCATCACAGAAATCATATATTTGTGCAAGGCCCAACTGACTAACGTTGTCTTCTCAAGAGGATGCAGAAAGATGAGTATAACAAATAAAACTATATTTAAATATATAAATTTATATGAAATGTTTTCTTAGTTCCATGGCTTGAAAAACACTTATAAATGTCATCTTCTTTTAATCTCATAACAACTTAAGAGGTAGATATTAACCTTGCTTTACAGAGAAGGAAACTTATACTGAGGTTAAGTGACTTGCACTGGGTCACAAAGTGAATAAATGTCTGATGCTGGATTTGAATTTAGGTTTTCTTGAGTCCAGGTCCAAATAGGTATAACCCAAACCAGATTGATCAAGATGGGTATCAAGTATGATTTAGGGGGAAAAAAAATCCATTACAGAGGAATATCTTTCCCTGTTTTATGAACTTAATCTCTACCATTCATTTCTTAGTTTAAGTCAATTCAAGTATCTCTGTTTACTCTTTAAAAAAGAAAGAAAAACCTTACTTTCTGTCGTGGACTCACTAGTAAGTATTGGTTCCCAGGCAGAAAAGCAGTAAGGACTAGGCAATGGGGGGTAAGTGACTTGCCCAAGGTCATGCAAGCCAAAAAGTATCTGAGACCAGATTTGAAGCCAGGATCTCTCAACTATAAGCTGGGCTCTTTAGCCACTGAGTCATACGGGTGCCCCATTTCTGTTTACTTCTATAAAGAATTTTTCTTTTTTCTCTAAAAAAAGATGTCCATTCAAAGTATATCCAAAGATTTGATAATGAGTGAAAAATAGATGCTATTTTCCTAATGTTCTTGGTATATAGCACTGTTTTAGAAAGAATTTTTAGGATGAATATTTTTAAACTAGCTATGAATAGAAAAACAAAAGAAAAAAGTTCTTGACTTCCACCAATATAAAAATTATTCAATAAAAACACAAGTAGGGCGGCAGCTAAATAACTCAGTGGATCCAAAGGCAGCCCCAGAGATGGGAGCTCCTGAGTACAAATTTGGCCTCATAAATTTCTGAGCTATGTGGCCTTGGACAACTCACTTAACTACCATTATCTGGCCCTTACTGCTCTTCTGCTGCAGAACCAATACTTAGCATTGATTCCAAGACAGAAGGAAAGGATTTTTTAAAAATACACAACTAGGATTCCTAAAGAAAGCAATTTCTATTTCTAAATTGAGGAAATCAACTTATGATCATGTAGAATCATTGATGAAGGAATTTACTTGTATTCAGTCTTAGCAGGATATACTTCCAAATGGAACTACCTCTTTATTTTCTTTTTTCCCGTGGGACATATTTATTTCTTTGACACAAAATAAATTCTTTTTTTTCTATGTTATATATGTGTTATCACACAAAACATATTTCTATATTATTCATTTTTGTAAGCAAATAATTTTTTAAACCCTTCTGTCTTAGAACCAATATTGCATATTTTTTCTAAGGCAGAAGAGTGGTAAGGGTAGGCAATGGGGGTTAAGTGACTTGCCTGGGGTCACACAGCTAGGAAATGTTTGAGGACAGATTTGAACCCAGGACCTCCTATCTCTGGGTCTGGCTCTCAGTTCACTGAGCCACCTCATTACCCCCATAAGTGAATAATTTTATAGAACCCAAGCCCTAAAACATATCCCCAAAAAACAAGTGATAAATCATGTCTTTTCATCTGCATTTCCATTCCAACAGTTCTTCCTCCAAAGGTTGATAGTATCCTCTTTCCTAAGTTCCTCTGAATTGTCCTGGATCATGGTATTGCTATTAGTGGCAAAGTATATCACATTTGATCCTGGAACTACATCTTTAAACAGAGAAGTCACATGCTGGGACATAGCCTTGGGAATGTTTAATTGAAAACAGATAAGACAGAGTAGCCTCAGGCATAATGTATTCTACTGTTGCAATATAAGCAAGAATGGGCTGGGAAAACTAGAGACTCCTAGGGAGCAAGGACTCTTGTAGGATGTTACTTTTTATCCCAGCACAGGATCAGGAACAAAGTAGACTCTTAATATATACTTGTTCAATTAAATAGTAGGCTAATAATAAGAGTTGTGTAGATGGCTAGAATTCATCTCATTGGTGACTTACAAATATCTTGGGAAGTAGGTATGGCTTTGGAAAAAACCTTCACCGTATCCTACCATTCCCTCAAGTTATCATTCTTTTTGCTCCTTTTACAGACAAACTCTTGAGGAGCAAAAAGGTGAATAAAAATGCACAATTAATAAAAAGAATTAGAAATGTGTAGTTCAAAAAGAATGAATGAGAGTTAAAGAAAAAAGGACTGCTAATTGATATGGGTAGGGGAAGAAATTAGTGCTGGGAAATTTCCCAGGAAATCTTTGGCAAATGGGGAGAAAAGTCAAGTTTTAGAGATATATTTAACAACATAATGTATAGAAATTTGATCTAGTGTTCTTTCAGGAATAAAAACTGAAAAATAAGAAAGTACATTCCCTTATAGCAAAACAGACAAGAATTTAGCAAGAAAAAAAAAGAGATAATAAGTCAAATTTGTGTTTTGACTTTATAATTAATTCCTCCCTCCTAAAGGAAAGAATTAAAACTTGATTTTTTAAAAGAACTTCCCCAGAAAGGCTATCTACACAACTAATAGCTAATGTAAAATGCTGTAGAGATATACTTAAATTGAAATAGGCTTAAATGAACATGCTTCAGCTAACTCAAGAAACTGCACTGATGAACTCAAAATTGTAAGATAAAACAAGAAAACATTTACAGATAAACAAAGAGGATTTGTAAGAATGTTGGGGGCCTGGAGTCCTGCAGAACTAATCAAAAGGACTTCAAACTGAAAAGGAAGGGGAAGGGAGAAAACTGCTTGTGTATATAGACTAAATTGTACACATCCTCTCTAAGTCATAAGCTATAGAAGAATAAAGAGAGGAGAAAAAAAAAATCCAAAACATCCCTGAGATCTTATAATCCAAATGCACAAAGAATGGATAACAAAAAAAGGAATCTAACCTTCCCAAGAAGGGAAATTTCACTTAGCATTAAGACTTGGTGGGATGAAATAAATGATTGGAATAAGTCTCTGCAAGAGGATGCTTTATTTAAAAGAAACATGGCAGATAAAAGGAAAGAGATGATATATAGCATTTTTTTAATACAAAGATAAACTCTTGAGAATTTCAAAGAACTATAAGAGAAAGCAGGGTGGAGAAAGACACTTGTCATTGGGAAAAAATGATAAACTATTAGAATAGAACATATGTAAACTGGAAAATCACAAATATGGCACGGGGCATGATACTGATAGGGGAATGACTGATATATTAATAATAGAATTATACTGTACCATAACAGCAATTTAAGCATAAAAAGAAACAGATATGTAATGTAATATAGAGTATTGAAAGGAGAATTAAAACAAATTACCCACTCTCTGGGATGACACAAAAGTATAAAAAACCAAAACTTTACAAATATACAAATGCAAAAGTGTTCAGAATGAGACAGTAAATAAATTGTTACTATTATCATTCTGATAAAATATGTCTTATCATGAATTATTTAGCACTTAAAGTTTTATTTCAAAGTTTATTTGTTGGTATTTTTGGTGAAGGTTATTAAGTTTAACAATTTTTTCATAATGTACTTCTAAAAGAAAAGAAACATAACTTGGATATAATTTGAATAAAGAAAAGAATATTTTCAGTTTATTGAAGTTTTTGGAGTTAGGGTTTTTTTAATGTGGAAACTTGTTAATTTTAATTATGTGTAATTGGTAAAATAAAATATATTTCCAAAAAAATTAAAATTTAAAAAAGCCTATATGCATTAGAGAATTAAACCATTGCTTAGTCTTTCCTAGAAAATTAAAAAGAAAACACTTTTGTGTTTCTTTTGTTTGAAGTATTTACAAGTTAATATTCTGCTTATCTCTGTTGTTTTTTATTTTCAGAATACCTCAGATCCTTCCTTTGCTTGAGATCTATCTCTTATAAATTATGATTAGGCTCAGTGGAGGAAGGGTTTTTAAGGATTAAACTTCAGTTTTTTAGGAATACTGAGGCCTAGTACATTATCATCAAACCTGAATAACTGTAGACCTAAATACTGGGGGCAGCTAGGTGGCACAGTGAATAGAGAGTAAGACATGGAGTCAGGAAGACCTGAGTTTAAATCTGACCTCAGACTCTTACTAGATATGTGATCTTGGGTAAATGCATCTCTACATAACAGTAAGTCACTTAACCCTCTTATTCTCAGTTTCCTCATCTGTAAAATAAGTTGGAGAAGGAAATAAATAGCAAGCTTTACCAAAAACAAACAAACCCAAATGGAGTCATGAAGAGTCAGACAACAGACAATAGACAGAGGGTTCCATGATAGGTAATCATTGTTTCAGTTTGAACAAAACCAGTTATGCATTTCTATTTTAGTTATTGCTGGATCTGTGGAATTGTCGAATCTGTAGTTTAAGGTCAGATGCATTTAAAACATCGATATATCTTTGGATAGGTTTCAGAAAGTGCACATACTTGAATGGGAGGAAAATTATATATTTTATTTCATTAACCACTAAATGAGATTTCGCATTTCCTTCAATTATTTAAAATCATTATTCTGAGAAGGGATCCAAAGGCTTCACTGGACTGTCAGGGGGGAAGAGGAGAGATTCATGACTCACAAAACAGTTAAGAACACTTGATTTAGTCATTTCCAAGGGAGGATAGATTTTCCTGGTCTAATAAGCTGTATGTGAACATGTATATGTCAGCTAAGATTCAACACAATTTTAGAGTGATGAAATACAGAGACAGACATAAAGTTCACTGACTGGAGGACAGTTATTTCATGACTATTACATAGTAAGGGGCCTCCACTTTGGTCCTCAATATTACAAGATGCCTTCTTGCCTACACAGCTCATTGTTTTTTTTTAAATTGCTAAAGAAAGGTCATCAACAGTTAAAAAGGGGGAGGGAAAAGAGATCATTTCAATATTAGATAGTAGTTTTGTTTTTATATATTTTTTGGAATTTTAAACTGCTTCTCCCCTCCCTGCAAACGGGCAGCCATTTATCTAATATGAGTGTCTCACATAGAGTATAATAAAGAGTAGAAAAATGTCACTTTTTAGCAAGGATATATTATGGTGGAAGAGAATTTAGAAATTAAATAATGGGTTATTACCTAGAACAGAGTTAAATCAAACTATAAACCTCTATATTTTTGAGTTGACTTTGCCTACTGGTTTTCAAAAATCTCCCATCTTCTTTCTCTCCATTGCCTCCATTTATTTTAAAAGAATTCCATTCTTTATTATTTGGTTTTCTAGGTTTAATCCCTACATTGTGGTATACATCCACCAAAATATTACAGCACAGCATCTTGAAATTGGCAAAACGTTTTGCCCTCTCTACAGCCCTGAGAATGGCTGTTCTTGAATTCAGCTGTTATGTTACACCTGGGATTTGGGTAATCCTTTGGGCATTTGATTAGAAGCGAGTTATGTTGCCAAGACAACAGTTCTGAATTATCTCGGGATCCTAAACAAGACTTTTTCCCCCTTAGTCTCATATGAAGGTCACACTAGCAATGTGACAGTTAAAAGAGGGTTAGCCAAGGGATCAGGGAAACATCCATCATGAAAAGCTCAATAACATTTACATAATCACAAAAGTCAGTTTCCAAAAAGCCTCAATAATTAAAAACAGATTTTTCTGAAAAAACAAAGTTCCTACAATTGAAAATCAGATGTGTTCTATAAACTCGCAGTAACTAGAATGTTGAAAAGAGCAATTCAAAGGGGCCATAAGGTGTCCAAGAAGTTTAAAGTAATCATTTCTAAGTAATGATTTATGTAGACACCAGCCTAGAGGCGATGAAATGAACAAAGGGCCTCACAAATAAGGTCATTTTCTGACCTTCTGTTTTATAATTTTCTTAGTCTAGAAATGTTAAACCCAATTTCGATTCATTATTTAAATTGCCGTCATCACCCCCCAACCCAAAAGCCAGTTCTCTAGTTCATGCTTATAAAATTAACAACATTTGAGTGCCCACTTTGCACATACAAAACTGATATTGCAAATTAAAGTTAAAATTGGCAAATATTACAAATCAGAGCTTTGTTTATTGTTTTGTGCATTGTCAAAACTTAAGAAAGCAATGGAGAAAATGTTAATAATGCAAATTCAACTTAAAAGTATGTTATGGGAATATGCAATAGCTATTTTGTAAAGCCAGTTGTTAAATACATTTGCTAGCACATCCCAAGTCCAAATCAAGATACATTTACTAAGCACTTACTCTGTAACAGTTCTAAGTTACGAGCTTAAGATACGAAGAAAGGCAAAAAACAAAAATAAACCATGGTCCTGGAGAGCAAGGAATTTATATTCTAATGTGGAAGACAGCATATTAATAACTAGGTAGATTCTAGATTCATTCAGAGCAGATGGAAAATAATCTCAGAGGGGAAGGCATTACTATATGAGAACAGGAAATGCTTAAGCTCTTCACTTTCTGGATTTCGGGTTATTAGCACTTTGTGATGTAAACTAGATCATGTACATGAACTCTCTGTGCATATTTAACTTCCATAAACCTTGGTCAAATTTCTATTATTCATTATGCAAAGTAACATGCAGTACCTAGGTTATCTATTACTTTGAGGCATTCTAAGGGGACTGATTCCACTGGGTCATCTCAGAAAGAAAGCTTTCTCCATACCGTGCCCCAAATCTCCAGCCTTCTACTCAGTCAAAACCAAGATCTTGAGACTAAAGAGATATACTCAATGGCCTTAATCTTCGTATGTTTGTATCACATGTGATCCTGAGTAATAGGAGTTGGACCTGGCTTTACTGGCCTAAAGTAAAATTGCTCATATAGGACCTTACTATGAGAATAGCTACTATTAAAATCTATAAAATATCTGTGATCCTACCTAAATCAAAGCACATTAAAGATAACTGGTTACTTTATTGTAAACGAATGTTTCAAAATGTTCCCCATTCATTATGTTAGCCACTAGTCTCTGAATGGGAAAAAAAAATCATCTCTGACAATAAAATAGAATTAGTTCTTTACAGCATTGTAAAGGAAAAATGGAAACAAAAGAATCCAAGCAGACCTAAGGTGAAAGTCTTTACCCAAAGCACAAACTAGTAATTGATATGCTAACTATTAATTAGGAAAGATTTGTTAGGATACTTAAGATCCCCATAGCCAGTGTATTATACAGTGATGGCAAATCTATGGCACAGGTGCCAGAGATGGTACGCAGTGCTCTCTGTGGGCACATGGCTGGCCGCCTCCCTGCCCCCTCCCCCAGTTCATTACTAGAAAGGCAGAGGTATTTGAACATCACTATTCCCCTCCCCATCTCTGCCACTCCTCTGCTCAGTAGCCCAAAGGGAGAGCACAGGGGATAAGGTGGGTGGCTAACAAGTGGCAGAGTTGGAAAGGAGCAGAGCATGTAGACCACTCACCATCCCTTCTCTACACTCACTGTGGACATTCCTCATTTCCCCAGCCCCTCCACCCAGGAGGCCTATGGTGAAGGGCTTGGCATGCTTCCTCTGGGGAGTGCTGACACAGCACTTGGTCTGGGGGGGGGGGGAAGGGGTTGGATGGGGGCTGGGCCCAGCACTCTGTCTCTAAAAGGTTCACCATTACTTCTCTAAGCCAAAACTTCAGACATCCTCTTTCTTTATGCACTAAGTAGCTTTATATGCCCTAGAAAGGAATAGAATTTATTTTAAAAATTATATTACTAAGACTTTATATCAATTCTGATTGACCTTTTATTCTGCCCCCTCTTCTGTTGTATCTAAGAACCCTGAAGGCAAAAATGGAAGAACAAATCCAAAGAAAGCCTGGGAGAAAAGAAAGAAAAGAGACAAAAAGGGAAGAAAGAAAAAGAAAAGTAGGGGCAGAGAGATCATAAGAAAAGAATAAAGGAGGGATAAGGGGAAGGAAGAACACTAAAGAAGAAAGATGAAAGAGTAATTAAAGGAGAAAGGAGGAAACATAGAGAAAAAAATTGAAATAGACGAATTAACAAAAAGGACACTCAAAAAATGAAGAGATCTAAGAGGCTGATGAAATAAAAAAGACAAATGTGGGGATTTTTAAATAGGATGCTATATATATGACTCTTTGAGGCAGCTAGGTGACTCAGTAGATAATAGTGCCTGGCCTGGAGTCAGAAAGAATTACATGCCTTGAGTTCAAATCTGACCTCAGACACTTACTAACTATATGACCCTGGGCAAGTCACTTCACCCTGTTTGCCTCAGTTTTCTCATTTGTAAAATGAACTGGAGAATGAAATGGGAAATCACTTCAGTATCTCTGCCAAGAAAACCCCAGCTAAGGACACAAAAAGTCAGACATGACTGAAATCACTGAATAACAATCTATGACTTTATAAAGTTAGGCTCATTGAGTTGGAAGGCACTTCTAAGCCATCTAATCTACTCTTCTGAAAGTATGAATCTGGCAAAGCAACTTCCAGGTTAAGATGGTGGCAGAATAAAAAGCAGCAGCTTAGCCTGTCCTAACCCACACGTATAGGACTCCTCAAGAGGACATAAAAACAAATCCAGACAAATGAAGGGACTCCACAACAGAGTGCAGCATTGAAGGTACATGGGATTGGGTTATTTCCATGCTATAAGGGGTTGAAACAGCTCTCACTAAAACGTGAGCTGAGCAACCCCCTCCCCCACACACCACCTACAGGGCCAAAGCCAGAGCACAAGAGTTAGAGCAAGTTTGGGGCATCCATTAAGTCCTTAGCAGCTACCTGGGATCACCAGGGCCTGCTCCTGAGAGCAGCAAGACTTAAGACGCCAAGAGGCTAAAGAACCAGACTTTGAACACAGACCTTGAGTGCAGGCACGGACATAGGTGGGGATGCAGGTGCGGACATAGACTCTGAGCCCAGGTGCGGACCTTGGGTGGGGACCCCATGCAGAGGGGTGCATGACTGTGGAAACAGTGCCCTGAGACTGTTAAAGGAGCTTCAGGCAGAGGAACAAGCAAGGGGACCACCAGGAGGCTTGACCTTGAGAACAACTAGACCTGACACCTCAGGAGCCTAAAGAGTGCAGACAGACCCTGGATGTGAAGATAAACCCAAGAGGGCACTCAGCTAACAATGGCAAGCCAGTCACAAGAACCCCAAAAGAGAAAGATCAAGAAGAAATCTTTAACACTCGACAACTTTTACACAGAAAAAAAATCCAGACAACAGAGCAAACAGCAGAGGAGAACAAACAAGTAATTATATCCAAACCTTCCCAAAAAAATGAAAATTGGTCACAAGCTCTTGAAGAGTTCAAATCTGAGATCAAGAGAAATATGGAAGAGATTTGGCGAGAGAAGTGGGAAATAGCTCAAAAGGAAATTAACAGGTTAAAAGACAGAAACTCCTAATTGGAAACCAAAATTAAACAGCTGGAAAACAGGATAGACCAAACCAAAAAGGAAAATCATAAGATTATAACAGAAAACCAGTCTCTAAAAACCAGAATTGGGCAAGTAGAAGCCAATGATCTCTCTCAAGATAGCAAGAACAAATAAAGCAAAGTCAAAAGACTGATAAAATAGAAGGAAACATGAAATATCTCAATAAGAAATCGACAGATCAAGAAAACAGGTCTAGAACAGACAATCTGAGAATCATTGGTCTTCCTGAAAAAGAAGAAATTAGTAGAAATTTGGACTCTATACTAAAAGAAATTATTCAGCAAAACTGCCTGGAAGTTCTACAACAAGAGGGCAATATAGACATTGAAAGGATCCATAGATCTAACCCCTGAAAAGACAACCCACAGGAATATAATAGCCAAATTCAAGAGCTTCCAAGTAAAAGAAAAAAATTTACAAGAAGCCAGAAAGAGATAATTCAGATATCAAGGAGCACCAATCAGGATCACACAGGATCTGGCAGCCTCCACACTACAAGACTGCAAGGCTTGGAATATGATATTCAGAAAGCCAAGAGAACTGGGTCTACAACCAAGGATGACCTACCCATCAAAACTGACTATATACTTCCAGGGGAAAGTATGGGCATTCAACAAGATAGAAGATTTCCAAGTATTTGCACAGAAAAGACCAGGACTAAATGGAAAGTTTGATATCCAACCACAAAAACCAAGAGAAACCTGAAAAGGTAAATAAGAAACAGAGGGAAAAGAAAGAAAACTCTTAATTTTAAATTTGCCTCTTTAAGGGCTTCAATAAGATCTAATTATTTGTATTCCTATATGGAGAAATGTTATGTGTAATTCTCTGTAGTGAACTCTATTCACTATTATAGTATTCACTATTATAGTAATTAGAAGAATTATTCATAAGGAGAGGTTGGAGTACTAAATGGTCTAAGATGATATGGGGGTGGGTGGAAAAGAGGGGGGTTAACAGTAGACGGCACCAAGAGAAACTTGAATGAATAAGAAAAATAGGATATTCTATTACACACAAAGAGGGGATGGGAAGGGGAGGGGATGAATACTATTATAAGAAGGAGAGGAAGAGAGCATTAAGAGGTAATATTTAAACCTTACTCTCAGTGTAATTAACCCTGAGAGGGAAGAGTAGCTATATCCATTGGGATATAGAACTCTATCTAACCCTACTGAGAAAGTCAGAAGGGATAAACCAAGGGGAGCAGGGGAGTGGGGAGGTCAAAAAAGGGAGGCGAGGAGAGGGGGGAAGGAATTCATTAGGCCTTAAAAATAAAAAAAGGGGAATAATAAGGGAGGGGGTAGAAAGGGAAGTAAATCAAGGGAGGGGACAAGGGTTACTGGTTTAAAACAAACTACTGGTTTAAAAGGAAATAGTGTAAGAAGAAAGAGTAGAACTAGGAGAGGATACCAAAATGTTGGGGAATACACAACTGATAATTATAACTCTGAATGTGAATGGGATGAACTCACCCATAAAACAGAAGCAAATAGCAGAGTGGATTAGAAACCAAAATCCTACCATAGGTTGTCTACAAGAAACACATATGAGGCGGGTAGACATACACAGGTTTAAGGTCAAGGGCTGGAGCAAAATCTTCTGGGATTCAAATGAGAAAAAGAAGGCAGGAGTGGCGATCATGATTTCTGACAAAGCCAAAGTAAAAATAGATATGATTAAAAAAGACAGGGAAGGTAATTACATCCTGTTAAAAGGCAGTATGGACAATGAGGAAATAACAGTGCTGAAAATGTATGCACCAAATGGCATAGCATCTAAATTCCTAAAGGAGAAACTGGCAGAGCTCAAGAAGGAAATAAATAGTAAAACCATACTAGTGGTTTCAGATCTAGATAAATCAAACCAAAAAATAAATAAGAAAGAGATAAGAGAGGTGAATGAAATCCTAGAAAAATTAGATTTAAATGATATGTGGAGAAAAATAAATAGGGACAAAAAGGAATACACCTTCTTTTCAGCTGTACATGGTACATTCACAAAGATTGACCATGTAATAGGGCATAGAAACATTGCAAACAAATGCAAAAGAGCAGAAATAATAAATGTAACCTTCTCAGATCATAATGCAATAAACATAATAATTAGTAAGGGCACATGGACAGGCAAATAAAAAACTAATTGGAAATTAAATAATATAATTCTCCAAAACCAGTTAGTTAAAGAAGAAATCATAGAAACAATCAACAATTTCATTGAGGAGAATGACAATGATGAGACATCCTACCAAACTCTGTGGGATGCAGCTAAGGCAGTACTCAGGGGGGAAATTTATATCCTTGCGTGCATATATTAACAAATTAGGGAGGGCAGAGATTAATGAATTGGGCATGCAACTTAAAAAACTAGAAAGTGAACAAATTAAAAATCCCTAGATGAAAACTAAATTAGAAATACTAAAAATCAAGGGGAGAAATTAATAAAATCCAAAGTAAAAGAACTTTTGAATTAATAAATAAGACTAGAAGCTGGTATTTTGAAAAAAACAGATAAAATAGACAAAGTACTGGTCAATCTAATGAAAGTATGAATCCTCTTCATATCACCCTAAGAAATGGCTACTCCACCTATTCCCATCAGTGATGGGGAGTAAAGACACTCACATGGAAACGCAATTCTCTCTCTCTCTCTCTCTCTCTCTCTCTCTCTCTCTCTCTCTCTCTCTCTCTCGAATTTATTTCCAAGTATCTCTTCCTCTCCCATCATAGAAGGCTTCATCCAGCAAACAAATAGAGAGATTATGTCTTTCATATTTCCATTTTTCATTTCATTCTTTGGAAGTGAATATTCACAAGTTATTCTTGAAGTATTTCATCTGTAGCTATATACAATGCTTTCTTGGTTCTACTTATTTTGTAGTTCATTATCCTATGTAGTTCTTTCTAAAGTTTTTTTGGGGGGAGAGCTAGTCATCATTTCTTATGACACAGCAGTATTCCATCACAATAATATACCACAATTTGTTTAGCCATTCCCCAAATGATGGTCATCCACTCGATTTTGAGTTCTTTGTCACCATAAAGAGGACTGCTATAAATATTTTGGAACCTATGGGTTCTTTTCCTTTTCCCCTGATCTTCCTTCATGATTAAAATGATATTGCTACATCTAAGGATATACAAAGATTCATAGCTCTCTGGGTATAATTCCAAATTGCTCTCCAGAATGGTTGGATCAGTCCTCAGTTGCACTTATAGTGTATTAGTGTCCCCTATTTTCCACATCCTCTCTAATATTTGACATTTTGCCCTTTTGTCATTTTAGCCCATTTGATGGGTGTGAGAGCCTCATTCTCTTTCAAAAGAACTGAAACTATTAAGAAGCCTTCCTTTTGATAGGGGCAAACCTGTCTCTGTATAATTCCTACCCACTGGTCCTAGTTCAGCCCTCAGGAGCCAAAAGGGATACATATCACTCTTCCTTATGAGACAGCATTTTAACTATGGTATGAAAGCTACTATGCACTATTTCCCCTAAGTTACCCCTTTTACTAGCTAAATATCCTCACTTACTTTAACCATTTCCCATAAGATATGGTTTCTGGTTACCATCACCTGATGTGTGTATATATGTATACACAGACAACATATATGTATATATACACACATACACACATACATACATACAAAATATGCTATTACATATGGTATATTATTATATGTTATTACATTATTGTAAATTGCCCCTCTTGAACATGATTCCCAGAAGTAAATATCTCTTCTAAGATCTGGTCAGCCAAGAGTATAGTGGAAGCATCATAACTTCTTTTGTATTGAATTCTGTATTTCTATAAATGGAACTCCAAATCACATTAGCTTTTTAGCATCCTTTATCACACTCACCTCATTCAACTTCTAAATTCTTTCCATATGAACTGTTTCTCAGTAATGTTTTTTCCCATCTTGTACTTGTATGGCCTTTTTGAACTTTTGCATTTATCCCTGTTAAAAATGTTGAAAGCAAGACCACACAAATCTCTACGACCTTCCCTTTTTGTTTTCTTTCAGAGCATTAGGAAGAACTTTTCTTTCCATGCTTAGTCTGTCTCCTGCTCATTCTTAGTCTTTTACTGTGTCCTAATCAGGGGATCTTAATATTGAGGGGCTGGAGCAGGGAAGGAATCATGGACCTATCTGGCACTCTATTGAAACTTATGAACCCTTTATAAGAATAATGTTGTTAAATGCTTGGAATAAAATATAAAAGATTACAAGAAAATCAATTATATTGAAATAAAATTGCCTACATATAATTTTTAATTAATTAATTTGTTTTTTTTTAAGTTCACACACTCCAGGTTAAGAACCCCTAGACTCTAGCTTGTTTCTTCTAAAGCTTTTAGGAAAGATCATCTAAGTTCTGCCCTAATCATCTTTCAAGTCTCTTTTTTTTGAAAGGTTAGCGAACCTCTTTCATGGGTCATAGCTCAAAACTGATTAGATGCCTTTGGAAAGTAAAGTATCTAGATTTCCAGGCAGGGAAATTAATTTTATGAGTCTTGCATTCCGCACTAAGTAGGACTCAGCAAAGAAGTTTTCTGGTGGTTATTGAGGAGGAAAATCTCTATTTTTAGGATTAGCTTTGGGAGTAGGAGGACAAGTAGAAATCATCTGTGAAATTAAGTAATGGTCTTCATTATGAACATTAGTTGGCTTTATTCATAACATGCATATAAGCATTCATCTTTTGGTTACTATATATATATAAAATGTTTACATGGTTTATTATCAGCACCATACTTAATTTACTTGCCTTTTCTAGATTTGATTAGATAATTTCAAAGTTCCTTTAAGGTAATAAAATCTAATGATTCTAACTTTTTTATTGTCAGGAAATAGAGCTTACTCTTACTCCAGAATCTCTCATAGTATTTGAGAAAATACAACCAATCAACCAATCTACCCAAGAAGGACAGGGAAAATATTAATTAGATGGAAGCTTATTATTTGGCTAACTAATTGTAAGTGGATATAGATCACCAGTTCAGTTAACAAAAAAGAGAATGAATGCACTTCATTTAGTAACATGTTTCAGTATCTCTACCTAGGACAGATTCAAAATAATAACGTATAGAGATTCTATTTCCCCTTATATATTACAACAAACTTTAGCATTACTTTCAAATTTTTCAAGGGTGGATAAAGAAATTGCTGTGTCCAGGCATGTGGGGTTAGAACTCACTATCTGACAAAAATTACTGGGCTGGAAACAGATATATGGCAGAAAATAGATATAGACCAATACCTCACACCATATAGCAAGATAAAGTCAAAATGGACACTTGACCTAGAAATAAAGAGTGACAACATAAACAAATTAGGGAAACATGGAAAAATTCACCTATCAGACTTATGGATAAGGGAAGAATTATGACCAAAGGAAACATAAAGAACACTTTGAAAAATGAAATAGATCATTCTAAAAGTTTCTGTACAAACAAAACCAATGCAACCAAGATTAAAAGGGAAACAACAAATTGGGGGGAAATTATAGCAACTGTCTCTGACAAAGATCTAATCTCTCAAATATATAGAAAACTGACTCAAGTGTATAAGAATACAAAGTATTTTCCAATTGAAAAATGGCCAAAAGATATGAACAGGCAATTCTCAGAGGAAGAAATATCTGTCTATAGTCAGATGAAAAAATGCTCCAAATCACTATTGATTAGAGAAATGCAAATTAAAACAACTCTGAGAGACCATCTCATATCTATCAGATTAGCTAACATAGCCAAAAAACAAAATGATAAATGTTGAAGACATGTGGGAAAAATGGGACACATACACAATTGGTGGAATTGTGTAGTAAAGTCATAAAACTATGCAAATTCTTTGACCCAGCAATACCACTCCTGGGTCTATATCCCAAGATGAAAGATTAAGGAAAAAGGATTTACTAGTATAAAAATATTTTAACAGCTCTTTTTGTAGTGGCAAAAAAATTGGAAACTGAAAAGATGTCCAACAACTAAGAAATGGCTGAAAAAGTTGTGGCATGTGTTTGTAATGGAAGATTATTATGCCATAAGAAATGAGCAACAGGATGAATTCAGAAAAATCTGGAAAGACTTATATGAATTGATACAAGTGAAGAGATCAGAACCAGGAGAACAATGTATATAGTAAAGAAATATTGTACAATGATCAACTTTTATCTAAGTGAATTATCAGCAAAGCAAGTTTCCAAGATATCCATAAGGGACTCAATGAAAAATGTTATCCATAGCCAAAGAAGGAACTGTTACCATCTGATTGCAGATTAAAGTATGTTTTCATCATTTACTTTATTTCCTTCATAAGCTTTTTTATTGTATATGTAATATGTGTCCTGTGTCATAGAAATATGGAAATATGCACTGCATGAAAGCACTGGCATAACCTATATCAAGACTATTTACTGCCTTGGATAGGAGGAGGGAGAAACTGGATTGTAAAATGTCAGAAGACAATTGTCAGAAATTGCTTCTATATGTAATTTTAAAAATTGCTGTGAAATATTCATGCTATTATCTGGCTATCCAGAATCAATATTAGATTCAATTATTGAGAAATTATATAGTATAATTAAAGTCAATAATAAACTAGTAATTTACATATATAAATTTTAATATTATATGTAATACAGTAGATTACTATATATAATAGAGATGAGGTCTACACAGAGGCCAGTGCCCTCAGGATTTTTAGGTTTTGGTTTTTGTTTTTCAGCTGGTTTGCAATGGAAGTGCAAAGAGATTAGATGTGAAATCAGGGAGACTTAGATACCAACTAGCTGTGTAACCATAGTCAAGTCTCTCAGTCTTCCCTTAACCCCAAGCAACTCATGGAAGCATCAAGAAGGAAAGGTCTATATCAGGAGTTCTCCGATGAAATCCCAAACAAAACAAACAAACAAAAAATAGGGAAACAATTATCAGAAAATTAGTCAAAAGTAAAAAAACTGCCAATATATTCTCTAGGCATATACATCAGGGCAGCTAACACTAGAGTAAGGCTGGAGAGGTAGTGCTAGGATTGAGATTAAGCAATTAATCAACTTTTATTAAGTTCCTGCTATGTGCCAGGCACAGTGCTAAACACTGGGGATCCAAAAAAAGGCAAAAGACATTCCCTGCCTATAAAAGGAACTGGGAAGACAACAAACATATATATATATATATGTATATATGCATATACATATATATATAATACATATTTATACAGATTCTAGATATGTGTCTTTTTATACATATAGGCTATGAGCAACCGTCCTATATATAGATAAACAGGAAATAATTAACAGAGGGAAAACACTGGAATTAAAAGGGGATGGGAAAAGTTTCTTGTAGAAGGTGGGAGATGAATGTTTAATTTTTATTATTAGATTGCTTTAAAAAAAGAAACAAATCCTCAATTACAAGATATACAAAAGCCCAATATAAAAACTATCATCTCATAAAAAATTTATCATAATATATGTATTATAATATATTGTCATATATATTACTATATATTTTTAATGTTTAAAAAATTACCATCTACTTAAATGTCCCCTCTTAAAGAAAAGATTTACACAAAATAAAAAATATATATCCCGGGAGTGCGGGGGGTGAAGGGGAAAGTAGGAGCATGAATCATGTAACCATGTTAAAAATGATTATTAATAAATGTTTAAATTTAAAATATATATATATATATAT
>NC_058132.1:242570018-242620464 GCF_016433145.1 Gracilinanus agilis
AAAGAAAGAAAGAAAGAAAGAAAGAAAGAAAGAAAGAAAGAAAGAAAGAAAGAAAGAAAGAAAGAAAGAAAGAAAGAAAGGAAGGAAGGAAGGAAGGAAAGAAGGAAGGAAGGAAGAGAAATCACTTTCTTTAATCCTTCCATTCCTTCAGGTTATTAAACAATTTTTCTCATCTCATTCACTATTAAACTCTCAAGAAAAAAGGGCAGTCAACCACCTACTTATCAGTTACTTGTAGTATGGTTTCTGATACTGATACTGCTTAAACTGCTAGCTCAAAAAGTCACTAATGACCTCTCCTCAGGACTCATTCTCCTTGACATAACTATGACATGACATGATGCACTTTTCTCTTTGTCACCCTCTCCTTACTTGACTTCAATGACACTCCTCAATTGATTCTCTTATTTCTAAGTCTATTCATTCTCTTCTCATCCATCCCCATCTTCCCATGATATAATGTATCTTGAGAGTATGAAGAGACATATATATTATATATTATATATATACACATATATGTAAAATATATTTAATATATATCTCCCCTCATTATTCCATTATATATAAAATACATATTTTTATATTATATATTCTCTTAGTTGAAGACATAGATCTGTTGCTGTTCAATCATTTGGGTCATATCTGACATTTTGTGACCCCATTTGGGGTTTTCTTAGCAAAGATACCAGAGAAGTGTAGCATTCCGTTTTCCAGCTTGATTGACAGATGAGGTAAAGAGGGTTAAGTAAGTGATTTACCCAGGGTCACAGAGCTAGTAAGTGTCTGAGGCCATATTTGAACTCAGGAAGATTAGTTTCCTTATTCCAGGCCCAGAATTCTAACCACTATACACTTAGCTTATATATATCCCAACTAAAATCCTGTTTCTACAGGAAACCTTACCTAGCTCCTCTTATTTCTAGTACTTTCCCTCTTTCAATTATTTTTATTTATTTTGTACATAGCTTGCCTTTTATATATTTGTTTGCATGTTGTTTTTACCATTAGATTGTAAGCTCTGAGGGCAGGGACTATCTTTTGCCTCTTCTTGTATTCCTAGCATTTAGCACAGTGACTAGCATATAGTAGGTACTTAATAAATGTTTATTAAATGAATGAATTTATAAATGGAAAAGTATAGTGAATGGGAAGAAATCAGTTAAGCAGTAAATAATAACTTTTTTTAGAAAAAATAGTTTCATTACTCTAAAAGCAAATAGCATATCTGATGGTAACAAAAGAGAAATTAGGTCACTAAGTCTTGAAGAATCATATAAAGTCTTTACTGGATAATAAAAATTAGCATCTTCATTGCTTATGTCCAAGTGAAGTTGCTAAAGTAGTTTTCTCAGAGGCCGAAAACAGCATGTTCCCATTTACTCTTAAGTAGGCTAAGCTTTTTCCTTATTTATGACATTCATTTGCATAGCTAGCTCTTCTCATCCCTTCCTCCTTGCCAAAATAGGAATAAGATAAACTTCAGTCCAAAATGTCTAAACTACTTCAGATTCTAAACTACTAGAGTCCAAATTATTGCCATTCTCTTTCTTAAAAGAAAAATCAAGGGGGCACAGCTGGGTAGCTCAGTGGATTGAGAGTCAGGCCTAGAGAAGGGAGGTCCTAGGTTCAAATCTGGCCTCAGACACTTCCCAGCTGTGTGACCCTGGGCAAGTCATTTGACCCCCATTGCCTAGCCCTTACCGCTCTTCTGCCTTGGAGCCAATACACAATATTGACTCCAAGAGAGAAGGTAAGGGTTTAAAAAAAGAAAAGAAAAGAAAAGAAAAATCAAGTGAGTTTGTAGTAAAAAAGAAAAAACATTTCAAACAAATCTTAAAATTGTGATATAGGCTGAAAAATATTAACACATTTATTTCCATAATATATACAATGGAATCTGGATAAAGAAATAAAACATAGTCCTAACCCAGCACAAAGTTATATAGACAGATAGGTAAGAAAATTCAAATCTCATAGATCTCTCCATATCTGACTATATCCTAGACAAAAGAAATTAAATGAGAAATAACATAAAAGATAAACAAAGTAGCATGAATTAAATGACAAATATAACATTTAGTAGAGGCTCAAAAATACTAATGTGTAATCACCATTACTAATGAACAAAAACATCCATCTATAAAGTGTGTGTTTCTCAATATGCTATCAAGATATTAATCCACCAAGTGGTTATGATAATCAAGGTAGATAGAGGCATCAATTATCTCTTAGGTTGGGAAAGACCTTCTGTTTTGAACAACTCATTCCCCCTCCCTTCTTGAGAGTCCAGCCCCTCCAACAACTTAGTCACCCTCAAGGGCATGGCTTTCATTTCCAACCTAGTCCTCTAAATGGTTATTCTTGCCATATTCTCTCTGTTCAATCACTTCTTTAAGGGAATCTGTGCACCCTACTTCCTCCTTTTTTTTCCCTTCCCTTTCTCACTCTAATGCTCTCTTATCTCAATTAACCTAGGTAGCTCCAAACTAAAGCCATAATTTTCTCTGGCAGTCACAACTTGGATTTACAAATCATCAGTAATTTAATCTGCTTCCCTTCTGGCTTTCTTCTCCCTTCCTATCCAATTACATCATAGTCATTCAAGTAAAGAATATTGACCTATAGGTTCAAATCTGCCTTGTTTTTAATATAGTGTCCTACAAAAACTCAGAATAGTTAAAGACTTAGAATTCTAAAAAGCAGTCAAAAAGCCTATAGTTGCGAAAGGAAATGAGGAACAGTGAGAAGAAATAGTATGATTTGCTTCCCCCTCTGTCCTGTTTTCAAATGGGAAAACAAAAGAGCAAATGAAAAGAATAAAAGAGGAGTGCATCTCTCCTTCTCCTGCTTCTCCCTATAAAGCACACAGCGGTGGATCTCCAAGTGATCTTCCCATCAAATCCCTATCATTGCATGTTAGATGAGCCCAGGATTATTCTCCCTCTCTCCTGGTCTTGTTCATCACAGTATTCTTAGTGTTCCTATTCAACACCCTGGTCATAGGAAGCAGACAAAATTTGAAACTCAATCCACAGTAGACAAATAAAGCATAAACATTTGGTCTAGGATGTGAACTTGACTCCAGTCTGTTCTTCACTTCCATTCTCTAGGTCAAACATCTACCCTCTTCTTCTTCCCAAGGATAGATTCTTATCACAGTTCCTCAAAGCCAGCATGGTCCCAGAAGCTGGCCCAGATAAAATGCCCACCCCTTCTTAGTATCTCTTTGAGAGTATTCCATAAAGATTAGGTAGGTAGATTAAATAAGATAGAATTCTAGAACCTGATATCAGCAAATCTAAATATTATGATCTTTAACTATCTGCATCAAAATATCTAGTTCTCTTTCTCTCTAATTTCTCTCTCTCTCTCTCTCTCTCTCTCTCTCTCTCTCTCTCTCTCTCTCTCTCTCTCTCCCTCTCTTTCTCTCTCTCTTTCTCCCTTCCTCTCTCTCTCTTTGTCTCTCTCTGTCTCCACACATTAGTGCAAGATTTAAAATTATTTTAAAGCTGGAAGGCATTTTGGGGGCCATTTAGAGATTTTAGAGACTATGAATGATTTGGAACACCCGGGAACTCTATGGTTCAAGCAAATTGGTCTTCTTACTGTTCGTTACATAAATGCTTTGTATCCTATCTTTGTGCTTTTGCATTGGCAGTCCCCCATACCTGGAACACTTGTCCCTATCACCTCTGCTTCTTGGAATCTCTAGTTTCATTTAAGACTCAGCTCAATACCGCTTTCTCCACTGCCTTCCCAAATTTGTCCAGAAAACATCTTTTATCTATCCATCCCCATCAATTTATATCTATTTTGTGTATACTAATATTTATACATTTTTTTCCCCAAGAAAATGTGAGCTCCTTGAAAAGGAGCAAGGACTACTTCTTGTTTGCTTTTGCTCTCCTAACACAAAATTAATTAATTGACTGAGTGATCTAATCCAACTCCTTCAATTTACATATGAGAAACCTGCCAATTGGGCAGCTAGGTGACTCACTGGATAGGGTACCTGGCCTGGAGTCAGAAGACATGAGTCAAATCCAGCATTGGACATTTACTAGCTGTGTGACCTTGGGCAAACCATTTAACCCTGTTTGCCTCCATTTCCTATAAATATGTAAAATGTACAAGAAATGGAAATGGCAAATGACTCCAGTATCTTTGCCAAGAAAATCCCAAATGGGGTCACAAAGAGTCAGACATGACTGAAACTGAGCAACAACACCTAGAAAGAGTGAGAGTGACTCGGCTAAGGTTACGCAGGTCATAAGAAATACAGCTGGAGTCTGAAACCCAAAACCTCTGGCTCCAAATCTAGCCCTCTGTCCACTTTCTCATGAAACAAAATCTCAACAGTAAACGGTTCTTTTCTTCCCAACCCCAAAACCCAACAAGACATTTCAGAAGTCTCATAAATACAGCCCGTGCTTTGGCAATAAAATGTATTGGGAATCTCCTAATTTAGCATTCTTTTTTGAAAGTTAACTTTTGAAAACTTTGATCTAAAACACTCAGCTGGGGGTATAGTTCTGCTGGGCAAACACCTCCCTCAAACTCTATTGGAACCCCCAGAAGTGAGCAGGTAGGTGAGATGATGACTGAAAGTTAGTAAAGAGGTACTAGAAGGAAGGGAACAAACATCTATTAAGAACGTACTATGTGCTAAGCACTTCACAAATATCTAATTTGATCTTTGCAACAACCCTTGGATGTAGGTGCTATTAGTGTCCCCATTTTATAGTTGAGGAAACTAAGGTGAACAGAGGTTAAATGGCTTGCCCAGGTGTCACATAGCAAGTAAATGTCTGAGACTGCATTCAAATTTAAGTTTTCTTGACTCTGTCCATCACTAAATCCACAGGGATTTTGCCTCTAGAGTCTCCAGGGTTCCCAGTGATTGTTTTTAGTGATTTATTGTGAACGTCAACAAAACTAATTAAATACACATTACATTTGTTAATATTTGAACACATGAATGACGTCATATAGAATGTTCATAATTTGCCACTGTTGCCCTGTTTAGTTTTCTTCTTATTTTATATATGCACATACATACATATGAAACATATATATCATGGTTCTGTGAGGTAGGTGCTATTATTATACCCATTTTACAGAAGAAGAGAATCAAGCAGGAATAGGTGAAATGATTTGTCTGGGGTCATATTGCTACAAAGCAACTGGGGATGGATTTGAACCCAGGTTTTCCTAATTCTATTGTTGCTGAGTTTTTCGGTTGTGTTGAATTCTTCACAACCACATTTGCAGTTTTCTTGGGAAAGATACTGGAGTGGTTTGCCATTTCCTTCTCCAGCTCATTTTACAGATGAAGGAACTGAGGCAAACAGGGTTAAGCGACTTGCCCAAGGTTCACACAGCTAGTGTCTGAGGTCAGATTCGAACTCAAGAAGATGAGTTTTCCTGATTCCAAGTCCAGTACTCTATCTACTTTGCTACCTACCTGTCCTAATTTCTAAGTCTATTGCTTTTAAAGCCCTGTGCCACCTAGCTGCCTTGTCTTTTTATTTACATACATATATTCATTTTCCCCTTTATATCATTGTTATTAATGCACACAGCTTCTACACAGCCACTGGCCCCCATGCCCTCCTCCTCCTCCTTTGATTTTTGGAATTCCTATCCCCCTTCAAAGCCTTTAAAGGCTCGAGTACTGCCTTCTACAAGGAGCCTCTCCTAACTTGAAGTGTTCTCCCTCAGAAACTCCTTTGAATTTCCTCTGTGCATATTTTGCATTTCTTCATTCCTGGGCATCCTACCCAATACTGCAGTATCAGTTCCTGGAGGGTCAGGACTGGTTAGCATTTTGTCTTTTCCTTCCCAGCAACCAGCACTCACGATGCTTGGCACAAAGGAGACAGTTCAGAAATGTTTTTTTCAGTAAAGACTTCTCTTCCTCTTTGTTTTCTTCAGATGTATATATTCCTTTCCAGCTGTTTATATTCGTCATACTTCTCCATCTTTATTCCCATTACATTGATAAAAAATGTGTTCATTTATTTCCTCAATTATGAACATGCTAGCTCTTTCTATTTCTTCAACAACAAAGAATGATACTATTTTGCTGAACATATTGCTTTTTTCCCCTTCTGACAACATCTCTAAGTATATATATATATATTTTTTTTAATTTTTATCTCTGAAATTTTTATTTAGTTAATTTAGGGTAGTTTTCCATGGTTACAACATTCGTGTTCTTTCCCTTCCCTCCCCCCACCTGCCTCCCATAGCTGACGTGCAATTCCATGGGTTTTACATGTGTCACTGATCAAGTCTAGGTATATTCTTAAGAGCAGGATTATTAGATTAACGAGTAAGATTACTTTTGAAATACTATGTACTACTAACTGTTCATCAAAAAGATCCCATAAAGGATGTCATCCAAGTACGTATGGAGAGCAGACTACGCCAAAGGGCACCTTATATAAAGGACATTTTAAACAACAGAACATATTCTAATCTGCCTAAAGAGGTTTACATGTGATTCCACCCAGGAATCCCCAAGATAAGACTGGAATATTGCTTGAGGATTGGACTATTCTCCCAAACCTTACCCACATCTGCCACAGAATGGTATTGGTCTGTGGAGCCATATGATTTCTTCGGACTTTGTGCCAGCGTATTGCCCCACAGGGGAGGGAGTAAGAGTTATCTGGTGCCCCCTGGAGATTCTGCCTAGTGATCCTGAGTCAGAATTATGCCTGCCTGATGTATGAAAATTGCCATATGCTCCATAAACTTCTTCTTCGGATGGCTAGTGAGTCCTTCTAACCACCTGCATTCTTTGGATTTTTCTTGAATTCAGTTCAGTCTGAGATAAAGGATAAAGTAAGGACCCTTTTCTTCCTTGCCTAGATCCCAGAAAATATCATAGGACCATCCTAAAAGGCTTATTACTATGCTCTACAGGGGAAAACATATAATGGAATAAAATAACAAACTTGAGGAAGATCTGTGCGTTTGCAAAGGTCTTATAAGATAAATTCATCTTTGCATCATCCAGAAGATGTATGCATGCTTGCCACAGCAGGCCCTTAATGTTTGTAGAATTAAATTTGATTCATCTTAATCCTACATTAAAATATACTAAGACCCAGGCTTTTGATTTTTCTTTGCACCCTTTATCATCACAAGAATCCCAGACCTAGGCTAGGATGAGAACAATAACTACAAGTTAGACTCATCAAGGGCTGGCTGAGAATTAATTTATATCCTGGAGGGATCTCCACCAAGGGAAGACTCCATATTAAGCATTCTACTCACTCATTCCATTTCTTCTACAGCTGATCCAAAGCTGGACTGTAGGTGAGGTCCTGAGAACCATAATTCTATAAGCAATGCTAGAAACAAGGTAACCAGTCCCAGGTCCTCCATCTGGTACTAGTTTTCTTTTGGAGTTAAATATAGCAAAAGTCTGATACACCAAAAAGATGCCCAAACTCCAGTGCTTAGCACAGTACCTGGCACATATTAGGGGCTTAATAAATGTTTCTTGATTAATTTTTAACTGGTATTTTATTCAAAAACATCAGTTCAAGTAAGAATTATCCAAACACTTTTTTGGCCCTCTTGAAGCACAAAAGGGCATGGAAAACTTCCTCTAAGAGGCATGCAAACATCAGCAAACAGCAAAAACATTTGTTAAAATTCTTACTGTGTATGAGGCTATAAGGGCTGTGGATACAAAGAAAGTCCCTGCTTTAAAGACTTCACATTCTAAAGGAGGGAGGCAACACAAACATGGGTAAAGTCACTTAGGAATACCGGTCACCCACACTAGTTTCCTGCTGCACCATATAGCAATCTCATTCTCTCATTCTGGACAGCAAGGAATAGCAGAAAGAGACTTGGCCTTGATTTCTGCCTCTAACATTAGCTGTGTCCATCAACAAGACCCATTTATCAATCTCTACTGAGTTTTTCCCCTGAAAGGTGAAACAATTAGACTAGAAAACTCAATTTAATTTCACAGTCATTTAGTAAGTGTCCATCATGTCCAAGGTGCATCAGTCACACTTTCAAGGAGGCCTTAAGCTAAAAAACTCTAGGATAAGAGATTTTGCAAATGAATGTTGGCAAATCATTTTATCTCTCCAAATCTCTATTTCTTCATCTACAAAAAAAGTAAGAAATTTGCACCAAAGATCTCTAAGGTCCCTGCCAATGGTAACACATGGCTCTGCTCTGAATATGAGAAGAGGGGAACTTATATTAAATAGAACTATTCTTAGAAACCAAAGGTTTCCAAGGAGCAGGTATTTCAATGAATCTCAGTTTGGCGGCACACAACAATGGCTTCCTGTACAGAGGGGGTCACAAACCCTTGGAGGAGTTTTGAATAAAACAAACTTAAAATTTTCCTTATCTGACAGATCTGACTATAACATACTGAAAAAGGTTCCCATGTATATTGAACTATGACTCATTATCCTTCCACTTCAGAATATTATGTGATTGCTAGGAATAGTAATAACCTCAAACCAAAAAGTGAATGAATTTATGAATTTGGCTTTAATTCTACCTACTAAAAGGAAAACAATGTTTGACCAAAAGTTGAAAATCTTTTTTTTTCATCAAATTTGAGAACCAGGTTTTTACAAAAGTAGATAGCAGAAAGATAAACCTTCTCTAACAGCCTTCTCTTCCTTCTAAGAGGTAGAAAAGAGGAAATTTGGAAATTGAATGTTATGTAAAAGGAGCTAGTTAGGAAGTCAGTTTGACTAAAACATGAAGCATGAGGGAAAGTATTAGGAAATAATGGCAGAGTTATAGCAAGGTATGGTAGCAGCTAAAGGACCCCCTACAAGGGGGAAAATATCATGCTGAATTTAATAGATAGAAATTCAATTGTATTTATTTATAACATATTCCCCCCACCCCCAAATGAACGAAAGAGTTCATTGAGGCAAGGACTTATTTGCACATTTTTGTTGGTTTGTTTTGGGTTTCATTTTGTTTGGGGTTTTGTTTTCCTTGTACAGTGCATTGGCTCACAGTAGGCACTTGATAAATGTTTACTGATTGACTGCTTGTATTCAATCCAACAAAAATTTTTACATACCTATCATATTTTAGGGTAGTGTGCTAGGTGCTGGGTATGTAGACAAAAAGTTACTGACCTTACTTAAGCTATTATATCCTGTTGAGAGGGGTGAAAGAATAAAAGGTGTACACACTTAAGTAAAAGCAGTAAATACAAACATGAATTAATTTGGAGAGGCAAAAAGCATCAACAGTTGGGAGAGAAAAAGAAATCAGAAAAGGCTTCATGTAGGAGGAGCTAGCTAAGGATTCTAGGAGGTAGAGAAGAAGAAAGAATTTGGAAATGGAATGTTATAGAGAAAGGAGTACCTAGGAGTAAATTTGACTAGAACATGATGCATAAGGGAGCATTATGAAATAAATCCATTAAGGACAGGTAGAAGGCAGATTTTGGATGGCTTTAAATGCCAAGCTGAGATTTTTATATTTTAGTTAGAGACACGAGGGAGCCACTGAAGGGGAGAGACATGGTCAGATCTGTCTTTTAGGGGAATCAATCTGGCATCTATGTGAAGGATGAATTGTAAAGAAGAAAGTTTGGAAACAGTGAGCTCAATTAAATATTTCATAGCCTGAGATTTAAAGATTCCCTGAATTCTAGTTACTTTTTCATAGGAGCTTTTTCCTAGTTAACTTTGAAAATCAAGAATTTTAAAGACAGTGGCCTTAAGACACTTCTCCAGATTTCCATCCTTCTACAGCTAAGATAAAACTGCTTCTTAAATATAATACATGATCATGCTCATCTAAACTGATCAAACACGCGGCACTGCTGCTTAGTAGTTCAATGTGCTTAAGAGGATTAGACAAACGGTTTTGGAAACATACAAAGCAATCTTGTTTGTTAATGAATTTCTGATAGGCAAGAAAGGAAATTTTAAGTGCTTCAACAAGTGACTATGGAGAGTCTAATTTATTCAAATGATTTATCAATAATTCCATCATTTAAATCTATAAAGCATTAAATTATGTAGTCTATTTCTATGACTCTGGGCATCTTTTTAGATGCAGACGTTTTCTTGTAAAGCATAAAGAAATTTGAGGGTCTTCCCTTGCTCTCTGATTTTTATAAATTTTTTTGATATTGGGAACCACTTTTCCCACACGGAATTGAACACTAAGGAAAGAAATGGATCCACTGGATTATTATTATTATTATTATTTAAAATCTCTTACTTTCTACTTTAGAATCAGTACTGTGTATTGGTTCCAAGACAGAAGAGTGGTAAGGGCTAGGCAATGGGGGTTAAGTGACTTAGTGCCCAGGGTCACACAGCTAGGACACGTCTGAGCCAGATTTGGACCCAGGACCTCCTGTTTCTAAGCCTGGCTCTCAATCCACTGCCCCTTCCCCCATCCGTAGGATTATAAAGCATGAGTTTGAAAGGACCTCGGAGACCATCTAATTCAACCCCATTATGTTATATGTGAAAAAAGTGAATTGCAAGATTGTTAAATGACATGACCAAGGATATATAGATGTCAGAACCCAAATCCTATACGTTCAGAATTTGTGCTCTTTCCATTATACCATGAGAAAAACACAGTTATCCCTTCAATGAAAGGGGAAAGGAATCAAGGTGATAGCTGGCAAAAATACAGGACCATACATCTCAGAGGGGCTGTAGTCTGACAGAAAGAACTCTGGACTGAAAGTCAGAAACATGTTCTTGTCTCAACTCTGTCACTAACTAGCTGGGTAGTTCACTGTTCTTGCCTTACTGTTCACATCTGTAAAATGGTCATAATAATGCTATACCTGACATGGCTGTTAGGAGGATAAGAAAAACACATAAAAGGTCTTTGGAAGGTTAAAAACACTTTTTAAAAGGAAGGTACTTTCGATAAAGACCATGTCAGCACAATAGTCCATTACCTCCCTTAACTCTTAATCCAGTTCTTCAGGTCACTTAGAAAGATGAAATCTAAAGGGCTTAAACTGGATTGAACTTCACAGGGCTGCCTTGTCTACCTTTAATGCCTTTCTTCTGACTATCACAGGAAAGATTAAGTATAGGGGTGAGGGAGATTTAGAGGGCTAGAAAGTCTAGATTCTTTTAAAAATTTCAGAATTATGAATTTCTATCAGAAATATGAATTTTTTACTTATAATGCAGACAGCATAGTTATCCTTAAAACATAAATATTTCAAGTGTGAAATATGTCATAGAGGCTTATAATTAAAAATAGCCCTATAAGACTCTCTGCTCCCCTGGAAATTTGATTAAGCTTGTAAATAACTGAAGTACACAGAATTTTAGTCAGAAGATGACTTTAGTCAGAGTGAGACTTCAAATCCCATCTCTGATGCTTTCTATCTATATGATCTTAAGCAAGTGATAAGTCTCTTTGAGCCTCAGTTTCCTCATCAAAAACAAGAGGGTTGAAGGGAAAAAAAGTTCCTTTTAGCTCTAAGTCTATGATCATATAAAACAGTTTACACTTTTCTTTGGTCTCTGAAAGTCTTGAAAATTTGATTGAAGTCACTAGAACTATAGGTTTCTTATGGGGAAAAGGTAGGAGATCCAGTTCAGAGAAGTGCTTATCTGCCCCAGTATCTGGAGTTTTTAGGGAAAAGATGCTATTAGCCCAAGACTACGTACATATTTTAAGGGGAAGCATTTATAATTTTGCAGTGTATGGGGTATTCAGGGATGATTAGCATCTCCAGTGTGAGGGCTTGCCAAACCCCTTAAAGGGTTGCTCATTCATCCTTGGTATCTGTCACTTGACTCTCACCTATGACTTCAAGAAGCTGTAGTCTATACAGAGGCCACACCCTGATAAAACCAACACAGGCTAAACCAGGTTGTGGGTAACTAACAGACCTTGAACTTATTAGTGAGCTTGGGTGGGTATCTACCCAAAGTGCGGGAAGACCACTCCTGGCCAAACAATTTACTCCAACAGTCATGAAGGCAGTTGTACTATGGAGTGCTTAGAACTTGGTTACACATTGTAACAAATAAAACTAATATAGAAGGATATATTTAAAAATATTAGGGTTTTATTGTAATCCATATTGGTAATTAAAAAAACACATGCCTGTTAAGATCTAATTCAAATGCCCTGCCATGCTTTCCCCCTGGCTGCTTCCTAGGAAAAAGAGCGTCCCAATCAAGTTCTGAGTCTTTATACCTCTGTCTACGTAATCACACTTCCTGCCACCTGTATTACGTAAGAGGAATCATGGGAAATGTAGTTTTCAAGTCCCCTAAACATCAACAGGAAGTTTATATCATGGATCTCAATATTAAGATCCCCGAATTTCCAATATCACAACATTAAATATACCAAGGTGATCCACTGCATCCTAGGCAATCATTTTTATATTGCTACTGGATTTCTTTGACTGAGAAAATGAGATTGAGAACTTTGTGTAATTCAACCTCACTTAAAACCAATTCGTGTGCAAATCAAAATATCACCTAGTGATATTGTTGGTCCTTTTCCAAATGAACAATTTATCACTTCATTTACTGGCCATCTTTTCATAAACACATTACTTCCTGAACCAGAAACTGTGCCCTAGAACCTAGAAACCATGCCTCCTGAAACTCACATGCTAAGACCTCACTTTCCAAATTAAGAGACACCTCAGTTTTTTACTATATCTTGTCCCAAGTAAGATTCCCTTCATTACTTCAGCCATATTATCATTGGTCAACTCACTGCTACTCAAGCACCTATCTCATCCTTCTCCTTCTAGTTCTTGATATTTTTGTCTATTTTTAAATTTTTTTAATTTAGTTTTACTATTTCTTGTAGTTGTATGGAGTTGTCAGCTTCTCCTTGCCCAATTCTAATTTTTCATGAGTTTTTTTCTTCAGTGAGTTTTTAGATCTCTTTTTCCAACTGGTTGTTCTTTTCTTTAATAATTTTCTGCATTTTTCCCCACCCCACCCCCCAATTTTCCTCAACCTCTCTTTTGGTTTTTAAAGTTTTTAAAAATTCCTCCAAGAACTCTTTTTTGGGAACTTGTGTCATTTTACATTTTTCTTTGAAGTTTTGGGAGTGGGTGTTTTAATTTTATTATCCTCTGAATTTGAACACTGACCTTTATTTCCAAAGTAGCTATTTATGATTTAGTTCTTTCTCATTTATTTACTCATTTAAAAATTTTTTAATTTTTAACAGTTTATTTTAAAATTGATAGCTTTGTGCTAGTGTCAGGCTCTTCTCCCTGTATATGTGTGTGTGTGTGTGTGTGTGTGTGTGTGTGTATGGGCGGGATGGTGGATTATGTCATTATTATTATTTCTTGAGCTCTCCAAGGGTCTCTGACTTCTTAGTTCTTCTAATTTCTATATTATAAGGTCCTTAACAGTGCTATCACTTGTAAAGCATTCACTCCCTATGGTCTCTCTAGAGGCTGTTCTTAAACCATAATCAAATCTTCTCTGCCATTGACCCAAGCAAGGATGGAAATCTCTTCCCATGTGACCCCACTGACTATTTCATTATCTTTCCAAACTAAAATATCCCTCTCCCTAGTTACCACTCCTCAATTTGAATGGCCCCTCCCCATTAGAATCTAAACTTGTTAAGGGCAGGGACTTTGAATTTGTAATCTTAGCACTTAGTTCAGTTCTTGGTACATATTAAGGGCTTAATAAATGCTTTCCCTTTCATTCTTTTTTCCACTTTCATTTTTTCATTCACTAGAGCAGGGGTCGGCAAAGTATGGCTCTTTCTGCAGGAGTCATAAAGTCAATTTTTTTTCAGGCACTGTTACAGGAGCGTGCACTGTGAGCACTGCACAGCTCTCACTAAATTACATTTTTAAAAATGTGGCGTTTGTGGCTCTCACGGCCAAAAAGGTTGCCAACCCCTGCACTAGAGGGAAATTCTGCCAGACTGGATTTGAGAAAATAATAAGTCCTCCAATATATATGGTATTTACCTCTTTTGATCTACACAATGACCCTGTAAAGTAAATATTATCCCTATTTTTACAGATGAGAAAAATGAGAGTAAATAAAGTTAAATGGTTTTTCTAGGATCACAAGCCTAGAAAGGGTCAAAAGCAAGATTAGAACTCAGGTCTAAGTTCTATTTTCAGCACTCTACTACAACACTCTTCCCCTTGAGGGGAGAACAAATGTCCCCATCCAGCAGTGTACTAAGTTAAAATGGGGGCAATCCAAAGTAGAAGAACTGCTTTAAGGACTCATTAAAGTTCGGTGCTGATCACTAAAGCAAAATCGCAGAGGGCTGGGCAACTATCACAGTTGGTAAGCCAGGACAGCATGCAGCCATGCAAATACAAATGACTATGAGCTACACCTTCATGCTAACTAGAAGCCTCAGCCTCACTATTGCAAGCAGCAGCAGGTACTGCTAAAAATCCATTAGAGATGATAATCAGAGCAGAATTTACTGTGCTTACCCTGAAAAGGACTCCTATTCTTTGGCCAGCCTTTCCAACAGCAGTTGTATGTAGACAGATAAAAATCACCATTAGTAAGACATCTAGGCAGCCTGTCATATACAGCAGGGGACTAATAGCCAGGAAGATCTGAGTTACAATTCTGCTGCAGGTACATTATGGCATGGGAAAGTCATTTCATCTCTTTCACCCTAAATTTCTTCATCTGCAAAACTGGGAAAATAATATGCTATCTAAAGAGAAAACACAGTATAATCCTGAGAGCTGGTCTGGAAGCAAGAAAGACCTGAATTCCAATCTTGCCTCTAACACATATGGGCAGAGTGATTCTGGGCAAGTCAGTGCTTCGGGCCAGAGGTGTCAAATTAAAGAGAAATAGATTCCAGCAGGCCTAGGATTAACATTATTATATCATATTATAATTAATATTTGTACTAATAAATATTAGTAAAATTAATATTATTTATTTCATATTACATTTTTATATATTTTGTTAAATATTTCTAAATTATATGTTCATCTGAGCTGGGCCATCTCAGAGTTTGACATCTTTGCCCTCTTTAGGCTACTCTCTGGCCCACTCTAAGTTGCAGAACTGGTACTGACTAACCTTCATAGGGAGTTTTTTCCCCTAGACTAATGAAAGCATAGGTCCCTACCCCTATGCAACTCCAAGATTCAGATACGATATCACATACAAAGTGCTTTGCAAATCTTAAAGAAGTACTACTACTACTATTATTATTATATAGTCGTCTGAATTCAGCTGGAAAGGCAAGGCATAATAGTCTTATTCAAGTTTTTAGTTACTAAAGTGAAGAGCAGAACATAGGCAGATACTACATGTACAAGACCCAAAAGTATTCCCGAAACCATGAAGAACCATTGATTTAAAGGAGTCCCAGCCTTTCTATGATTTCTCTGGCCACTTTTCATCCTGGGCTGACTTTATGGGAAGTCTAATTTAGCTCAGAACACGGAGTGCCTACAGTTCTTTTAGGCAGAGAGCTAACATTGTCTTCACACTGCATAACTTATCCTGTTTACTTTTTGAATATTTTAAAAGTTTTGAACGAAACTTTTAATCCCACACCCAGCCAAGTCAGTGTTTGGCGCTAAACTCAGGGAGGGTTGAGCATCATCTTTAGTTCTTCTTAAAATAAGAAGAAATTATATTAGAAGCATAAACAAAGTCTAAAAGCAAAAGTCACACCAAAGAATATATGGATTTCTAAGGAATTCTCTTAAATTTTCTGGGCAGCTAGGTGGCTCAGTAGATAAAGCACTGGACCTGGAATCAGGAAAACTGAAATTCAAATCTAGTTTCAGATATTTACTAGCTATAATAAGTCACTTAATTAACCATGTTTGCCTTAGTTTCCTCATCTGTAAAATGATCTGGAAAAGGACATGGTAAGCCACTCCAGTTACTTTGCTAAGAAAACCTCAAATGGGTCACAAAGAGTTGGACAGGATTGAAACAATGGAACACCACCACTAAACTTTCTAGTGTAGGATAATACCCTCTGGAATTCCAAAGACTGTTAAATAGAACTAACCTCTCAGATAACTCCTCCTAAAGGATCAACCCTTCAGACACAAGCCAAGCATTTGGATGTCAAATCTTCATCTAGACCAGTGATTCCCAAAGTGGGCACTACCGCCCCCTGGTGGGTGCTGCAGCGATCCAGGGAGGTGGTGATGGCCACAGGTGCATTTATCTTTCCTATTAATTGCTATTAAAATGAAAAAAAAATTTTAATTTCCAGGGGGCTAAGTAATATTTTTTTCTGGAAAGGGGGCAGTAGGCCAAAAAAGTTTGGGAACAACCATTGACCTAGATAGTCTCGAGTGAAAAAATAAGAGTGTTATAGATTAATCTGTTATGAAAAGCAACCCACCTACATTCACAAAAGAACTAAATGAGCTTGCTAATTTCCTGTTGCCAGTACACTCATCAAAATCTAAAAACACTGGCATCACTGGAAATCTGACTCAGGAAGCCGCTACATGACACAGAACACTCAGGGAAGAGGAAGAGAAAGAGCTGGCAGAAATGCGTGATTTGTGGCCAGTAATAGGAAGCAGAGTATCAGAGACAGAATTCTGGTTACATTCATTTAAAAAGTTACTACTTTTGCTAAGTATATATAACCCAGTGGGAGGAGTAGGGAGGGAAGAGGGGAGGGAGACAACAAGAATCATGAAACTGTGAGGGAAAAATGTAAAGATTAAGTGAAATTTTAAAATAAAGTTACTACTTTTCAGAGAACAATTGCAGTCCCTACAACAAAGATGGGCAATGAAGGAATCAAACATACTATACAGCATGCAAAAGCCTTCAAGATAAGAACTCAGTACTTTTGAATTTACATTATTTACCATTCACCAGGGCATTTAGTCTCCGGACATCCTGTGAAAGCACACACTCCACACAAAGCTCCTCCAAATCACTACCAAAGCTCTTGGCAATGCTATCCTGCCAGTGGTCTCTTATTATATTGTTCTTATAGAAGTAGCTACTCTTAGTAGCAATGCTTGTTCTAACATCTTATTTCACTGGAATCTATTAATTCAGTTTGGCAGGGCATGACTATTGTTGTTTGACCTTGAATATCTGACTTGGGCTTGACTCATAAAATACAAGTAAAGATTTAAATTTAAATTAAATTAAATTTAAAATTTAATTAAAAAAAAGGTTTCTACAAAGAAAATATTTACTGTATGGTAGGAATTCTTAACCTGAGATCCACAGACCTTTAAAAGTAGATTTCTAAGGGCTGTGGGTTGAGGCCATGAACTTGGCAAGAAAATGGGGGCAGGAAGGGCAGCCAGGTGGCTTAGTGGAATGAGGCAGGCCGGGAGAGGGCAGGTCCCCTTTGAATCTGGCCTCAGATACTTCCTAGCTGTGTGACGCTGGACAAATTACTTAACTTCCATTGCCTCCCTCTTCCTGCCCTGACAGTATCAATTCTAAGACAGAAGGGAAGGGTTGTTGTTATTTTTTTAATGGACTGGGGGGAGTCCATGAACTTGGACAATAAAAAAATTAACATCTTTAATTTTTTACTAACAAGTACATGAAATTTAGCATTTCCTTCAATTATTTAAACCATTTTTTGGAGAAACTGTCTAAAGGATTCATCAGACTACCAAAGTAGTCCATATCAAAAACACAATTAAGAACCCTTGCTGTTCTTACTTACTTACTGTATGTATTACTTACAAGTACTTACTGAAAGCAGAGATAAGTGTTCTCATTTTGGGTCCCAAATTGTGTTTTTTGAGAGGTAGTGTATTCTCACGGATAGTGCTGAATTGGGGATTAAATAAATTGTTATGGAGGCAGGGGGTAAAGACAAGAAAACCTGAGATCAAGTCTTGCTTTTTGAACACTTAATAATAAAGCTCTGTGATCTTAGGCAAGTCACTCGATACGTGTATGCCTCAGTCAAATCCAAAGGACTTAGAAAAATTTGTACTTTGTCTCTATATGTTTTGCACTTTAAACTTCAGTGGAAGAGAGTGTTCCTCCATCTCCTCTCTACCTCCTTCCTATGGCTTCTTTCAAATCTCAGCTAAAGTGCTATCTTCTGTAAGATGCCTTTCCGGCACTCAATCTTTAACTCCTTTTCCTTGAAATTACCCCCAATTTCTCCTCTATTTTTATTTGTACATAGTTGCTTGTATTTTTTCATCCCACATTAAACTGTGAGCACCTTGAAAAGAAACTCTTTTTACCTTCTTTTGAATCTTGAATGCTTAACAGTCAGGCAAATAGTAGGCACTAAATAAATGCTTGTTGACTTGATAGGAGAGTGAAGTATCAGAGTAGATAAACAATATAATTTTCCATACAATTGTTAAAAAGTATACACTGGGGGGCAGCTGGGTAGCTCAGTGGATTGAGAGCCAGGCCTAGAGACGGGAGGTCCTAGGTTCAAATCTGACCTCAGACACTTCCCAGCTGTGTGACCCTGGGCAAGTCACTTGACCCTCATTGCCTACCCTTACCACTCTTCTGCCTTGGAACCAATACACAGAATTGACTCCAAGATGGAAGGTAAGGGCCTAAAAAAAAAAAGTATTCACTGGGTCAATTTCTAAGTAATGACCAGTAACCAAAGTGATAAAAATGTCATTAACAGTTTAGGGTCCTTCTGAGTCTCTCTGACATTCCAGTAGTGACTCAGAGGTTGCCAGAAAACCAGAAAGTTGCATATGCCAAAACTCCAGGTGAGAGGGACAATTCGGGGTTAATCCCAAAGACTCCCATGCAGATCTGTCCTTCACTTTCAGAGGCAAAGATCAGCCAGAAACAGTCAGAACAACCAGTCAAATTATGGAGTAAAGAGATAATAAGGGCGAATGGGGGTTGACGTAAGCAAAGCAGAGTTTCCGGTGAATTGCCAAATTTAATCAATTCTGCCTTGGGATCATAGACTTGGAGGTCTAGAGCTGGGAGGGGCTTCAGAGGCCTTTAAGTCCCCAAACCCTCATTTTATAGTTAAGGAACCAAGTGATGCCCAACCAAAGGACCATACTGCAAAGTTTCATTTGTGTTAAGATTTTAGCTCTATGTATTTATTTTTGCTTTCTGTTTTGACAACAGAAACCAGCTGCAATTAATAATTTAGGTCAGTTTTGACTATCTGCCAGAAAGCATTTCTGCATTCAGATTGCAAAACCACAGCTCAGAATCCTTAGGGCCCAGTAGACTATATACTGCAACCAATGTCCACTTATATAGTCAAAACTTTCAGAAACACCAAGATATAATATCATCTTAGGCGAAGTATTCCTTAAAAAAAAAAAAATCAGGGGCAGCTAGCTGGGTCAGTGTATTAAGAGCCAAGACTGGGTTCAAATCTAGCCTCTGTATAGTTAGAAATATCTTGAATCCCTAAAAACTACATTACCCAAACTTCTTTTCTGTATTGCCTACAATGCTTTTCCTTTTATTTATGTTTGTGTGGTCATGTTTGTTTAAGTTCTGAGGCTCTGCCTCATTCTTTCTCTCTTTTGCTCTTGGGAGCGGGCTGGTTAGTAACCTTTTAGCTAGTATTTTTTGTTAGTTTATTATTAATAAAACTTTTCTAAATATAATATTTAGTTATTGATTATTAATTTTAAAATCCACACCTCAGACACTTCTTGGGCAAGTCACTTAACCCCCATTACCTAGCCCCTACTGCTCTTCTGCCTTGGAACCAATTAGTCAGTATTTATTCTAAGATGTAAGGTAAGAATTTTAAAAAAATAAAAACAAAATGAGTCACAGTCTAATTTGCAGATGGATATTATTCTCCATATGGGTTTTTATTCACTAAGAAAGTTGCTACCATATTTAATTAAGATATTGTATAAGTGGAAATTTAGTATCTTTTGAACTACACCCCTCAGAATTCCTTTTACCATTTCCCAAAATTCCCTTTAATCTCTCCACCATGTTGTATGGTCAAATTTTTATATAGTTGGGTGTAGCCCCATCTCTTGCTCACTTCTCTCTAGACTGGGCTGGGTTAGCAACTTTTACTCTTGCTTTTTATGTTAGTTATTATTAACAAATCTTCTAAAATAATACTTAGAATATTGGATATTAATTTTAAAACTCACAATATCTTTAACAAAAAGGAAATATTCATCATGTCCATTTTTACATTTCGTCCATTTAATGGTTCAGAAACTAGTTTGCTCTTAAACTTCATAAGATTACTAAATAAAACTGGTCAATAAAAGACAGCTACTTAGGTGGAAATTATATAAAGTTCAAGACCAATCACATTTGTGAAGTAGAAATAGCAGAGTAGAAACCGTAAAACTTGATTATATCAATCTTAATACTTGTATTTGTTTTTAAGTCAAAGGAGGTATAGGCAAAAGTAATCACATCAACAATATCCCAAGATTTGAAGGGTTTTCCCCAAACTAATGATTTTTTTAAAAAAAATCATACTTTGTTGAATCTGGGATTTCACTATTGTAAGCATTCATTCCCTACAGTGATGTGGTCAGCAACTTTGTTGATGCCTTTTTTATTTCTGCTTCTTATCAACCCATGAAACAAAGATAAATAAAAGTTTAATTAAAAAAAAAGTCGACTGAATTCTACTAGAAATTCATGTATAAGAGGATTGTTTACTTTGACAAGGTAATTTTAAGAGTAGAAATTTTAAGAAGTTAATCCCAATTTTTAAATATAACGAAATCTTCTGAGAAACCTGCCTATATCACACACATTAGACAATGTGTAATATACCTAGTAGTCAACTAGGAAGCATTCCAATATATTGCCTCACAATCCAGTGCATTTCAACTCCACAGCATCATCAGTCACATTACTGGGAAATTTTTTATTAGCACTTAGCTTAATTAACATCTCTTATTCTTAATACCAGTTACTCAAATGATGATTCTCCTTCCTATGTTTTTGGCAACTGATATGTTTGTGCACTAAAATAATTCTAATTTTTACACATAATTTTATATTTTCCCCATCAGTTAAGCATTAAGCACCTACTCTGTGCCAGGCAGTCTCTTAAGCACTGGACATACAAAGGGAAAAAATGAAGTCATTCTTTCCTTCAAGGAGATGACATTTAATCAGGGGAGGCAGCATGTACACACCTAAGAATACAGAATAGATGTAAAATAAAAGGTCATGTTTTTTTGGAGGGAGTGGGGTGGGAGATATTAGCAGCTGAAAAACGGGAAAAGTCTCAGAGAAAATGTAGCATTTGAACTGAGAGGTGAAGTAAACAGTGGAGTCTGAAAGGTAAGAAAGGAGTTAAATCCAGAGTTGGAGAACAGTGACCTGTGCCTTAAAGACACAGAGATAGATGGGAGACAGAATGTCACATGTAAAAAATAACAAAAAAGGCCAATTTGGCTAGATGAAGAGTGTAAAGTATCACCAGAAAAGCATAATAAGCCTGGAAAAAGAGGTTTGAGCCAGTGTATGAAGGGATTTACATACGAAACAGAGGAGTCAGTATTTGATCTTGCAGGAAACAGGGAGCCAATGGAGTTTACTAGGAAGGAGAGTGAAATGGTCAGACTTGTGAAGGACATTCAATTTGTCGACTGTGTGGAGGAAAGACTAGAGCAAAGATGGGATGTGAGGAAGCTTTAGAATCCCAGTTATGTGACCCTGAGCAAGTCACTCAAATCCCATTCCCTAGTCCTTAAAACTCTTCTGCCTTGGAATCAATACATAGTATTGATTCTAAGAAGGAAGGTAAGGGGTTAAAAAAAAAAAAAGAAGAAGAAGTGATGAGGGACTGAACCAGAGTTGTGGTTATGCGAGTAGAGAAGAGTACAGATGCTTATGATTTCTGTGGAGGTCAAATCAATAAGACTTGGTTTCTGATTAGTAAATACGGTTAGTGAGAATGGGGAGTCGATAGTAAGACAAGGAAACCTGGGAAACTGGAAAGATAATGGATATTGAAAAGAAACAGAAAAATTAGGATGATGGATAAGGAAAAGATAGAGTTCTGATTTGGACAGGTTGAATTTGAGGGAGAGCCTAGGGGAAAAGGAAAGAAGGAGAAATGAAAGAGAGGGAGAGGTGAAGAGAGATAGACAAAAGCTCCCAAGGATTCAAATTATGGGTCCATAACACAATACTCTATTAAAATCTTACCCATCCTTAGTCCAGTGTTTTGAAAATAGTATTTACTTAAATGTTTTTCACTCATTCACTCAATCGAAGTCTGGCTCAAATATCATCTCCAAGAAGCCTCCTCTGATGTCCCCAGATAGAAATACTTTCTTTTTTCTCTGACCTCTCTTAGGACTTTGTCATTACTTCTAGTCTCCTTACTTTGCTGCAGTAATTCTGATAAAGATTATGCTTTACCCACCTTCATAGCTATTGGAGTGCTTTGCATAGAGTATACTATAATCATGGGATCATCCATTTATAGACAGAATGGACCTTGATGCTTTTCAAGTTTATTCAAGTTTTTACTTTACAAATTAGGAAGTTGAGGCTTTGAAATATTAAGTGATTTGATGAAATTCACCTAGGGAATAAATGGCAGAACTGCGATTTGAACCCACCAATTCCCTGATTCCAGATTAGCCCTTTGGCCACAATATCATCCTGCTTCTCCTAAAGAAGTTCAATGGATGTTTGTGGAATGGATGAGTTTAGTAGAGGACAATCCACTTTTAGCAGTTCAAGAACAGATCATAAAGTAGCAATGTCAACCTCACTTCTTTGAAGTTGGTTCTTGTTAACATTCATAAGGCAAATGGAATAACATTTACAACTATATGACACATGTTTCAATATTAATCAAACTGTCATTCCAATAAAATGATCATGAATTGGTTATTAATTTATAAAACCAAACAAGTAGTTTTTAGAAACAATCTAGTCTTTTGGCTTTATGTAAAAATCTAATTAAATTAATAATTAGAACTTTTTGAAGATATAGATCAGTGGTTCCCAAAATTTTTGGCCTACCACCCCCTTTCCAGAAAAAATATTACTTAGCCCCCTGGCAATTAATTTTTTTTAAATTTTAATAGCAATTAATAGGAAAGATAAATGCACCTGTGGCCATCACCGCTCCCCCTGGATCGCTGCAGCACCCACCACAGGGCGGTAGTGACCACTTTGGGAATCACTGATATAGATGGATAGATAGATAAATGGATAGATACTAAGTAAACACATAAGTGTGTACATGTGCCAGTTACTGTGTTAAGCATAGAATATATATAAACATATTATATACAGTATATATGATTTGGACATGTTGAGTTTGAGATGGGGAGAGAGAGGGAGATAAAGAGAAGATAGGTAAGGAAAGAGAGAGAGAGATGCTCCCAAAAGTTTAAAAGTAGGAGTTCTAAATATAATACTCTATTGAAATCTTACCTATTTTTAGTAGCAGAGGGAGGGTGGAGGGGAGCAGAGCAACAGCAACAGAAATATTGTTTGAAATTCACCTCAGAGAAAGAACTGATAAATAGAAATAAGTAAGACAGTTTTATATTCACATATTTCTTTTTGTTAAATATGCTTTTTCTAATAGGAGGATGGGAGGAAGGGAGTTAACAGGTTATTTAACTATAACAAACAAATTAATTAGTAAAAATTAAAAAACAAACAAGATAGTACCAGTCTTCAAGATGCTTCTTTTTTTTTTCTCTTAGTTCCTTACTTTCTATCTTAGTATAAGTTCTAAAACAGAAGAGTAGCATGGGTTAGGCAATTGGAGTTAAGTGACTTGCCCAGAATCATATATCTAGGAAGTGTTTAAGGCCAGATTTGAACTCAATCCTCCCAACTCTAGGCCTAGAGCTCTAGCCATTGATCTACCTAGCTGCCCCTGTGCTTGCCTTCTAATGAGAGAAGACATGCACATAAAAAGAAACCGGAAAGGTAGAGTATCTATATCTTGGCGTGGTATGGATAAAGCTGGGAAAGGATAGTAGAAGTTTGGCTCCTCCTGGACAGATAAGATCAATGTTGACCCAAAAGGGCCAGGAGATACTAGGGCAGAATCCATTAATTTATCAATAGTACTTATTTTCAGTATGCTTCTCTGTGGGAAAAACAATTATTTTTATAAGAAGCATAGGATATGGGATGACATGTTAGTAAACTTATGCCTTACATTAACCCATACTTTATCATCTCATCTATGATCATATAATATACCAACATAACAGGTCCTTTTACTATTTGTACTCCAGACTTTGCCAAGCTCTTACCAGTTCAAGGAGAAATTTCCATCCCTCAATGTCCTAGGAAATTTCATTTTCCAAAGAATTATTGGAAAGTTTCAACATTATAATTTTTTAATATATACAGCACAAATCCTCAAAGTTCTATTTTGATGTCTCAATGCAGAAAAGAAACGATCCCGGATTCTTAACGGTTATCCCTTTACAAATGGCAAACTCTGAGCAGTCTTATGAGACTGATAAATCTTTGACAGAAAGCCAACCAAGAACCAACCTACATAATTTCAGACAGGCTCAGACACTGAAGATTGAGCACAAGGTGGGTCTGATACAGTAGAAAAAACAATGGTGTTAAGAGTCAGAAAGCCCGAGTTCAAATCTTGGCACACTTCCAACTTGTATGAATTTGGGCAATGCACATAATTTCCCTGGCCCACAGTTTCTTCATCCATAAAATGAAAGGACTGGCATATAAAAAACTTCCTTTAAGATCCCTTTCTGTCTCTAAAGCTATGATCCTGTGAACCTATGAATCCCTCAGCTAAATAGTGAAGTGTTTGCAATTTGCTTTAGTGAATGGATCACCAAAGTCAATAAAATCATATTTAAAAGCATGAAAGTATTGAGTATACTGATACACCTATTCAGCTAATTACATGGAATATAATTACTAAAAATTTTAAGATAATGAGCAAATTTCAATTCTTGAAAGTTATCATTTTACCTTCATATAATTATAATAATATTGACTATTCCATGGGCAACTAGATGGTGCTGGACCTAGAATCAGGTAGACATCTTCCTGAGTTCAAATCTGGCCTTAGATACTTACATGCATGTGACCCTGAGTAAGTCTCTTAATCCTGTTTGCCTCAGTGTCCTCATCTATAAAATGAACTCAAGAAGGAAATGGCAAACCATTCCAGTATCTTTGCCAAGAAAACCCCAAATGGGATCATGAGTCAGACACAACTGAAATGACTGATCAACAACAACAAATTAAATATTCTGAATTTTCTGAAAATTTCAAAAATATGCTAAGTGAGAAAGGAGGACAGGGAATATCTAGTATACGGAATAATTAGGCATACCCATCCACTTTTTCCAAAATGACTCTTTTTAAAAAAATTTTTATTTAAGTATTTTTCCATGGTTACATGATTCATGTTCTTTCTCTCCCCCCTCCCAGAGCCCAACAAACAATTCCACTGGTTTATACATTATTATCATTCAATACCCATTTCCATAGTATTCCTTTTTGTAATAGAGTAATCTTTTAAAAACTAAAACCCAACATCTTATACCCATATAAACAAGTGATAAATCAAATGTTTTGTTTCTGAGTTTCTACCCCAAAAGTTCTTTCTCTTGATGTGGATAGCATTCTTTCTCGTGAGAGAATGACTCCTTTTGGCAGAGTTCTGATGTCTTAGCAATCAGTTTTTTTAACAGTCTTGGTCAGCTGAGGAGTTATTCGCTGAGCAGAAACAGAATCCATCTTCTACAACTTTTGCTTTATAAATTACAGGAGAGAAATTATAAATTGCTTTATAAATTACAGGAGAGAAAACCAGGCATAAAAGTATTGACCCCAGCCAGGAAAGTGAGCTCCCCAAACCTAATCTTTTGAGTTCTTTGAGGAGTTTAATCCTAGTTCATTAGAAGAAAGCAGTCCTTAAAAAGTTTATCAGAATAATCATCTGAAGGAGAAGCCCAGATGGTGGAAAAGGTACACAGACCCCTCCTTATCTATACCAAATTACCTGCCAAACAAATATAAAAATACATTAAAATGAATTTTGGAGCAGTATTCCACAAAAAGATGGAGTGAAATAATTTTTCAGTCCAAAACAACTTAGAAGGCTGGCATGAAATTTTTATTGCATTGAGGTAGTAGTGGAGTACAAAGCCGCAAACCAAAATAGGACCTACCTTAGCAATAGGCCAAGAAGTAATAGCAAAGGCTCTTGGAGCACTCAGCCACAGAGAGCAAGGACGGAGTCAGTGAATTGCTCAGAAGGATATTACAAGGATTCCTTTGCTGACTCTGGGTGCAAGACTCTTGTCCCACTGCCCATACAGGGATCCGGGTTACAGTCCTTGGTTGGGGACTCAGGATGAGGAGAAACAGCACTAGCACACACCAACACTTATGGTCACAGGGGAGCAAGACACCCTGGTCACAGTCCCAAGACTGTTGGTGGTTAATTACAGACCAGAGCACAGACTGGAAGAGTATTAAGCACACCTTTCCTTTCATCATATCATCTTGGAAGAACTGAAAGCAGATAAATTCCCATAGCCAACTCCTAAGGCAATTACACGAAGAACCTAAAGCTTGGAACAGTGCTCATTTCACAACAGTTACAAAGCCCAATTTTAATAGTTTTTTTTAAGTTAAAAAAAAGAAAAAGATTAGAAAATAAATAAAAAGCAAAAAAAGAAATTCAACATAGAAAGATATTTTGGTAACAAGGAAGACCAAAATGCAAACTCTAAAAAAAAGAATTAAAGTCAATATTGTTACATCCAAAGCCTTCAAGAAAAATGTAAATTTGTCTCAAGCCCAAAAAGGATTAAAGGAATAGCTCAAAAAGGGTTTTAAAAACCAAATAAAAGAGGCAAAAGAAAAACTGGGAAAAGAAATAGAGTGAAATAGGAAAGTCATGAAAAAAGAGTCAACAGTTTGGTAAAGGAGGCACAAAAAATTATGAAGAAATTAATATCTTAAAAAAAAACTGAATAGGCCAAATGGTAAAAGAGGCACAAAAATTCAATGAAAAGAACTTCTGAAAAAGCAGAATTGGCTAACTGGAAAAAGATATACAAAAATGCACTGAAGTATAGAACTTCTTAAAAGGCAGAACTGGCCATATAGAAAAAGAGGTACAAAAATTCACTGAGGAAAAAAACTTTCTAAAAATAATTGGTCATATGAAAAGAAGGTATGAAAACTCACTAAGAAAATAATATATTAAAAATTAGAATTGGGCAAGTGGAAGCTAATGACTCATGAGACATCAAGAAACAATCGAACAAACTTAAAAAAATGAAAAAAATGTGAAATATCTCAATGAAAAAAAACAACTGATCTGGAAAATAAACCCAGGAGAAATAATCTAAGAATTAGTGGACTAAGTGGAAGCCGTAATATTAAAAAAAAAAAGTATAAACATCATCTTTCAAGAAATTATCAAAGAAAATTGTTCTGATAATTTAGAACCAAAGGCTAAAATAAAAATTGAAAGAATCCACTGATCACCTCCTGAAAGAAATCTCAAAATGATAACTCCCAGGAATATTATAGCCAAATTCCAGAATTCCCAGGTCAAGGAGAAAATGTTTCAATCAGACAAAAAGAAACAATTCAAATATCATGGAACCATAATCAGAATAATGCAAGATTTAGCAAGTTCTACATGAAGAGGTCAGAAGGCCTAAAATATGGTATTCCAGGGGGCTATGGAGCTAGGACTTCAACCAAGAACTAAGCATAATTCTTTAAGAGAAAAAAAAGGTATTCAATAAAATAGAGGACTTTCAAACATTCCTGATGAAAAGGCCAGAGCTGAATGAAAAACTGACTCACAAACACAAGATTCAAGAAAGCATAAAAAGGTAAACAGAAAGGAGAAATCAAAAGACACTCAATAAGGTTAAACTGTTTACATACCTACATGGGTAGATAATTCTTGTAATTCCTAAGAACTTTATCATGACTAAAGCAGTTAGAAGTAATACACATAGACAGAGGGCAAGGGTATGAGTTGAACATAATGGAATAATATTAAAAATAATAAATTTAAGGCATGAGAAAGAGGAGTACATTGGGAGAAGGGGAAGGAAAAAACAGAATACAGTAAATATGAAAAAGTTTTAACAGTGGAGGGAAAGATGGGGAAGGGGATAGAGAGGAAAGCACATAAACCTTACTCAGTGAGGGAAGAACATATACAATTAATTAGGTATAGAAATTTATCTTAAGATAGATTGTGTAAGAGGCAAGGGGGATAAGAGAAGTGGGGATGGGGCTGATAGAAAAGGGGGCAAATTGGTGGAGGTGGTGGCCAGAAACCAAATGAGGAAATAAGAAGCATAATAGTCCAAATATTTTTATAAGCCTCTCCAATAAAGACCTCATTTCTTAAGTACATAAAGAAAAAAAAAGAGTCAAATAAATAAGAATACAAGTTATTCCCTGAATAATAAATGGTCAAAGATTATGGCATTTCTTAGACAAACTAATTAAAGCTTTCTCTAGTCATACAAAAAATGCTCTAAATCACTCTCAGAGAAATGCAAATTAAATCAACTCTGAGGTGAGGTACCACTCCATACCTATTAGATTGGCTATTATGACAGAAAAGAAAAATGATAAAACTTGGAGGGGATGCAGGAAAACTGAGACACTAACACACTGTTGGGGTAATTGTGAGCTGACTCAACCATTATGGACAACAATTTGGGCCTTTGCCCAAAGGCTATAAATAGTACCTTTTACCCAGCAATACCATTACTAGCTTGGTATCAGAGAGATTTTTAAAAATGGGGTGAGGGAGGACCTACATATACAAAAATATTTAAAGCAGCTCTTTTTATGAGGGCAAAGATTTGGAAAGTGAGGGGATACCCATAAATTGGGGGAATGACTGAGTAAGTTATAGTATAGGATTATAATGGAATACTATTATGCTATAAGAAATGACAAGCAAGAGGAGCTCATAAAAATCTGGAAAGAATTATACTAACAGAAGCAGAGTGAAATAAGCAGAACAAAGAGAACATTGTATAGTGACAGGAATACTTTACAATGATCAACTGTGAATAACAGCTATTCTCAGCAATACAATGATCCAAAACAATTCCAAAGGACCCATGATAAAAAAAAATGCCATCTGCTTCCAGAGAAAGAACTTATGGAGTCTGAATCCAGACCAAAGAAAATTATTTTCACTTTCTTAATTTTCTTATTTGTGTTTCCTTCCACAAAAGAATTAATATGAAAAAATGTTTTACAGGATAGTACATGTATTAGGTTGCTTACCATCTCATCAGGTGGGGCAAGGGAGGGAAGGAGAGAATGAGACACAGAATTCTTTTTAAAATGTTGGAAAATGTTTTTACATGTAATTGGGGGTGGGAATAAAATAAAAATTTTTAAAAAGAGAATTAATCTAAAAAAAAGTGATAATCTGATTCTAATATTCTGAACAAACAAGTAGCTTGAAACTATAACCATCCTAAAGCATGAAAATGATGAATTTATCTGGCAGATAAGAGACTCAACAATCTGCAAACATGTTAATGAACCAGCTGCAAGTGAAAAAGGCTATAGAAGAGGCATGGATCCATCCACCTTCAAACCCTCTTCCAGTTAGGCGGTGCAATGGTTGGAGTGTTGGGTCTGGAGTTAGGAGGACTTGAGTTCAAATCCATCCTCAGACACTTACTAGCTATATGATGTTGGGCAAGTGACTTAATTTCTGTCTGCCTCAATTTCATTCCTTATAAAATGGAAGTAATATTAGCACCTAACTCACAGAGTTGTTGTTAGGATCAAATGGGCTGATATTTATAAAGCAATTGTCACATATTAAATTCTTAATAAATGCTTGTTTCCTTTCCCGTGTTCTTTTCAATGAGCATTGCATACCTTCTGCATATGTGTCCAGCATGATAACAAATGCTGGACATGAACCAGTAAGAGACGGATAGGTATTCCAGAAAGAATTAACAATCATCTGGGGAGAGGGAAAATTCCAAGTAGAAAGATGAAGAGATGAAGTACAAAATATTTTGATGAGGAAATGAGAACTTAAAGGGGCTAAATGATTTACTTAAGGTCTCATCCCTAATAGCACTAGGGCTATTATTATTATGGATCATATTTACAGAGGAAAATATGGGGGAGCGGAACAATATTTGACAAAGAGAATGTAGCCAACAGCAAAATATCAAGTGCATATGGGTTCTTAATATATGCTCCTGAAAATTCTTAAAGAGAAGTGGTTATAAATCCTTTATTGTGCCATCAAAATACATTGCAAGTCTCCTCCAGGAAGAATGAAAAAGACACTAAGATTAATAACCTCATGCAACATGAATTATCAATTTTTTAAAAGTCAACGAGGAGGATTATATAAAAGGAAAAAAATTCTTCATATTCAATAGCTAACTTTTACTTTTTCTCAGCCTGTTCCCTCCATATCCCTCCAATGCCCTCTCTTATACAAGACTGTGAATCCATCCCCATTTATTTCCACAATCGCTTAGCTTTTTAGACTCCTTCCTCCTCAAATACACATTACTTTCTCTTGTCATTCCATAGAGAGATGCAAGAGATTACTTTCAGAATTACCATATCTATGGTTCTTGTCACTAATCCAGTCCTACTGGATAATTTCAATCTCAGGAAACCAAGGTGACTTTCACCTTTCTTTTCTTTTCCTCACCTTACTTCAATTTTTCTTAAAAAGTGAATTTACTGGTTGAAAAAGAACATCTACTATGATGTACAAGTACAAATTCAAAATATGAATCATAGAACAACTCCACCCCACTCACACATCCCATTTCTGAACTTATGGGTGGGGATGCTTATTAGGTCACCCACCTTTAAGACAAGGGGGAGAGGCAGAAGAAGTTCAAGACCCTCCCTCCTGGTTCATCTGCTTCTGATCCAATTCCATGTGAAGGGATGTGTCTCTCAGCTTGTGATGGCACTCAAATAAAAATATTTATTAATGATCGTAATGAAATGATTTCTCTCATTGTTTGGGGAGAGTATTTTATTGTATCAGCTCTGACAATCACAAAATGCTTTTTAAATCTTCCTCTCAATTCCTAATTGTTATTCCTCATTAAAAGTATTCCTATCAACACATAATTTCTCTCCCCGGTGCTATATGCCACTAACCCCCAGTTTTCCTTTTAATTTTCCTTTTCTTAGAAGACTGAGGATAATGGAATACTAACTTTATTGATAAGGTGTTTTCAATTTGGCACTCGTATATATTATCTAACTTTGATCACCACAGTGACCATATAAATTAAGCACTAATTGGATTGCCATTGTACAGCTGAGAAAACTGAGGATCCAAGAGAAGATATTTAACTAGCCCAGGGAGACCACAAGCTAATAAACATCGGGTCCACCAAGTTTGAACTTAAATCTTTTTTATCCACAAATTACGTACTCGTTCCCCTATCTCACTGATACTGAACCTTTAAGTGATGAAGTGCCAGGTCCTGCCCCCACCCCACCTAAAGGACCAAGTGCCCACCCCTCACCAGAGACTGTGTGCCCCTACCCTCCTATGGAGTGTGGACTGCCCCACGCCTTTGCCCCCCACATGGGAGAGTGAAAGTGCCCCCATTGGGCTGCTGGGCAGAAGGGTGGGTGAAGTGAGGAATGTCCTTGGCAAGTGTAGAGAGGGGAAGGGGCATGTCCTAAGAATTTTGCTCCCCTCCAGTTCTGCCGCTTGTGAGCCACCCACCTTACCCAACCTGTGCGCTCCCATTGGGCTGCTGGGCAGAGGGACTGGGATATGAAAAAATGTCATCAGGCACGTTGGAGAGGGGGAGGAGGGAAGTTCTACCCAAGTCCCTCTGCCTTTCTAATAATGAACTCTGGAGGGTGGTGGTGGGGTTGCAATCAGGTGCCCACAGAGAGTGCTCTGTGTGCCATCTTTGGCACCCATGCCATACGTTCACCATCACTGTTCTATCCTATTTACCATGCTGCCTCTCACCACCAAAGTGATCATATTATCCTATAAATCCACAGAAGATGTAATTTTTAAAAATGCACATCTTTGATGCAACCTAATGTTCAAGAATCCACTGATCAAAATATGGCAACTTTGAAGAGGCATCCATTATGTGTGTTCCTTCACAATCTTACCAATACATATGAAGTTGAAAGGCAAAAGAACAGAAGTGATGAGCCCATTCCCCATGCCTTTTGCCATTCATCTTCAGTCTTCATCCAACATAATTCTTCTAGGGACAATCCACCTGTCTTGCCAGCACTTTGTATTCAGCCAGAGCCAGCATCTAACAGACTGCCGTCATTCTCTTTTGGTGGCTAATCCCAAGAATTGGGATGACATAGTGATGAGTAGCTTTGTAAATTTGTCAGCACTATCCCAGAGCTCATGACTTCTGCTTTTGCCTGTCAAGATGAAAGATGAAAATGACCATCTGGGGGAACAGTAGGATTAAGATTGTGAAGAACAGGTATGGATACACCATCTACCCATTTCTTTTGATCTCTTTTCTTATTTCGTCTCCTTACTTCTCCAACAGTAGTTTCTCCCAAATACCTCCCCACAACCCACAGAAACTAGTGCTAAATGTGAAAGATAATGTTCTTCTGTAAAGATTACTTGCAATGAAAGCTTAAGTCCAGTGATACCTATTAGTAGGAAACTACAGGGTAGTTTAGTTTTAGAAAATTGCCTAGGGAAAGGTTAAATGACTTTACTAGAGTCACAAAGACAGGATGTATCTGAGGCAAGACTTTAACCCCGGTCTTTGTTTCCCTGAAGCACTCCACCAATATACCATGCTCTCTCTCCTATTAGAGTTTACCGAGGTTTTAAAAAAAAAAAGGATTTGATTAATCCATTTCCTACAACTCCTATACCATCCAAGGGAATTATACCACAAATAGTGTTGCAGAAGAAATATACAGATTTTGTCCAGGTGGCCCAGATAAATTGAAAACAATGTCATCTCGATTTAAAGCAAAATCACTCTCACAAACCTACCTCCAGAAAAGCTTTAACTAAAAGAAACTGTTACACATAAGGAACATGTTACACATTCTTATGACAGTAGTTTCTTAATGCGGTTAATTTCCTTTGAAAATGCAGTACTCCAGATGACAATGAACTGAATTGCCATTCATTATTATAATAAAAACTGAGTTTTATTTAGGAAATTATGTGAAATAGACACATCTTGAGTTTTTGCCAGACTTCAAGTTTGATTTTTTTTAATGTAAGAGGCAATTAAAATCTAGTGTCACACTATTGGTGGGGCTATGAATTGATTCAATCATTCTGGAAAGAAATTTGGAATGATCAAAAGAAAGTGACTAAACTTCTCTGACCCAGACATCCTCCTGTTTGGCAATATACTCCAAGGAGGGTGAATATATAAGAAAGTTATCCTGTACAACTGCAGAATAAGAGCCTCAGGACAGTCTTATTTTGTTGTGTTTTTAAAGAGATTCACAACACTGCAGCAGTCTAGGAGTAGACTAGGTTTTGCTAACATGAAGAAACTATGAGAAAAACCTATCCTTGTGGAAAAGAAGAGGGCAGCTGGGTGGCCCAGTGGATAGAGGGCCAGGACTAGAGTCACAGACTCACCTTTCTGAGTTCAAATATGGCCTCAGACACTTATTAGATGTATGACCTGGAGCAAGTCACTTCACCCTGTTTACCTCAGTTTCCTCATCTGTCAAATGGCAGTATTGAGGGGAAAGGGATCATGAACAGTGGACCCCAACATTGCCATAAGTTCACAAACACGAAGTTGAGAGGCCAAAGTATAAGACACCAGTTTATTCTTTCATGAAAGGGACATTCTCCACTTTGGATGCTTGAGGAATGTCAAAGTATTGAGTTCAAAGACTCAATTTATAGGGTCTTCTAATCATAGAAACTCTCCCCTCTCCACCTCCCTTCTTTTCTTCTGGCTAGATAGTGGGTCATAACAGGAATCTTCTTTGACATCTTTAAAAGATAAATGACTTAACTACTCCAACCCTCAAGGTCTTTGAAATTTGAAGTGGACAGGCCAAGGGTTTTGCTTTTAGAGAAGGGGGAGGGTGTTCTAAAAGAAAGGGAAAATACTAACTTCTATCAAGGTTCTTGAAAATATTGGGATGAAATACTTATGAGAAAGACACAGATTATATCCCACTCAGTAACTTTGCCAAGAAAACCCCAATAGGGTCACAAAAAGTTGTACATGATTGAAACAAATGAACAACAACAAATGGAAAAGAATACTGTCCCTAGGCAAAACAATGGAAGGAATCTTTTCAACATCCACTCCTCCGATTTGTAGGATTTGTTCCTAGAATGTTTTTATTAGAACTTGATCATTGTGTTTCTATAACTTTCAACCTCCTAACTTTGTATTTTACTCTCCCAGGATGGTATAACACTGAGAGTCCCACACCCCACCATTTGTCTTTTGATTATGTTCTACTTCCAATTCGTTTTGTCTCCCAAATATTGTGACAAACCTATAAATTAGCCATTCGTGTGCTACATAGAGGGAAACATATTTTTAAGACCTGTCAATGTTCATAGTCCAATGATCCCCTTGTGTATAAAAATAATGAGAATATCTTGATTAATTTAGGAAAATGTAGAGTACTAAACTGACTCTTTAACACAGAAATATTTATAGTAGCACTTTTTGTAATAGCAAAGAACCTGGGGAAAAAATTAAGTGCCCATTAAATGCAACAGGGACACAAATGTAGTGAAATATTACTGTGCTATAAAAAAAAACAATGAATATGATGGATACAAGAAAGCACAGAAAAATTTACATGAACCGATGCAAATCAAAATGAATAGAGCCAAGAAAACAAAATATATGACTATAAAAATGCCAACAGAAAAAAAACCTCACCACAAAATATACATTGGCATTGAATCTGAAAACAAAATGTTTTGAAATTATATAGAATAAGGTGGACAAACTTGACCCTGGCTCCTCTGTATCCCACCCCCAACTGCTGATTCTCTATAGATTAGGAGGTCCACAGGTGTGGAACATTGCATAAATCTTATTTTTGATGTATTGATCAATCATATTGATTTTTTTTTCTTCTTTCTCTTTTTCTTTTATAAAGGAAGGCTTTCTGGGAAAGGCTAGAGAAAGAATACAGGGGAGGGAAATCTAAGTGACAGAGACAAAATATATAAATAATAATCTATTAACACAAATTGTGGTATATGACTATAATGGGATATTACTGCAAGATGAAAAACAAATATGAATACTACAAAAAAGCATGGGAAGACATCTATGAACTGATGCAAAAAGGTCAGGGAATAGGAAAAGAAATAAAATTCCATTTCATAGGCTCACATTTGCTCTTTTCTCTTATACAAATTATTGAGAAGAGCTTTGAAACTTTTTTATGACTTTCATAGGTAGGTACCACTACAACTGACATCTTTGGATACACCCTCTCCCAACTAGAATGATTTCAGAGTACCTTCATTTAAAAAAAAATCTTTCAAGAACCCAGGATACATCATAATATTTGTTCTGTATATATTATAAAAATAAATTTACCCAAACTTTTACTAGGGCATCAAGCTAAAAAGAGGTAGATTCTCTTCACATTAAGATTTCCACATTTTTGGCAAAAAAACCATGGGGGAGAGGGAGAAGTTGGGGGGGTGGGATGAGGGAAAAGTAAGAGCATGAATTACGTAACCATGTTAACTTTTCAAAAAAATAAATATTAATAAATGTTTAAAAAATAAATTTAAAAAAAGATTTCCACATTTCAAAGCAGAAAATAATTTTCTCATTTTAATCATTAGTTCCTTGTACTCTGTCCAAGAAATCTGTTAGGAAATGTTTATTACAAATCTGATAATAAAGACAAATTTAAAAGTTTTGTTTCACACTTAAATGCTTCCTTCTCCTTTTTAGATCACTGACTCTACAATCCTGGATTCTAAGCTTTGTTTTCTCCTTTCTGTCATTTTACGTTGGATCAATACAGAATTCTTGATACTGGACCATCTCATGAAATTCTCTCAAGTATAATATTCTTGACTTTCAATGTATCACATTAGCAAAATTTTGCCAAATAAAATGCTTGTGCTCACAGACTGTGAAAAGGGTAGACTTGAAGAATTAGAGAAAGATCTGGGTTCATATCCTGTTTCTGATAACTGGACAAATCACAACTTCCATGAGCCTTTGTTTTACTTATCTATAAAATGAGTGTGGAACAAGATGGCCATTGAGGTCCCTTCCAACCCTATGACCATTACCAATGCTTAGAATACATTTCTTTGCCCTCACTGACCTACCTCCAACTCTGGCTAGTGAAACTCTACTCATCCTTCAAGATGAAAGCTCAAATACCCTTCAAGAAAAAGCCCTTCAAGTAACCTTCTTTGAATTATACTTCATCCCTTCCTCTGACCTTGTATAATACTTTACACTTTTCATTCTACTTTTATATGTTTATTATTTGTGTATGTGTGATATTCTTTTACTATACTATAAGTTCTATAAAGGGTAGGGATGATGTTTTATTTATCTTTATATTGCCCAATCCTCCACTTCCCCTAAATTTAGCACATCAAAGTCTTCACTGACTTTTAAAAAGATTTTTAATACCTTAAGTTTTAATTAATTTAAATGTAATAATTTCAATAAATGTTCATTGAATAGAGTTGAATAACTGACAAGAATCATCTCCAAATTTTCCTGTGTTCTAACCTTCAAAAAAACATTTTTTTCTTTTTAACTAAGCCCTAGTTATTTTTGGCTTATGATACTTATATTGGGTTTACATTCTCATACTTTCTGAATTGATAGAGGATATTATTATGATCTCATGTGAAGACAAAATATTAACAAATCATTTCTGTTGGACAGTGTTAAAAATTCAATACAACTATCACCACCCTCCATCATGGGAAACTGTCACTATAAGGAAACATTTTAATGAAGCTAGGTGACTCAGTAGATAGAGAGCCAGGCCAAGAGATAGGCGGTCCTAGGTTCAAATTTGACCTCAGACCCTTCTTGGCTATGTGATCCTGGGCAAATCAATTAACCCCCAATTGCCTAGCATTTACCACTTTTCTGCCTTACAATTGCCTTAGTATTTCCACAGTATTGACTTTAAGACAGAAAATGAAGGTTTCCAAAACAACCACACTGCACATTTATCCACCTGTAGTCCAGAAGGTTGGAACCTTTTTTCAGTTATTTATTTTTATTACCTTCATTGTCCCCTTGTCCATTTCCCTTTAATAATTAATTTACCAAGTCTCAATTTCATTAAACAAGCCTTCAGCTATCCTACTACCCAACCTCTGCAGCTTATTCTTTCATTACCATTGAGGCTGGCGCATTACTGTGATACCTATCATCACTTCCCCAGATCTCTGAGGTCTTAGCTATTTAGATGACAATCAGAAGAGGTGAAAGGCTGGTTGCTACTGCTTACTAGGCAATGGGAGGCAGCTAGGTGGCTGGCCCTGGAATAAAGAAGCCGTGAGTTCAAACCTGGCCTCTGGCGTTTAGAAGCTGTATGAAAGTAGGCAAGTCACTCAAGCTCTGTTTGTAGGCTTTGGTTTTCTCAAATGTAAAATAAGGATAATAATAGCACCTACCTTGCTGAAGTTGTAGTGAAGATAAGATGTGATAATATTTGTAAAGCGCTAAGCAAAGTGCTTTTTTTTATAAAAGTGCAGGTGCTTAAGAGATGCTTGTTCCTTCTCCCTTCCCACTTCAGAATAAAAATAATGTAGTATAGAAAAAGGAACCTGGGGTTTGGAGTCAGGAGTTCCCATCCTAGTTCTTCCACTGATTAGTGATGCAAAGTTAAGTTCCATTTTAAAAGGAGCATAATCTGGATCCTATAAACACATGCCAGGTACAATGCTAAACACTGGGTTTACAATGAATAAAAAGAAATGGATAAAAAGTCCCTCAAGGATCTTTTAATTTAAAAAGGAAAACACACAAAAGAAGGCAGGAAAGCCAGGGTACAGGGGGTAGGGAAGGGACACAACACCAAAGGGTGCGCGGCTCGGGGGTTCCTTGTTTTTAAAGTTGAAATCAGACAGGGTAGCAGATACAAAGTGGAGTAGGGAGCTGAGTTCAGTTTCTGCTCTCTAAAAAGGAAGGCATTAGAAGGAGCTTGGTACACTGCTGTGGAGCCTTCCAAAGAGAGGGGAGAAAGGAAAAGAACATTTACCTTATGTACTTAACAAGGTTGTAGTCAGTAACAGATGAGATAATGCATAGAAAGCTTTTTGTAAATTCTATACTCTATAGGCATAATAATAGTGTTGGTAGTAATAAGGACACCAAGAGCAACAATGAAAGGGATGGTCAATGGATCAACCAGTCTAAGGGGCTAGTAAGGTTGAGAGACTAGCTCCTTTGATTTAGAACTGAATTTCCTTTTTTTTTTCTCCCAGAACAGCAAAATTTCAGTTAACCAAATGGAATCTAAATGCACATAAGCCTAGGGGGCCAGCTAGGTGGCTCAGTGGATTGAGAGCCAAGCCTAGGAATAGGAGGTCCTCCTATCAAATCTAACCCTAGACACTTCCTGTGTGACCCAGGGCAAGTCACTTAACCCCCATAGCCTAGCCCCTCCTGCTCTTTTGCTTTGGAACCAATACACAGTATTGATTCTAAGATGGAAGATAAGGGCTTAAAAACTAAAATAAATACATAAGCCTAGAAAAGACTTAAGGAATAAAAAAGTAATGATCTGTTAAAGCCACAAGTTTCTGAACAAGTATTAATCTAGTGTCATTGACCATTACTTCCAGAGTTACAGAAAATTAGAGCAAAAAGGGGTTTAAAGTTACCATTTAGTCTACAGCTAGGTTCCAATTAATGTGAAAGATGGTGCCTCTGAAGTAGTTCTACATATTTGAATTTGCACTATTTGAAAGTATTATTATGTAAAATCCGGTCATTGGAATCCAACAGAAAGAATTTAAATAATGCAACTACTTCTGAGGATTTGCTAATTATTCTTATTGGGACCTTGTAGTAATTCCCTCATTTTACAAATGAAGCTGGAAGCAATGAAGTAATTTGTTTAAGTTCATATAAATTAATAAGTGACTAAAGCTAGACGATAGCTCCAAAGGAGACCTGGTCCTAGACTCAGCTCTATCATTATTTATCTATACCAGTTCTCTCCTTTGGAAATCTCGTTCACTCATATTGCTTCCTCTAGGCTCATGATCCCCAGTACAATATCTTCAGCCCTACGGAAACTTCCCCAGGGTTCTCTCTCATCTTCAACTGTCTATGGGCAACAGTCAATACCATCAACTTACTAACATGGTAAATCCATTGGCTAAAACCAAAGTCATCAGTGTCTAAGCATATTGGGAAAATTCTGTATTGACATTAAAAGCTGCCTTCCATCAACTCTGAATACTCCTTGTTTATACATGCAGACTTAGAACAAAAGCTTTTTGAGTGGAGGAACTATTTCTGCTTTTTCTTTGAATCAGCACTCATAGAGGGTCTGGAAAATGGTAAACACTTACTAAGTGCTTCTAGATGGACTGTTTGGTTAAATGGTGCTACCCTTCTGGAAGTCACCTAGACAAACCTCTGGCATCTTTGATTCTTTTCTTTTCCTCACCCTCTCATGCAAATATTACCAAATCCCACGGATGCTTCCTTTATAAAGTGTTTTATAACTGTTCTTTTTATACCCACCTTCCTTTCTATTTCTGCTGCAGCTGCCTAAATGTAGGTTCTTCTCATCTCTTACCTAGAAAACCACAATAGCTTTCCTGACTCTAAACTCTTCATCTGCCTGACTAATCTCCCATTTAAAAAAAAAACACACAAAGTATACAACACTTTGATTGAGAGGCTAGGAGGTAGGCTTGGAGTCACAAAGACATGAATTCAAATCCTTCTCATCTCATATACTAGCTGTGTGGCCCTGGACAAGTCACTTAGCCCCTCTCAGATTTAATTTCCTCTTTTGGAAAATAGAGATAATAATAGCACTTATCCAAGAGTTTTGTTGTAATGATCAAATAAGATAATATATGTAAAGCATTGTCCAAGCCTTAGTGTTTTAGATAATCATATGTAAATATTGGGTATTATATGTTCAAAAAACTCTAAGTCTTTCTATTACCCAGTGGATGAAGTCTAAACTCCTTACCCTGACATTCAAAGTAATGTATGTGGCAAAATGGATGGAAGACTGGGTCTGGAGTTAAGAAGACTTGGATTTAAATCTTGCTTTAGGCACATATTAGTTATGTGACCCTGAGAAAGTCACTTCATCGCTTTCTGCCCCAGTTTCCTCAATTGTAAAATGAAGATAATAGTTCCCACTTCTCAAGGTTGTAAGGGTCAAATGAGATATTTGTAAAGTGCTTCACACAATACCTGGTACATAATAAGTGCTTAATAAATGCTTGTTTCCTTTCTTGAAGGAAATTTGACCTCAGTTTATCTTTCATTGTCATCCCCTACTACTTCCTTACACCAATCACCAGCACTTTGGCAGAGTGGACTCTACTGACACCTTAAAAGTGCCTTTCTTTCTGTTTCCAGAAGAAATATTCTTCCTTTGCTTATACAATCCCCCTCATCTGGGGTGCCCTCTGTATTCTTCTCAACTTGGCCAGTTTCTATCTATTTTCCAGTGCCTGGATCTTTCTCTATAAAGCTTTGCAAGATTACTGGAGCACACAAAATTTCTCTCTTCTCTAATTTCAGAAAATTTGCTACCTGTACAACTGATTTAGCAAACTTACCTTAGTTGACTTTGTATGTTCAATTTCCCTTTTTTTTAAAACGAGATTAAGAAAAAACCATTATCTTCTGTTTTAAAACTGATACTAAGTACAGGTTCTAAACCAGAAGAGTAGCAAAGGCTAAGCAGATGGGGTTAAGTGACTTGCCCAGTCATAGAACTAAGAACTGGCTAAGGTCACATTTGAACCCAGGACCTCCTGATTCCAGTCCTGCCATACTATCCACTGAGTCACCTACCTGCCCCTCCAACTAGATTTTAAGCTTCTTGGGAATAGGGGTAGTTTCTCAATCATCTCTGTATTATTCAAAATTCCAAGCACAGTGTTGTGAACACCCTGTATGATAAATAAATATTTGTTGATTTAATCATTCTTTCATGATTTGCAGAAATGGATAATTTAAAAAGAAGGTAGAAAAGCCAGTTGCACAGAGAGAATAAAGCACAATTGATGAACAACCTGCACTGGTTCCAGAGACTGTTAAAAGACCTAGAAGAAGACTTCTAGCATGTTGGTTAGATCCTCTAAAGACAAAACATCTTTAGGTAGACATGTACGAGTATAGAACAGAATAAGAAAGAATGGTAAGTGGAGCATAGGAAAGGTATTACAGGACTGAAAATAAACAGATATTGTCCTGATTTCCAAAAAAAAAGTCAAGATAATGAAATCTACAAGTTACTAAGATGTGACTTTCAATTTCTTGGAAAATTCTATCAAAACTATCAAGGAGACGGTTAATGAAAATATCTAGACTAGGAAAGTAAGATCACAAAGAGTTAGCAAGCTTTATAAGGAGGTCTTTCCAATGTCTACATTTTCTTTATGTCATTATTAAATTACTAGATCAGAAGATTGCCACAGAGGTGCTTAGGTGGCACAGTAGAGTATCAGACTAGGAGCTAGTGGAAGTTCAAACACTGTCTCAGTTATAGACTAGCTGAGACTAGCCATGTGGTTCTGAAAAGTCATTTAACCTCTGCTTGTCTCAGTTACTTCATTTGTAAAAAGAGAATAATAATACCACTTGCCTTCCAGTATTGTTATGAGGATAAAATGAGATGATATTTATAAAATATTTATAATATTTATTATGTTTATAATATTTATCAAGCCTGAAAGCATAAAAAATGCTAGCTATTATATATCTCTATCTATAGATACAGATAAGAGTTTACCTAGATTTTTACAAAATATTTCATGAAGTCTCTCATTCTATTTCTTTTTATTAAACCCTTACCTTCTATCTTAAAATTAATACAAGTATCAGTTTCAAGGCAGAAGGATGGTAAAGGCTAGGCAATTGGGATTAATTGACTTGCCCAGAGTCACACAGCTAGCAAGTGCCTGAGGTCAAGTTTGAACCCAAGTCCTCCCAAGCCAGATAGGGCACTCTATCCCCTGAGCCACCTTGCTTCCCTTCCTCATTCTCTTCTTATGGGGAACATTGGAGAACTGTCAGCTAGACAGTAAGTAGATCTATTCAAAACTGGTTGATGGGTCACCTTCAAGAGTTGGTTGGTTTAACTTAATGGTTCAATGTTAACTTACAAGGAAGTTTCCTGTGAAATCTCGGAAGGATCTGTATTCATATTTTTATTAACTTAAATAAAGGCATTTATCCTTATTAAATATGCAACTAACACAAAGCTGGGAGAGGCCATTAATATATCAGATGACAAAGGCAGGATCCCAAAAAGTCCCTGACAGTCTGGAATATAGAGTTGAATCTAATAAGATGAAAATGAATAAATAGGAAGTCTTATATTTGAGTTCAAGAAGTCAGCTTCACAGGTACAATAGGAAGAAGATATGGGGAGATAGCAGTTTGCTTGAAAAAGATCCAGGGGGTTTAGTGGACTGCAAGTTCACTGAGTTAACAGTGATATGGCATTAATAAAAGTAAATCTTAGGTTACATTAATAAGGTATAATTTCCGTGAATAAGGAAGTGATAATGTCTGTTTTGTACTGGTCAGATGGGATCTGGGGCATTGCACTGACCAGTTCTGAACATCACATTATAGAAAGGATTCTGATACACTCTGTCTCTGGGATCCAGACATTTTCTCTGGCTGTGTCCTATGCCTGGCTTCCACTGCAACTTCCTTTAGGTTCCAACTAAAAGTCCAACTTCTACAGAAAGCTTTTCCTATCTCCCCTTACTTCCATTGTGGAATATTCTATTTATCCTGTATATAGTTTGCTTTGTATATATTTGTTTGCATGTTCTCTCCCCCATTAGATTGTAAGCTCCTTGAGGGCAGGGATTGCCTTTTGTCTCTTTTTGTATTCCCAACACTTAGCACAGTGCCCCACACATAGAAGATGCTTAATAAATATTTATTGTTTGATTGATTGAGGTAGGGGAAAAGAATATAAAACACCTCTCTAGTTTGTGCTAAGTAAACACAAATTAATAGAACTCGAGATGTTTAATTTAAAGAGGATTCAAAAGACTCCATAATTACTCTTCAAATACTTGAAAGACTCGCATATTGAAAGATTGGACTTTTCTGTTTTGTCCCAAAAGACAGAACCAGGACCTATGGGTGGAAGTTACAAAGAAACAAATTTAGGGTTGATTTATAGAAGAACATCCTATAGATTAAAACTGTCCAAAAGCAGAATGAGCTCTAATGGGAAGACCTCCCTGAAGGGATGAACAAAAGCTAGAAGACCTTTCATCAAGTGTGTCACTAACAGATATTCTTTTTCGGTTACGACTTGGAATTAATAGACATTGAGATCTGAAAGTCAGCAATTCTGGTTGTGGTCTATACTACTGAAGAGACAACCTACCCTATGGACCTATGGATCTAGTTACATGTAAGTATTAGATGCTAGCTAGTTAAGCTGAAGTCCAACTCTAATTGACCCAAAATCTCACTGTTTCCAAAGATTCAGATCATCTTCTATCCAGGTCTGACAAACCTGATCATGTCCAGATCAAAATGTAAACATAAAAGGAAAATTCTCAGCCTGGGTAAAATGTTCAAAAGGAAGCACCCTGTGCACTCACAACAGCAAATCACTCACTCCTCTTCATTAACTGAAAAGTGAATTCTCCATTTTAGTCTGTATATTTTTATAATTATTTCATAAGCCATCAATCATAATCCTAGAAGATTTGACATTTCTCCTTGTTTGAAAAACTCTAACAAGGTAACTTTCTTTAGGGACGAGAAAAACTTATATTAAGGTCAAAACAGAACTTCATCAAATAGCCAATAGATTTAATCTACCTTTGATCCACTGTCACTCTGCAAGTTAATCATCCAATGAAGACTATTTCATCAGATAATTGCCATAGTCAAAATCAGGGAACTGAATATTACTAAATCCTTATTTTAGGTATTCTAAAAGCAAAACTTTCAGTTTCAAAAAGCCTTCTATCTACAAACCCTGAATGAAAAAATTATCATTAAGGTGAAAATATACATACATGTATATAAAATTTAACTGCAACTGCAAAAGAGAAAAAAAGTATACAAAAAGAAAAAGTTCACAAGAGTTTTCCTTAATAATCCAACTAGGGTCATACATATTCTCTGTAGTGTTTTCAGAGCTAGAAGTTACACCACCAGGGCCTCCCTTTGACCTTGGGAACCCAGTTCACTAAGAATTACTGCAAGGTTTTCTGTTTCATTTATTATTAGTCCATAGTATCTGCATTGCTGTAGTATTTGTTAGGAATATCATCAGTGTGGGTTTGCAGCACATCTACAGTAAAAATGTGTCTCCCCCCTCCCAAAAAATTAAGGTGAGGGACAAGAATTGGAAAACAAAGTGAATGGTATTTAGAGGATAAATTTAAAAATATAAGAATTACCCTCAATTATATCTAGGATCCAAATAATCCTAAATGGGAGGGGAATGATTGATTTGGGAAGAAGAGATTTGTTTAAAGTTCTGTTCCTTACCTGATGGATGATTTTGAAAAACACAATGATCTGGCTAGAGTAGGAGAGGGGGGGTCCCTTAACTGGCTTTCCCCAGAAGGGGGAAAATAACTTGGTTTCCACTGGGTTTCACTCAATCTCATGCCATTTCTATCTATTATGTAATGCTGGGCTACAGTCCTAAGTCTGTAAGGTTTAAGCTCCTACATAGGAGATTTATCACAGCTGGTACCATAAAATCCGTGTCTGATCACAACTTCCAAAAACAAGCAAGTGTCTTGTAAAGGTGTATGTGTAAAGTAAATGGGATTTTAAAATTTGCTGGTTTCATGACTTTCCTTTCCCATTCTTCTCCCATCTGACCCTTGACCTCCCCTTTTCCTCCTCCCTTCCTCATTCCCCCTCCCTTCAGCATCCCCGGTGACACAATCTGCAGGCAGACTACTTGCTCAATGCAGGGAAATCACGTCTTGACTGCAATGCAAACCCTGTCCCGATATGAACTGGGTAAGGCAGACATGTCCCCAGCTAAGTGTGAATGAAAACCGAGGGCTGCGGGGTAGGAAGGAGGAGAGATGGGTTAGGAAGGGGCAACCTAGACATAGAAGGAGAAATGAATTCACAACTTCCCAGGTTCTCTTCTCCCTTAAGGGAGCCGCGATAGATTTTGCTCTAACAGTCAAGGATGCTCTTTCTGGCGGTTATTCTCTTCTTGCCAATTACATCAGTCTTTTTCTCATCCAGCCGCAATTCCCAGCCACACAGAAACAAGCTGGGTGCATTAGGTAGCGTGGGGGAAATAAGACTAGACGAATGCAGGAGTGTCTGCCAAGCGGCTGGAATTTCCAGTCACCCGGGCAAAAACGGGGAGGGGGGGGGTGTTAGGATGAGAAGGGAGGGAAGGGCGACACAGAGGGGAAAGCCATGACATACAATCTCCCACCCATCCCGCTCCACCGCCCCCACCCAGCCAGAAGAGGGCTAGGGAAGGAACCTCCGCTGGATGAGAAAGGACACACGCCCCGCCGCCAACCCAAACCAGTTCTAGTCCAGTGAGGAGGGGGTGGGGAAGGATGGATGGACATTCGGGCAGTGGAAGAGTCTGAGACCCCTGAATCCGTCTAGTGGGGACAGGCTGCAGGTTGCAGAAGCCAACCTTCCTACCCTGCCGCCCCTCCGCCCACCCTAGAGTCCTCCGATCCCTGGACATACACAATGCAAACCTGAAGTCCCCCGGTGCGTGAAGAGTCAACAGCAAGGGACCGTAGGGGCTTCAACCTGATTTCCTCCACCTCTGGTTCCCCGACCCCAGTTCCCCAGAGAGAGAGAAGAACTCACCTGCAGGGAAAGAAGAGCCGCCCAGATCTGATCCGAGTCCTTTAGCAGGAAGAGGGAGCGGGAGCTGGAGTGGCTACAGCGGTGCTGGATGGGGGAGCCGCCTGCACCCAAGTCTCGGTCACCCCAGACAGCAGCAGCGGCTCCTGCGCCTTCAGTGGTCTGCCAAGCCGCAGCCCCTCCTCTCCTGCGGGCGGGGCAGGAATTAGAGGGCGGGCTCTGGGTCCCCGCCCCCTTGCTCCCCTGGGCAGAGGAGATGCCCCCGGGCGGTGGGGCTGGAGAAGCTAGAGGATGCTTTTGGCTGCCGGCCCCGGTCTGCTGTCGGCCGCAGTCCCCGCCAGGTCCGGGGTGCCCCTCCCTGCAACGAGAGAGGCACGGGAGCTGGGAGCTAAGAGCGGGGTGGCGCCAAGACCCGGACTCCTGGAGCTGCCAGAGCCCCGGAGCGGGATTTACTTCCTGGGCTTGCGCCCAAGTGGGCACCCTTGGGAGCCCTGGGAGTCTGGGAATCACTTGCCCCCAAGACTCTCGCCGGCTTTCACCAGGCCTATCGGACGGGCCCAGGCAACGTTATAGGGGTCATTGCGCTAAACCAAACAGTGGAGCCAGCCCCGGCACCAGCCTCGGCATTATGGCCCAGAATTTCTCCGGCCCGCAGGACCTGGGCTTGCACCAGCTTAGTGTGTGAGCTGATTCAAAGCGAAACAGAAACCCTTTAGCCTGATCCTGGAGCTCTTGCCAAAACCCAGCCCTCTTGGGTGCCCTACAAAAGGCCGATAGTCAGAGTTAGACAACTCAGAAGCATGTGTCTTCTTCCGAGCCTCTGACTCTGGATCAGCTAGGCAAAACTCCTCAGGCCAAAGCAAACGGGGCGGTCCTGCAGACGATTCTGAGTTGGAAGCTAGTCTGCCCTCGATTAGCCCAGTGATTTGGAGCTCTTCCTTCTCCCTAACTTCACCCCTATAAAATGTGCCTAACCTCTCAGGGCCTAGGTAGGACATTCATTCCATGATTTAGGAAACGATGTCACACACTACCTGGACCATCCACCGACATTTCCTCTGGAAATTGATAGAACAGGAAAAAAGCATTCCAAGAACCCATTTTCATTTCCATTCAGCCACTAAAGGGATTTTCCGAAAGGGCAGTTCAGATCTAGTCAAATCCCTCACTCAAACAACTCCAATGGCTCCCTACTGCTACTAGGAGCATTCAAAGCCCATAATATCCTAGCCTCCTCCTATCCTTCTAGTCTTCTTACAATTTACTCCTCTTCTCATATCTTTTGATTCAGTGACACTGGCCTCAAAACTGTTCCAAAAACAAGACATTCTATCTCTTAACTTCAAGCATTTTTTTCTGACTTCCCCCCATGCCTAAAATGCTTTCTCTCCTCCTCTTCTCCCCATTTTGTCCTCTCTCTCCCAGGCTTAAGTCCCAACTAAACACCCACCTTTCCCAAACTCTTTTTAATTCCAACTCCTTCTCTCTGTTAATTAAGGTCCTATTTATTCTATAGGGTTTGCTTTGTATATTGTTTGCATATTGTCTCCTCGGTTAGAATGTAAGCTCCTTAAGAGCAAGAACTTTCTTTGCCTTATATATTTCTAGCACTAAACACATGTGATTGATACTTTTTTCCAATCTGAAAGAAAACAAAGAAGCAAGGCTCCAATAACAGGTTTATTGGGAGAGCAGGGTGTCTCTCAGCAAAGTTGGTTATTGGGTTTTCCTCCCAACCTAAGCCAAATGAATGAGCATTTTCTCTCCTTTTTTTAATCCTAAAATCATACCATTCAAGATCCAGCCCCAGGACTCAAGGGTCATTCCTGGGTCTCAATGGGCAGGTAATACAATCAGAAAAATGGTCGGGAGATGTATTTTCTAACAATGATTGGATTCTATCTTTTTGAAGAGGTGTCTCAGCTTCTTACAGTCTTGGTTGGTTAGAATGGCCTTCAAGCTGATATGCTAGGTTCTGACCTCATATTAATGAGAGGGGTTTAAGGCAACATCACTCCTCTGGTTGTGTCTTATATGACCCACTGTCAGCAGGTCAGCAAAGGTCCCAGGCCCCCCTACCACTCATCACCTCACCGAGCCTAATATGGATGATATAGACTCTATATTATAGAAGTACAGTAGAAAGAAGTAGCTAAATTTACTGTGTAGTTTAAAATTTTCATTTATAAAATATAATTACTAGAATTCCTTTAATCTTACTTACTTACTTAAACAATTCCGTTAATCACTAATTAATCATTGTCCCAGATTAATCACTTCTTTTGGCTAAATACCAATTAATTCTATCATCTAGAGCCTTGTTGGTGAACCTATGGCACACACTATGCCGGAGGGGGCTGTTCCCTTTACCCTCTCCAGGAGGAGGAGGACATTTCTCACATGATTCACCCCCTGCCCAGCAGCCCAATGGGAGTGCTTCCTCCCCTCCCCCTCTCCACCATACCTGGGGACATTTTTCACATGACCCACCCCTCTGCCCAGTAGCCCAGTGGGACCACTTTCTCCCTCCCCTGTATGAGGTAAGGGAGCACTACCCACATGTGGTATGAAGGTGCCATTTGAGCACTTGATCTCTAAAAGGTTTGCCATCACTGATCTAGAGTCTTATTTAAACAGGTCAAGAATCAGGGATTCTCTAGCACATAGTAGGCACTTTATAAATGTTTATTGATTGATTTATAGATGAGGAAACTGAGGCTCAGAGAAGTTAAGTGACTTCCCTGTAGTCACACAGCTAGTTTCAGAAACACCTCCTTAGAGTAGACCCTTTCAGGATTTTGTTCTACTAAACTGAATGCTCTTTTATATGCAACAAACAATAAGCATGGTAGGATCTTGTCTCTATGTAAAGATGCTATCTACGGTGGAATATTATTTGTAAACATGTTGCAACATTTCCCATCTAATACTCTTATGAAAGATACCCTTGAAATATATATAGGTTATTCTCATAAAAATTTTATAAATATATCAAAATTATCATGGATTAGTAGTTTCCTTGGCTTCCCACACTTCTGATATTTTTGCCTCCAGAGAATATAGAAATTGATATTACCTTGGAACCCTGGAAAGTTTGTCACTTTCATCATGGGCTTGGGCTATCTCAGCTGTTTTTTTTTTATCTCCATGTAGACTACAATCCAAATCTAGATTATAATACAAATATGGTGGCTTTAATGTTTTTGATAATGAAAAAAGTTTATTATAAAATTATTTCCCAGCAGATATGACACAGAAATAGAAAGATGGCTAGAACAGATGGTGGCTAGTCTATCCTAGCCTGCAGTTCACAACTATCCAACACACCATGAGTGCTTTGCATTGAGTTTATAACAGCCAGACACAACAAAAATTTCTTCCTTCCTTGTCACCAATCATCCAGGAATGTAAGGGAGTATATATCAAGAAATTTTGGAAAATTTCATATAAAAAATCATCCTTAGTAGTCTTACTAACCATCTTCTGGGTGTCCATCATAATGCTAAGTGTGGGGTGTGGGTGTAGAGTTCAATAAAAGTAAAACATCTTTCAATTTAATAAGGAAAGACTAATGAGCCTAAAGTAGTATTCTTGTTGGATCATGGAAAATAGCTGATTTTCTGAGACAAACTCATACCTGCTGGAACTAAAATAGGCAATTAGAATTTTTGCAGGATATGGTGAGTGTTGCAGAGACCAGATTCTACTATCATTTTCAAATCACTATTTGTGCCTCGTTTAGAACTTTGTAACCAAAAATACATAATCATTAATCACAACTAATAAAAACTTTCTACCACATTTGAAAGTGGATGGCCCAGGGTCCGTTTCTTCCAAAAATGCTGTAGTTCAATTAGGCAAACTTTTCTTTTCTTTATTTTTTTACTCTTCAGTAATATTTTATTTTTTCCCCTGATTATCCATAGAAACAATTTTTGGCTTTCATTTTCTAACATTTTGAATTTAGGAAACATTTTTAAAGAGGCTTCTATAAATAAGGTACTGCATTAGGTCTGGATAGAAAGATAAAACCCAAATAGTCCTTGCCCTCAAGGGCATGACATGACAGAATGTATACACTGACTACTTCAATAGCCTACTGGTAGGTCTGCTTACCTCAAGTTTCTCTCCACTCCAGTCCATGCACCGGTCCAACCATATCACCCTTTATACTTTATAAATTATTACTTCCAGGATCATACATTAAATCTTCCGTTCAGCATTCAAAATTCTTCATAACTCAGCCCCTTCCTACCTTTCTAGTCTTCTTACACCTTACTCCCTGATGGGTACTCTTTCATCCAGTTTCATGGGCCTCCTCACTATTCTAGGAACAAGACTCTCTCCTCTCCAGGCATTTTTTCTGGAATTCCTCCAAGCCTGGAATTCTCTCTCTCTCTCTCTCTCTCTCTCTCTCTCTCTCTCTCTCTCTCTCTCTCTCTCTCTCTCTCTCTCTCTTTCTCTTTCTCATCTCTGTCTCTGTCTTTCTCTCTCTCTTCTCCTTCTTTTCCCCCT
>NC_058132.1:242620765-242688385 GCF_016433145.1 Gracilinanus agilis
TCTCTCTCTCTCTCTCTCTCTCTCTCTCTCTCTCTCTCTCTCTCTCTCTCTCTCTCTCTCTCACCTTTTACCACCAGGCTTCCAGAAAGTCCCAACTAAATCCCCACTTTCTACAAGAAATCTTTTCTAATCCCTCTTAATTCTCCTGCCTTTCCACAGTTAATGATTTCCAGTTTATCTAGTATTGTAGCTTGTTTATGCATATTTGTTAGTTTGTTATCTCCCCCATTAGATTGTGAGCTCCTAGAGGGCAGGGACTGCCTGGGCCTCTCTTGGCATCCCCAGAACTTATCACCCTGTCTAACATAAAAGAATAAATGCTTTTTTTACACACTTACAAGTAAATACTGAGGAGCTGGTGTAGGTGGAGAGAGAGGTAACAATTAGGCATATTAGAAAAAGCTGTATTTTTGTCATACTTGAACTAAGGCCAAAAGAAGCTAAGAATTCTAAGAGGTGGAGATAAGGAAGATATTCATTCCAGACCCAAGGAGGGAGTGGAAAAGGGGAAGGTATAGAGGGGGTGGGGATAACCTGTTCAATGACTTGGAGATGAAAGATGGAATGCTGAGCTTAGAAAATAGTTCTGTTTGGCTAGAACATGGCAGGTGTAAAGGGAGATTATGTGAAATAGTTCTGAGAAGTTTGATTCATACTGTAGAAAGCTTTAAACATCAGACTGAAGAGTTCAAGAGTTTAAGAAATTATTTTAGGAGGAAGCTAGGTGGCTCAGTGGATTGAGAGCCAGGTCTAGAGACAAAGGTCCTGGGTTCAAATTTGACCTGATACTTCCTAGCTGTGTGATCTTGGGCAAGTCACTTAACTCTCCTTTGCCTAGCTCTTACTGCTTTTCTGCCTTGGAACTAATATACCATATTGATTCTAAGACAGAAGGTAAGGGTTTAAAAAAAAAAGGAAAGAAACAATTGTTTAGTTGTTTCAGTTGTATCTGACTTCATGACCCCATTTGCGTTTTTCTTGGTGGAGATATTGAAGTGGTTTGTCGTTTCCTTCTCCAGCTCATTTTACAAATAAGAAAATCGAGGCAAGCAGAGTTAAGTGACTTGTCTGGGGTCACACAGCTAGTAAGTGTCTGAGGTCAGAATGGAATTCAGGAAGATGAGTCTTCCTGATTTTTCAGGTCCAATGCTCTACTTACTTTGCCACCTAACTGCCCTATTTTAGGGAAAATTTTTTTCTCTCCTCTTTCCCCCATATACATTTGGGGACATTTGGTAACTAATATTCTAAGAAAAAAATATTTTTCTCTGCTCTCAATGAAAGGACTCAGAGCAAAGCAAAGTTCTATAATGAGCCTACACCATAAAACAACACTCACAATGTCTATTTCATTCATTCAGTGAACATACATTAAGACACTGCTTTTCTGAGTATAAAGCATTCTTCTAGGTCTTTCTGGAGATGAAAAGTTGAATTAGACTGAGCATTTGTTTTTAAAGAACTTAGAGTCTTACAGGGAGACTAGATAGGTAGGCATGTAACTAAAACATGGTAGAAAGTAATCAGCACTGTAAGCAAGAGACAAACTACACTCTGAGAATTCTGAAGAGAGATCATTTCAGTGTGGGTCCCGGTATTTAGATTATGGGCATTATATATATTTTTCTTTTTGATGTTATATTTATAACCAGGGCCTGCTAATGAGGACCTAGTCCTGGGAATATGCATGGGAAACCCATGCAAATGTTTAGTGAGCTAATTTCTAAATGTGTTTGAAGAAGAAGAATGGAATATTTAGGTGTATGACAGTTTCCTTTGTGCTTTCTTTGTGTTTTGTGCTTACGGTGAAGAAAAATCTTTTTAATTGACTGCTGAGTTGGACCTGAGTGTGCATACCTCTGCTAGAAAACTCTCAGAAGAGAGTTCTCTGTCCTGGCTCCCCAGTAACTTTGAAGACACATGGTGCCTGTGCCTCTGCTGTCCCTGTCATGTCTTTTCCTTCTTGCTACTAAATGGAGTATTAAATCTCTTGTACTATGTGAAGGCAGCTAGGTGGTCAAGTGAACAGAACCCTGGACCTGAAGTCATGAAGACCTGAGCTTCCAATCTAGCTGGGTGACCCTGCACAAGCCATTTGATTTCTGTTTGCATCAGTTTTCCCATAAGCAAAATGGGGATAATAATGACACCTACTTCACAGGGTTCTAATAAAAATCAAATGAGATAATTGAAAGCACCCAACACAGAATTTGGCACATAGTAGGTGCTAAATAATTATTATTATGATTCTGAAAACTCAGCAGAGCCACCAGATTCCCAGTGTCTGAATTGGGGAAGGAGCCAGCCCTAAGGGGCAATCTGCTTGCCTTAGCCCAGACGTAGATAAAGCCACAAGCTAGATGTTTTGTCCTGCAAGCAAGAAAGTGCCCCTATCCTTCAACTAGGCTGTATTCAGAAGGAAACTGGGTGTACTGAATGCTTTGTTTTTTTTAAACCCCAACCTTCTGTCTTAAAATCTATATTAAGTATTGATTCCAAGGCAAAAGAGCAGTAAGAGCTAGGCATTTAGGGTTAAGTAATTTGCCCAGGGTCAAGCAGCTTGGAAACTGGGAACTCCCATCTCCATGCCTGGGCTTTCTATCCACTGGGCCACCTAACTGCCCCTGCTGGATGCTTTGTAACAACCATAAATCTGAGTCCACTCTCGTCCTGGAGAGGGCAGCATGTGCTCCTGGCTCAGGGGGATATTTTTCTACTTTGTTTTTTGCTTTATCTTTTCAGTAAATATCAGTTTATAAGACATTTTTTGTGTTAATTGGTTAATCAATATTGAGAAATAATTGACTGATTGAATCAATAGTGGGAAGCTAATCAATGGTGATATTAAGGGAATATTAATTGGCACTAGTTAGATATTGAAGAGAGGATTGGTCAAATTATATTGGAAGGAAGGAAGGAAATGAGCCTTTATTAAACACCTACTATGTGCCAGTCACTCTATTAATTGCTTTACAAATATTGTCTCATTTGATCTTCACAGCAACCCTGGGAGGTAGGTATTATTATCACTTCCATTTTATACTTTAGGAAAGGGAGATAGGCAGGTCACATAGCTGTTAAGTGTCTGAGGCTATATTTGAGTCTTTCAGACTCCAGTGCTCTGTGCAGCATGGGATCACCTGGTTTACTTTCCCATCTGGATGCACTTCTTTGAACTGAGCATCAAGCCCCTAGGAACCTCATCATCATGTAAAATCACATCAACCTTGGAATTCTCACCTTATTTAGTACCCTCTATCTCTGAGATCCCTCTAATTGGAAGGTAGACCAGAAAGCTCCTTCTAGAACCTCCATTTAAGTCAGTCATCTATTCATTTCTTCCTGAACTGCTCTCCTTTGGATTTCTTCATCATATACCCCATTTCTCTTTCCCCCTTTCCTTCCTGTTGTGCGTTATCTTCCTTCATTAGATTGCAAGTTCCTCAAGGGCAGCGATTATATTTATTTTAGATACTTGTATCCTCTGTCATTAGCACTGTGCCTGGTGCATAATAGGCACTTAATATATGTTTATTGACTGCTATGAGCTACCTCTTGGAAGTTCTATAAAGGAAACACAGAAATGTGAACTTATTAAGGACAAAAGTAAATTTTCTTGATTACTTTGTGCAGGAAGTAGTCCCCTTTCAGCCTGGGAGAGTAACAATTAGCTTATTGTCATCCAGTCTAACTTCCTGTTTTACCAGACACTTATTATACAAAAGACAATCATGGGATAGTAAGCAAATACATTCATAAAATCAAGTTGTTGTTCAGTTGTGTCCAACCCTTTGTGACCCTGTTCGCATTTTTTTGGCATTGTTGGAGTACTTTTTTTTTAATAAAAAATTTTCAGCTAATAAATATCTTCTTATCTTCTCCCCATTTCTCCCCCTTTTCCTACAACCTCCCAAGAAAAGGAAGAAAAAAATGAAGAAATGCACATTTTCAAATCGTGTTTTAAGAAATGAGAAAGAGGATGAATTCAGAAAAAACCTGGAAAGACTTTATGAATTGACACAATGGGAAGTGAGCAGAACCACGAGAACAATTTATACAATAGCAACAATATTATAAATATAATCAAAACTTAGAAACTCTGATTAACACAATGACTAACCACAATTCTTGAGTGTTCATGAAGAAACAATGCTACCCTTCTTCAGAAGGAGAGATGATAAAACCAGTGCAGATTGATTTTTTGGTTTATCTTCTGGTCTGGATTTTGGCTAACACATTTGTAGAGGCTGTCATTTGGGAATTTATTTCAGGAGATAACTGATAGATTCTTCATCTATTCACTTTGTCCTCTGTTTATAAGTGAACTGGGCAGTTTTTCCTCCATCGTGATTAATTAAAATAGGAAATACGGGACTTTTTATGGATGGGGGGGATGGAGTTTGGGTTCCTGGGCTTCAGGGAGTCCTTAGATTCTTTTTTATTTCTTCTTAGAATATCTCTCTATGATCTTTGTGCAAGGTCATTAAAAGAAATCTATGAGATATCCCACATTTTTTATAAGCTTAAGAGATATCTTCTATTTTTCAATCTTTTAATTTTGTTTTAATATTTTTGTTTTTGCATGGAGTCATTAACTTCTGTTTGTTTCATTTTAATTTGCAAGGTGTCTGTTACTTGGATAAGGGTTTATAACATCTTATGTCAAACTGTTAATTATTTTTTCATAGCTCACATTTTAATTGTAATTCTTTCCTCTATTATTTTATTTAAGCTATGAGTTTGAGTTGGTTTAAAATTCCTTAATTACTTCTTCTAGGAATTCTAATTGACCTTATGGACAAGATGTGTTTTTCTTTGAGGTTTTGTTTATAGATGTTTTGGAGGTATTCTCCTTGAATGGGTTTGTGTTTTTAGCATACCTGACCTCAAAATAGCCCTTTATCTTTTTTGTTGTTGTTTAATCATTCTTCCAGAAATTGTGGGCAACCCAGTACTGCTGGCCTAAATGGGAACTCTTTGGGGAATGAGTATATGATCCTGGGCTCTTTAGGAGACTCTCCCCTGTCCCAGACTATCCTGTGGTCATTTCCTGGGAGAAATGACTTTTTTTTTAGACAACCTAGCTTGCCTTCCCTCTTTCCTTTTCTCCCTGATGAGACCATGATTAATTCTGAGAGTACACTGCAGGCCTAGCACTAAGTATTGATTCCAGGCCGCTGGCCCCTCATAGAAACCCCTCACTATTGGCTTGGGTCTCATGCTGTAGAATCATCTCTGGGCACTGAGTCCATTGTCCTGGACTGAGCTTTTGGCTTAGGCAGGGAGCTGAGTCCATCATCATGTAAGCCTGGCCTTGCTACTAGCTCTGAGGTCTCCAAGTCCACTTTCCTTCCTTCACTGACATCTTGCTGCTGACTTGAGCCAGGAAAAGGTGAATCCATGATTAGCTATGGACTTGTGCTCCTGGCCTGCCTTGGAGCTGTGGGTACTGAATTTGTAATTGTGGCTCTCCCATTTCTGTCTTGACCTCTTGCCTGCAGGTCAAACTTGTGTTCTTAGGCTGGAAAGATGAATCACTAGTTTCTGATTTAATTTCCTATTCACTACTCATGTCTGTTGTTCTTAGATTGTAAGAGCAGTTGCAGGAGGAGTAGAACTATACTCTATCCTGTTTCTTCTTACTACATCATCTTGGCTACATGTCCTGGAATATCTTTTTTAGTTTATATAATAATAAGTAGAGTTTATCTACCTTTTCCTGGGCTTGGATTCAGGAAAAATCATCTCACTGAATTAAAATTAAGTCTCAGACACTTTCTAGCTGTGTGATCCTGGGCAAGGCACTTAACCTGTTTGCCTTAGTTTCTGCATCTATAAAATGAGCTGGAGAAAGAAATGGCAAACCACTCTAGTATGTTTGCAAAAAAAAACAAAAACCCAAATGAAGTCACAATAAGTTGGGTATGACTAAACAACAAGAACAAGCTTTCTTTTCATTCTTTATTATCAAAAAACTTTCTCTAATGATGTTAAATCTCTCTTTCTCTCTCTAAATCTCTCTGCCTTTCTCTCCCCCCCCCATCTCTCTTTCTTTCTCTCCTCTCTCTTTCTCTCTCTCTCTCTCATCCTATCTTATCTAGGAAGCCTATTTTCCTTCTTTTAAGCATTTCCTATTTATCCTTTATACAGCTCATTTTTATTTTTTTATGTATTTGTTTGCGTGTTTCTTTCCCCCCTATCCGCCCCCCCCCCACATTTAGATTGTGAGCTCCTTGTGGACAGGGGCTGTCTTTTCCCTCTTTTTATATCCCCTTTGCTTAGTATTATGCCTGGCATATAGTAGATACTTAATAAATGTTTCTTGATTTATTTTTGATGAACCTGATCCTGCTTCCCAGATTAATCTAAATGACTTATGGATCAATACTTTTGCTAAATGAATTATTCTCCAAGAAAATGACTACCTCTAAGTGCTGATGAACACAAGATACTTAACCACAAAACCTGGTCTAGAACAGAGGTCATGAAACTTTCAGAAGCAAGGTGCCAGGTTTCTGAGTCTTGATTTTCTAATAAAGCAGGGTAAGAAAATTAACCCCCTCAAAAACTCTACACACGAATAGGAATATTGAAGTCAATTTTGTTAGAGGGTTTTTTGCTTTTGTTTTCTAATAAGAAAAGAAATCATACTGTTTAAGAAATGAAGAAGGGAGAAAAAAAGGAATCCTCTCTACCTAAGCAGTATAGAAACCCTCACAAATAGAAGTATACTCTACAAACGACCCTTGTTAAAAACCAAAAGAAAACCTTATATACAACCACAGAAATATTGTTTGAAGTATAACTTGTATATGTCCAGCTCCAGGTAAAGAATTAATAAATAGATATCAATAAGACATAGTTTTGTAGATATAGATATATTTGTCAAATGATGCCTTCTCTAGTATGGGGAGGGGAAGGAAGGAAGGAAATATCTGGGAACTTCCAAAGAACAAATAAAATTAAGAAAAGAAAAAACATTGGCCAAAGGGTTAAAAGACTAAAAAAAATAATGATGAAAAAAAAACCCAAAACCAAAAGACTCCATTCAGAAGGATACAATATCGAAAGGAATATGGATGATGATTTTTTTTCTTTTTCTAAGACATTATTCAACATGGATATTAAAGTAAGCATCAGTAGGAGCATACGTACACAAAAATGCATTTATAATCACCATTATGGAAGTGTTTTGCATGATGATAAAAAATAAAAAATGCATTTGCATCCTCCCCTTGCAAAAAAAAAATCTTAGATTATGATAAACACTGATTTCAAATCCTTCCTCAGACATTTATTATGGGAAGGAACAAGTCATTTAACTTCCCTAGGCTTTGGTTTATTCAATTGTGAAATGAGGAGTTTGTATTAGTCTGAGATCCATTCCCACTCCAGATGTATAACTTTACTAAAATGTGAAGTTCTGGAAGGCAGAAATTATTTTCATTTTGACTTTGTATCTCCAAAACGTGGCACGTGTTAAGGTGCTTAAAATTATTTGTTGGATTGGACTGGATTAAGTAATTGTCTACTGAAACTAGGAGGAAATTTATAATGCAACCTCTTCATTATGTACTCAAAGAAGCAGGTCTAAATTAGAGGATAAATGATCTGCAGTGAAATGGCTCAGTGGATAGAGAGCCTGACTTAAGAAACAAAGTCCAAATTTTATTTGACTCTCTATCTCTGGTACTTTCTCCTGGACCTCACGTGTACATACATATGCCTACATTAACCCCAAATAAGTTATTATGAAAAGTACATCAGTAGTAAACAGATGGATCTGTAATTTTTTCTACTCCAAGTTATCACGAATTTATTTGGCATGATTGGGACAGTTAGGTGGGGGGAGCAGATAGAGCAACAGGTCCAGAGTCAGGAAGCCCTGAGTTCAAATCCAGTCTCAGACACATTAACTGGTTGTGTGATCTGGGGAAAGTCCTTTAGCCTCTGTTTCTTCTTTAAAATGAGGGGGAGAAGGAAATGGCAAACCACTTTACTGTTTTTTCCAAGAAACCTCTCCCAATAGGGTTGCAAAGAGTTGGACACAACTGAAATGACTGAACCACAACAAGAGGGTAGCACTTATTTCCCAGGGATGATGTTTGGATCAAATGAGATAATCATAAAAGGCACTTAGCATAGTACCAGGCACATAGTTAATGATATAAAATGTTATTTTGATTATGGTTATGTCTTTATCACTTGCCCAGCAGAATGCTTCTATCTATAATAGAAAGAACTCCTAAGCAAGTATAAAAGGTCACCAGGTTGGTAGGAAGGACCTCAAATATTTATTAAGGGGTCTACTATGTGCCAGGCCTTGGGCTAGGATATAAGGGGATGGAAGCCCAATGAATGAAAGTTTCTGCTCCCAAGTACCTTACATTTTAAAATGGGAGACCACAAATGCATACATAATAATGATAATAGCTAACATTTACATAGCATTTTAAGGTTTGCAAAGCAACTTACAAATATCTCCTATTATCCTCAAAATAACCCTCAGTTCTATGTTGTTCAGACATTTCAGTTCAATTCTTCATGACTCCATTTGGAGTTTTCAGAGCAAAAATATTGGACTAGTTTACCATTTCCTTCTTCAGCTCATTTTACAGAAGAAGAAACTGAGGCAAACAAGGTTAAGTGACTTGGCTAGGGCATATAGCTAGTAAGTGTCCGAGGAAGATTTTAATTCAGAAAGATGAGTCTTCCTGTCTACACTCTTGGAACTTTATCCACTGTGCCACCTCACTACTATTATTATTAATCCCATTTTATAGATAAGAAAACAGAGAACTCAGAGCTTAAGTGACTTGCCCAGGGTCATGAAGCTAGATCTGAGGCTGAATTTTAACTCATATGTACAGACATATTTTACATATGTAATAAACAAAAGCAAATATATATATATGTATATATACATATAGATATATGTATATATACACACACAAAGTAATTAAACACAAGGAACACTTATTTAATGAAAATTCACTTAAGCAGCAGCTAGGTGGCTCAGTGGATTGAGAGCCAGGCCTAGAGATGGGAGGTCTTAGGTTCAAATCTGGCCTCAGACACTACCTAGCTGTGTGACCTTGGGCAAGTCACTTAACCCTCATTGCCTAGCCCATACCACCCTTCTGCCTTGAAACCAAAACACTGTATTGATTCCAAGATGGAAGTTAAGGGTTTAAAAAGAAAAAAAAATTAACTTACCAAAACTTTGAATCCGTCAATTGTCATTTGTGTCCAGATTCAAGGTATGAAAAATTAATAATTCTATGACCTCCCTTCCTGAAAGAATTGCAAAAATTGGGCGATTCCAGGTCAAAAGATAATGCTAATTCTCCTTCCAGTGCTTCTACCAACAGCTGAAGAGGCTATCTCTGTGGACTATACATATAATTGATAAACCCTAGCAAAAACTGAAAAAGATCAGCACTTTGATAGGATTAACCCACATCATTATGTTGTACTAATTTGCCTCCAAAGAGGGCATCTTTCATCAGCTGAATAAGCAAACAGAAAAATTCATACAGATGAACTTCCCAACCCATTGAAGGTGTTTGGAGACATGTTCTTATATGCACTGGGGAAAATCTGCCTTTCTAGGGATTAGATAGTTCAAGCTTTAACTTCATACTGTGCTATCTTCTCCCATTCAGGGACACTACAACAAACTGGCAGATGCTGCCAAGTGAAAATATCTGGAAAGAAGTTGGAAAGGCTGTTGAAAGGGCTCACATTTCAAGATCTCTTGTCTGTGGTGGAAATCATATGAGAGGCTGAAGATTTTCACTCAGAGGCAGCATTTAGCTCCATTTAATTATCAGTTCTGAAAATGTAGGCATTGAGAGGATACTTGTCTTAAGTTACAAGTGCAATTTAATTACATGTACTTTGGCTATCGAAATAAAAACAATGAAAACAAATCTAGCACTTCTACTTTTCCTTATTCTACCCAACTAAGCCACTTCATAATTACTCTAATCAGTGAACCTATTGTGACTTTTACAATAATCATCGTTAACCTTTGTGTATTATCACATCCTGCCAGGACTATTGCAGTAGCCTGCTACCGGCTAGTTGGTTGGTCTCCCTGCCTGAAGTTTCTGACTTAAGAGAAAGAGTGGTGGTGTGGAGTTCCAAGTTAGAAGACCTCTCTCTGTTCAAGCCCTACCTCAGATGCACATTACTTAACTTGTCAGTGTCCCAGGCATCTCTCTAAGACTAGAAGTTGGGCAGAGCCAGTTCCTCTCCTTCTACTCTAAGAAGTGATTATGCTGATAAAATCACAGAGTCTGGTAAAGTCAGACAGACAGACAGACAGACAGACAGACAGACAGACAGACAGATAGATAGATAGATAGATAGATAGATAGATAAGGATAGAGAGAAATGAATGGATGGATGGATGGATGGATGGTTAGGTAGACTGATGTACATATACACATATATACAAATGGATTGTAGACAACTCATTTTTTATAAATACATTCATGAAAGAATTAACCCAAAGGATTACCTGCCCAGCTGTATGTCTGGATTTTACTGAGAAAACAGTATATTCCGGAATTCAATTTAATTAATACTCCCAAATCTATGGAAAGGGACTTTTGGACAACATGGTCAACAATAGGGAATCCTTCTTTTGTTTTGACTTTGAGTAGGACATCTTTCTGGATACCAGCAAGCACTTTAGTATATAAATCCCTGTTTTATGCTCCTCTCTACATCTGCTCCTCTGCTTGGTTTCAACTCCATGGAACAAGATGTCCCTCACAGGTTAAGTTTACCAACTCTAAATTTATCACAATGCTGCTAATTCAAGCCTTGATTGATGTCACTGCCCTCAGTCTCTTCTTTCCCCTGGGCTAGAAAATGAGTACCAGATTCCTCCCAGTGTCTTCTTTTATAGAAGTTAGAAACAGGCTTTTTGACTCACTCCACTCTGTCTGTATTTGTTGTTTTACCTGGTTTCAATTCCAAGAAATAAGATGTATCTATGCAGCATACTCCATTGTGTCCTCCCTTTCCTTCTTTTCCACCTCAATTTCCTGTCTCCTTCTGTGTATTATTTCCTCCAATTAGATTATAAACTCTTTGAAGGCAAGGAATCTTTTTAAAAGGTATCTCCAGTGTTTGGCATAGTACCTGGCAAATAATAGATGCTTAATAAGTGTTGAATGGATTTGGATTATATTTCACTGATTGTTAATGGTCACCAATTCACTGAATGATAACGCAAGGAGGAAGGCAGTGGAGGAACAGAATATCAAGGGGGAAAAGTATAAATAAAATAAAATAAAATAAAATAAAATAAAATAAAATAAAATAAACAAAAAGTAGTGCCACTTCTGTCTTAAAGTTCTGCTATCATTAAGTTTTGTAAAATGATTCTCCCACATTAAATGTGTTTTGGAAATTAAAGGATGAACTCAAGATTGTGAAAGGAAATTCTTGGTTCTCTTTGTCTATTCTGAGTTTACACTTGTAAAAAGGGAATCCTTTATTTTCTTTGCCTAGTTGGAGTTAACACTTTGGTTAACAATAACTTAAGTACACCTACTTAGTACCTCACTAGATTGTGAAGACAGGATTAACTCACCTTTGTCTACGTTTTGATTGAATCAACACAAACTTGAACTAAGTGGAGGAGCTCACAAACTGCTTACAGAATTCACACCCTCAGAAACTCAATTAGCCAGGAAACTGTGAGCCCTTTTAATGAGAATTCACACCTCCAGAAGGTGAGAAGAGGATTCCACCTACAGGTAGTGCTGGGCAATTTGGAAGCTGTGACTGGCCCTTGTGAAGAGGTGGAAGGGACATGAAGCCATTATAAAAGACCCTGAATTTCTGGGGCTGGGGAGGTCAGCTTCAAGAGGAGTTCATCTTCAGGAAGAAAGTCAGCTTAAGGAAGAAAGTTGGCCTTAGGAGTCACCTTCAGCTTGAGTCATCATCTTGACCTGCCTCTTGGAGGGAACTTGGGTGAATGGATAGCTGGCTTTCCCTTCCTATCTTCTGGAGAGAGTTTAATTCTGGTTGAAGGTCAAAAGTCCTGGCCGAGTTGAGCTATATTTAGAAAGATAGGCTAAATGTCTTCTTTACCTTTCTGTATTTCTCTACTTTCACTCTTTCTACCTCTTTAAATAAAAGCTTTTAAAAGTCATTTTGACTTTGAGCAATAATATTTTAAATCAGAGAACCATATTATTTATAATTTTCTATATTTTAGTCAAACCATTAACATTTAATTCCTACAAGATTCAGAATAAAATAGACTTTTTTTCGAACATGGCTGTTATGAGAATGTGATCAGCTAAGTGGCACAGAGCTAGGCCTTGGAACCAGGAACTCAGGAAGACTCATCTTCCTGAGTTCAAATTTGACCTTAGACACTGTAGAGATTAAAATTAATATTCAATAGTTAAGGTATTATATTTAATAAAGATTTATTAATAATAAACTAGCAAAAAACCAGAGTGAAAAGGTTCTAAACTAACTTTATCAGTTCTAGTGAAGAAAAAAAAGAGAAAGAAGGAGCTACAGAACTTATAAAACAATAACATGGCCACGAAAATGTGGAGGCGCAGGAGAGATTAAAGGGAATTTTGGGAAATACTAAGGGACTTCTGGGGGGATGATGTCCAAAAGTTCAAAATCTACATTTATACAACATTGTTATAAGGAAAAGATAAGTTATAGTAAGAGATGATGGGTGCAGAGGATAAAGATTCTGGAATGTTGGAAGGTGGAGTTAGACTGGAACTGAGGGGGTTAGTTGTCTCTCTCTGGATGTACCTGGGGAGAATGGCTGTCTGTCCTTAGGTTGCTGATCCTATCCTGCTTTCCTATCCTGATTGCTGCTTTGTTGTTATCCAGTTACTATATCCAAGTTCCCTTGGAGAAGAACTTTGTGATCCTGAACCAGCTGTCTGCACTGATTGTAAGATGAGGTCTGGGTCCATTTGGATCTAGGACCCTCCCTGGGCCTTGCCTAGTTTGTCACAGACCATTACCTCTAATAATATCCAAGAGAGGATTTAGTGCAGGTTATCTAGAACAGGGACTGGGGTTTTTAGGTGAGAGAGGAGAGGGAAATAGAATAGTCCATCAACTCTTTGAAGACCCTCCATGAGGAGGTTTAGATCTGGGGTCTGTAGCTAGTAATTTATGACAGTGATTCCCCTTACCCTTCAACCCTCTCTCTATCTCTGGAAATAAATTACATCTTTCACTTATTATATACAGATCTGTGACTTAGTAAATTTGTGTACTGGTCCCAGATCAGGCTTTGCCTGACCAGGCTAACTGTTGACCTTCAGCCCACAGTGTAATTACTCTTGTTACTGGTCCAAAGTAATCCATCTCATCCCATCCCCAAAAGTACCCTATTACAACACTTACTAGTTGTGTGACCCTGGGCAGGTCACTTAACTCTGCTTGCCCGAGTTTCCTTATCTGTCAAATGAGCTGGAGAAGGAAATGGCAAACCACTCCAGTAACTTTGTGAAGAAAACCCTGAATAGAGTCACTAAGAATTGGATAGAACTAAAATATAACTACACAAAAACAATAACCCTGTGGGAATGTGTTTTGTTTGATTATGCCTGTTTGCTACAAAGATTTTGTTTTTCTTTTTTGAGCTGTCTAGAGGGAGGTGGGAAGGAAAGAAAATAAATGTTTCTTAATTGAAAAAATAATTAATTTTAACAAATTAAGTGATCCTGTGTTCCCTCTACTTCTCAGTCAGTTATGAGACCACAAAGGTCCAGACTACTATACAAAGCCATATGTGAAACCCCACTTGTTTCTTTCTCATGTTCTCACTAAGGATATTTTCATTGAATATAATAGTCAATATGAGCCTATGACCCAAACAATATAATCATTGAATGTATCTTATCTACAATAACATTTCTAAAGTTATAAACAGTAAGAAAAAATTTATTATTTTGCAGAGAAGCTTCTAGTTTATATTGCCTCTTTTTTCTTCATTTCAGTGTTGTGGTATCAAGTTCTTGGGCCACTCAGGATCTTTAAGGAAAAATTTCACCCAGAAGCAATTCCAGATTCTATTGTGAGGAAAAGGAGTTCTCACTTTTGGGGGGAGGGGGGTCTCTGGATCCCTTTACACTCCTACAAATTATTGAGGACCTCAAAGAACTTTTGATTTATATTTAGCTCCATTTAATTATCATGTTCTGAAGATATAAGCATTGAAATGACACCTGCTTTAAATTAGTAATGGAAGTCAATTACATATATCCTAAAACTGATAAATTTTAGAAATACAGAATAATATATTTAAAATAATGAAATCACATGTCAACATAAACAACATATTTTATGAAAAATAACTATGTTTTCTAACAGAATTTGGTGTAAGAAAAGTGGCATTGCTTGAACATATTTTTGCATATCTCTCCTATGTCTGGTTTAATGGAAGACATCTGGATTTTCATGTCTGCTCCTGCATTCTGCATATGTTGTTTTGGTTGAAGTATATGAAGGAAATCTGGCCCTATGAGATATGTAGTTGGAAAATGAAAGAGTATTTTAATAGTCAAGTAATGTCTCAACATTATGTTAAAAATAATTTTGACCTCACAGACTCTTAAAAAGGTCTCAGGGAGACCCATTGAATGACACTTTGAGAAGCACTGATATAAAGTATTAGTTCCTTTTCACTTATTTGCATGAGAATTACATTCCTTGTGTGAAAATGATGGAAATGAAAATTATTTCAAGAAGTGATATATTTGGGAATAACCTAAAGTTTTTAGGAAATTGTTTTTCATTCCTCCTTTTGAAGAACAATGACATCATGGGTGATAGCTTAACTTTCCAGTGAATTGGATTAAGTGAGGCAGAGTTGCACAAAGTCCTCAGCCTCACTCTCCCAGTCAGCCAAGTCCAGTGGCAAGACTAAAGTTAAGACAACTGTGATGGCCCAGGATGCAGAGGATGACATTGGCCTCTTCAATGTTTGACCAAGGTTTAGGTGCTCCATAGTGCCTGTTTTAGCTGCCTTCATATCCTATTGGAACAAATTGTTCTCCTCCTCCTATTCTGTTGGGGGAAGTCTTCACATGCTTGGGATAGACATCCCCTAACTTATCAATAGGTTTATGGCTTGTTGGTTACCCTCAACCTGGTTTAGCCCATCTGCCAGTGTGGTTTTACTGGGGTATGGCCACTGTTCATATTATAGATTATTGGAGCCATGGGTGAGAGTTGGATAAGAGAGATAGCTTCCAAAGGAGGATAAACAGTCCTGAAAAGGGCTCAGGAAACCCTCACACAAGAGATTCTAGTCCTCCCTAAGTATACCATATAATTCTGTTAAGAAATAAATAATGAAAGAATATATGTTTTACTGAGATGCCAGAGCAAGCACTCAATTATGATTAATGTTATTTCAACTAAGTCTTTCTTTATAGCAGTCTTTGGTGGAATTCTTACAAAACTAGCTTTTAATTTTACTGACTTTTAAACTTTCATTGTATTTTAATTTAAAAATAGATTTCTCATACATGGTGAAGGAAATGCTACAAATGGTTTTTGTTTTGTTTTCTAGCTATCCTGGATGGAAGAAGAAGAATCAAAGTGGGAGTAGGTCCACTAGTGGGATGGATGGGATGAGGAAAAATGATGAAAAAGAAAAGGTTCAACTATTCACTTTTTGTTTTGTATCAGCTTTCTCTAATAGTGAGGATGATTGGTGTTTATTCAAACAAGTCATTCCATCCACTTAAGGGATGGGATGCTCAATCAATCATAGGCTAGGAATAAGAAGGAAAAGTCCTATTGACTGTAGTGAGTCCCAGAACTTATTTGAAGTTGTTGAGTCATGTCTGATTCTTTGTGACCCCATTTGAGGTTTTCTTGGCAAAGGTACTGGAGTGGTTTGCCATTTCCTTCTCCATCTCATAATTCAGATGAGGAAACTGGGGCAAACAGGGTTATGTGACCTGCCCAGGGACACATAACTAATAAGTGTCTGTGACCAGATTTGAACTCAGGAAAGTGAGTCTTCCTGACTTCAGACCCAGGACTCTATCTACTGTGCCACCAAACTGCCTAGAATTGCATAAGAATCACCTTCAAAGAGTCTATGGACATGTGTCCAAGCCCTAGGTGTCATCTACAAATTATCAAGCCAGAAGTTGTAGAAACTAGCTTTCTAGTACACACCTAAGGAAGAACTACTTAGGGAAGAAGTGAAAACCTCACCTGTGACCTCTTTGTGAGTTTTGAAGGATCTATAGGATTTTGAACTTCTCATCTTTTCATCAGCATTCTCATGATATCATCCTACCCAAAAAAACAGTACTAGTAACAGTGCCTTGATGACAGACTGGTCTTTGCTTCAAGGGAAGTTCTTGAGCACCCGGAATGAAATAAAAGGACTTATGGCAACCAGGAACTTTAAATTATACCTTTTGCCACATATGCTTTCTAAACTTAAGCCCACTTTCCCCTGTACTGATAGGAGGATGGGCAACAGACTTTTGGGAGGATGTTTTGTATCAATTGTTCTTATTGTATACTTTATTAAAAAAAACAACCCTGTTTTAAAAACTACTGAAGGTTGGCTGTTTAAGTGATTGTCAACTGATAATCTTAGAGAAAGTTCACAGATGGGGGCTTAAGCCACCTGTGTAATAGAATCACCTCTGATCTCCCTTAGAATCCTGGGGAGCTGTCAAACCTTGGGGACCCAACTCATCTGTGAGAATAAGAATCAGAATAAGGATTGTCAGAGCTTACATGGGCTACCTATCTTTTCATATAGTCCTACTCTGATGCATCATTTTAGAGTGAAGGTGACCTTGGATTCTTGAAGTTATTTTAGTAGAGTTTAAGATCTGACAAGTTCTGTCAAACTATAAAGGCTTGGACTAAGTCTCCCTTCCAGGCACCAGCCCAATTAAGTAAATAGGGATTCACCAAAAGTAGGCTGGTCACTTGGTGCAAATTGGTGACCGCCATGGCCATGAAACAGAGAGAAATGTAAAATGTTTCTTAGTCCCACATGACTCCCTTTTGCTCTCTAGCAATGATGGCAGAGTTATAGAAAAGGAGCCAGAAGGGACAAAGAATCACACAATTATTAGACTAGCTATGAATCTAAACTTAAGCTGTTGGTACTTTACATGAATGATCCATGTCCAGTGATTAATGAATGGACATTTTAATGGGAGAACTGATGGATCAATTTTGACATTCTTCCTATAAACAAAGCTAGAAGAAAGAAGGAAATTGTGGCTGAGTTGAAAGATGGCTTACAGATTTGTTTTGGAGAGATGAATAAAGAAGTTTTTTCATGTTGTGATGCCTATGATAAGTATTTGTAAAGAGACTACTATAAAAATAATTGCTACTTACCTATTGATACCTGTTCCAAAGGACCAAGAGACAGAGAAATTCTTATAAAAAGCTCAGACAGATGGGGCAGCTGGGTAGCTCAGTGGAGTGAGAGTCAGGCCTAGAGACAGGAGGTCCTAGGTTCAAACCCGGCCTCAGCCACTTCCCAGCTGTGTGACCCTGGGCAAGTCACTTGACCCCCATTGCCCACCCTTACCACTCTTCCACCTATGAGACAATACACCAAAATTAAGGGTTTATTTAAAAAAAAAAAAAAAAAAAAAAAAGCTCAGACAGAGCCTTAAATGAAATCAATAAATACTTTTGAGAATCAATGGCTTCAGTACAAAGGTAGGGATAGGTAAAATAAAAATGTTGGAAAATAAGAATCATAAAGTATGAGGGGAACTAAGAATGTAAATTCTACAGAAGCTTCAGACCTCTACATCATGAATACTTTCTATAGAAAAGAATGAGAAAGTGACAGACATAGTAAGCATCAAATAACATAAGAAAATTTCATTGATTTTGTCTTAAGAGGAAACAACTCCTTATTGACGTGGGAGTCATTTTTGAATCATCTTTCTCAGTATAGTGGGACCACTTGCTAGGGCAATGATTAAATTTAATATGAAATTTTAAAAAAAGGATAAAAAGGAGAGAAAAATATGACATACAATTAAAACAACTCCATTATCACCTACTTAAATGAGTTATTGATGAGAAAAAAGTAATATGGATTCAAAAAAGATGTCCACTACAATTATTTCCATGAAGAAACCTAATTAATTTAAAACAATTGTCATAATTAAGACACCAAGAGTCTAAAAAAAGCGCCTTAGTCAACAAACATGCAACTTATTTGCTAAGGAAAGAGAAATGGAATCCAAGGTTCATATTAGTTTGGGAAATTAAACTCATTTTAAAAATCTTGAGGAGAAAGAAGATGGAAAATTATGAGTAATATTGTCTTATAAAAGTAAGAGAAGTTGAAATTAAAATCAGTTTAAAGGAAGCTTGGTGAGAGATCCAACTAAACAAAGTCATCTGAAGGGCATTTAAGGGTAAAAATCCTAAGGACAACAAATGAGGAAAAAATTTAAAAGATCTGCAAGGATTTAAAATAATAAATTCAAAGGTAGCAAAGTCATCACAGTTGTACTCTAGAATCATAGTCCTGTCCCATAAAACAATCACTAGTAGGATACTGGTATTTTAAAATTAGGCTTTCATCTCTGAAATATATTTGGAATGATTAAAGGAACTTTGCAATTGCTTAAAAAGTTTTTTTTTCTCCTTCTCTTACTTAATTCTCAACCCAATTCACTGTCCATATTTACTGTTTTTCAAGATACTAATCTGTGTATACTCACATGCCACATTCTCATGTGAATACATACATATACATTTTAATATACATGTATTTTATGTACATGTTGTACCTTATAATCTGGTCAGTAAAAGAGTTTTCTTGGTCTTTTGGTTTTTCCTAAACTATTGAGTAAGCCAAATTCTTTGGAATGTTTTTATTTTGAATCTTCTCAATATTCTATGGCTTGATCCAAAATAGAAAAAGAAATCACTTTCCACAAAGAAAAGTACATGGCAGACCTCACCATCCATAGGGCATCTCTTTTAACTTGGATTCTTTGCTGATTGTCCTGTGTCACTGTGATGAATACCTTAAAAAAAACAAAAACCCTTATCTTCTGTCTTAGAATCAATAGTAAGTATTGGTCCATTGGCAGAAGATCTGTAAGGGATAGGCAACTGGAGTTAAGTGACTTGCCTAGGATCACTCAGCTAGGATGTGTCTAAGGTTGGATTTAAACTCAGGACTTCCTGTCTCCAGGCCTCACTCTCCATACACTGAGCCACCTATCTTCTCCTATGATGAATACCTTTGATAAGTGTATGCCTCCCCATTTTACTCTGCCAAATGTAAATGATCAGAGGATAGACAAATAAAGCTACCTTTGTTGTTTCAAATAACTTTATACAATTTTACATATTCAATGGAGATACTTTTTGGAAGAAAGCCATTAGGATAGTATTTTGTTCTACCAATTCAATTTTTAAAAAGTAAGTAATAAGCAACAAGCACAGTGGGATCTTGTATTCCCTACATCTTATAGTCATGTAACAGTAAAGGTAGAGTCAACCATAGATCACATAGAAAAATCTGTTTCCTCTCAGTACATCCACTGAGGATGCCCTTGGATGCATGGATTATTCCCTTGTGAATATATCCTTCAACACCCTAAAATTATGTAACTTCTAGAATGGATCTCTTATAATTACTCAGCTTAATCTAGTTGCTTTTCTCCACCTCTCTGAGGCACCATGGAGCAATTATATACTGAATGAATTAGAATGGAGTGTGAACAAGAAAGAATATGAAACTGGACTGTAAATCAGTGCATGTTTACAAGAAAAACTAATTGGATAAGTAGGCTTCTGTCAGAGCTCTTACGGCTTGCAGCTGAAATTCCTTTGCCTTCCCCAATTAGAATGCGAGCTTCTTGAAATCAGGGACTGACTCATTTTCTATTAGTATCACCAGCCCTTAGCACAATATTTTCACATAGAGAGAGCTTAAAAGATGTTTTTTCTTCTTTCATTCATTCATTCATTCATTAATTTCTCTCGGTTGAGAGTTCTGAGCATCTGCAGTCTCTACCCCCAGATACTCCCAACACAAGTTAATGGGCAGATATGTTCTCACTCAAACAGCAGTTATAATGTAAAATATGAGACATCATTTCTGGGGGATGTACCTAGAGGTCTGCAAGTTGATTCCACTGAGATTTTTGTTTCTGGTCTCAGTATTCCTAACGTTTCCAGCAGGGTGTAGTTGAAATGTTCAAGCTGTGTGTCTTGGGTAAGGAATCATTCTAGACTTCTTAATACCAACAAAAGCTGATGTCTTCTTGAGAAACAGGCTTTTGAATCTTTGCCTTGATCAGAATGGATCCTGGCAGAAAGTCTATATATTAAAAAATATTTCTCTCACAACATTTTAGTAATTATGGAAACTTTCTAGTTTTGGACTGGGCATGCCTGATGAGCCATTCTTTATAAAGTGGTCACTCACCAGCAAAATATGGCTTATGCTCTTAATATTAAGCACGAGTGGTACTTTTCTTTGCACATGAGGAACAAAAGTTTCACACTCTTAGTGACATCTACATTCATCTGAAGGCAATAAAATTTATTAATTTAAGTTCTTCAAAATTCAATTCATTTTTCTTTTTTCTTTTTGTTTTCCACTTTATCCTTTTTAAGTTTAATTAATTAATAATTTTTTCATAGTTACATGAATCACATTCTTTCCTCCCTTCCTCCCCATCTCCTCCTGTAGCTGAGCAATTCCACAGGGTTTTTACACGTGCCGTTGACCAAGTCTCGCTGCTCTTAGGGGCAAATCGAGACCATGAGAACCTAAAGATTTCCCGCAGTGGTCTAGGTGTGGCATGTAGGCAAGTCTCTTTATTGAGGTCTGGAGATGTTTTTGCCCTGAGACTATTTTTCGAGTCTGCTGTGAGCCGCCCCTGTCTGCCCCATCTTCGTGCCCGATATCCACGTTTTCTCAGTCTCCTGGGGTCTCAAGTCTTGTTTCTCTTAGGACTAAGTCTGTGTTGACCTCAGCCTCCGAAGACCTAGAGGTTGCCCCGTGCTTGCTCGGACTTTGGCACCGTAGGTGGAGTGGAGGAGGGGTTTAAAAGCTTGCCACTTCGTGGGAGTAATTTCGACCCCTTTTAGCATGAAAATGCCCAAACTTTGTTTACCTTTTGACAGTGGAGCTCCTTTGCTCTTCTGACTGTTTTTGTTCTTTTGAGGCACTTTATCTCAGTTAGTGGAGAGGAGAGGAAGAACCCCTACTTCTCCAGGGCCATCTTAACCCAGAAGTCCCTCATTGATCAAGACCTATTTCCATATTATTAGTAATTGCATTAGGGTGATTGTTTAGTCTACATCCTCAATCATGTCCCCATTGCTTAAAAATTAAAATTAAATTTTTATTAATTAGTAAAACATATTACATATTAGTAAAATTTATTCATTATTCATTCTAGGCTCCTCTTCTGACCCACACACCTAAAGTTCTCATGTAAAACTTTGATGACAATAGAGAAATAAACACTGGGTGGTAACTGCTTCATGAAACCATAGGTGGCATCACCGACAGCATTATTCCATTGCATAGCTCCAGTTTCTGCTTTTGCATCAGTTGCAGGATATCTTGAGTCCTTTAACACCATTGGCTTACTTCTTGGCTTATATCACTGCTCACTCTCTCAACCATATATTCTCACTGTCAGTCATCCATAGAAAACTGAGGCATAGAAAGTGGGGTCAGTGAAGTAAGATTAACATACACTATTGATATACTTTCTGGCAAAAGTCTCAAACATTGAGTCATTTACTATTTGCTTGTAGTCCAGCCCTCTGGGTATCACATATAACTGTCACTTCTTTCTTTGGAAATGCCATAGCTTTCATATAATATTACTGTTAGGAAAAGACATCTGGGTCTTTGCATTGCTACTAGTAAAGAAGTCCATTACATTTGATTGTGCCACAATGTATTAGTCTCTGAGTACAATGTTTTCTTGGTTCTTCTTTTGCTTTCCATCAACTCCTGGAGGCCTTTCCACTTCACATAGAAATCCTCCAGTTCATCATTCTTTATAGCACAATGGTATTCCATCACCATCAGATTTCTCAATTTGTTCAGCCATTCCCCAATCAAGGGACACCCCCTCATTTTCCAATTTTTTTTTGCCACTATAATAAGTGCAGCAATAAATACTTTAGTACAAGTATTTTTCCTTATTATCTCTTTGGGGGCACAAACCCAATAGTAGTACTTCTGGATCAAAGGGTAGGCATTCTTTAAAGGTCCTTTGGGCATAATTCCAAATTCCTTTCCAGAATGATTGGATCAATTCACAACTCTACCAGCAATGCATTAATGTTCCAATTTTGCCACATCCCCTCCAACATTTATTTCCCTTTGCTGTCAAATTGGCCAATCTTTTAGGTGTGAGGTGGTACTTCAGAGTTGTTTTGACTTGTATTTCTCTTATCAGGAGGGATTTAGAACACTTTTTCATGTGGTTACTGTTTGTTTTGGTTTCTTCATCTGAAAACTGCTTATTCATACCCCTTAACCATTTGTCAATTGGGGAATGGCTTGATTTTTTTTTTTTACAAATTTGACTTAGTTCCTTATATATTTTGGAAATTAGACCTTTGTCAGAGAATTTTGTTATAACAATGTTTTCCCAGTTTGTTGTTTTCCTTCTAATTTTGATTGCGTTGGTTTTGTTTGTACAAAACCTTTTTAATTTAATATATTCAAAATCACTCATTTTACTTATGAGAAAGAATGCTATCCACATCCAGAGAAAGAACAGTGGGAGTAGAAATGTAGGAGAAAAACATATGATTGATTACATGGTTCAATGGATATATTTTTGGCTTTAGAAGAATATTATTACAAATATGAATAACATGGAAATTGGTTTTGAACAATGACATATGTATAACCCAGTGGAATTGCTTGTCAGCTCCAGGAAGGAGGAGGGAACAAGGGAGGGAAAGAACGTGAATCTTGTAACCATGGAAAAATATTCTAAATAAATTTAAAAAATTAATTAAAAAAAGAAAATACCAAAGTTAGCCATGCCCATGCCTTCATTTCTCTCTAGACACCTTTCTTGTCTCTTTGGACTTCTTTCTTCTGCACATCTCCACCTACCATCACCCCTTTAAAAGAAGAGGACATATCTTTTTACTTATATTCACTTCCCAATGCTTAGCAGTGGTCCCACTTACAATAAACACTTAATAAATACTTGTTCACTTCTTAACTTGAGAGAAATAGCAGAAAAAATTTTCTGATAGAACATGGAAGGGCACAAATATGTGAGACAAGTTACAATAAAATTATGACCAATCTATGAAATTGAAAAAGAAGACATCTACATACAGGTTAGTTTTCCCTGGCCAGTGCTGAAAGCTGAAGCATAGCTGTTTAGTGCTGCTAGCTATCCCTAATAAGTAATATTGAACTTGACACTTGTCAAAATGTAAGTGAATTATTATTGGTCCACAATTGCAACTTATTTGCTCTAAAAACAGTCTCTGTGCTAAGTTAAAGTTCATTCTAAAATTAAGAACTCCAGTTTGTGTAGAGTAAGTGGTCCTCTCCATTTGTAATCAGCTCTCATTGTTAATTTTTTTCTTGACACAAAAACCTAAATTTACCTTTTAGCAACTTCCATTCATTTTTCATGGTTCTGCCCTGTGGGTCCCAGAAGAACAAGTCTAATCTCTTCTCCATAGTCTTTCAAATCCTGAAACACAGCTATCATGGTCCCCCTCAGCCTTCCCTTGTCCAGAGTAAAATGGCTAGTTCTTCAACAGATCTTCACGTTATGGAATTAAGGCCCTTCATCCTCTTCTGGATATTCTCTATCTAATTGATATCCTTAAACAATATCTGGTAGCCAGAATTGAAGAAAGTACTCCAGATGAGGTCTGATGAGGGCAGAGTGGTGGGATTGTTACTTCCTTAATCCTTCTTAATATAATCCAAGATCACATTAGCTGTTTTTGTTTTGTTTTGTTTTGTTTTGTTTTTGGCTGCAATATCACACTGCTGACTCATATTGAACTTGCCCCCTCCTCCACAGGAAAAAAAAAAGCCATGATCATTTTCAAAGTGACTTCTATCTACATATACCTCACCTATCTTATACTTTTGAAGTTTATTTTTGTAGCCAATGCAAGAATTTACATTTATTTCTATTAAATTTCATCTTACTTGATTGATCCTAGTGTTCTAGCCCAGAGATTTTAAACACACAGCCTGTGGGACATGTGGCATGCAAAACTCCCAAATGTGCCAGAACCACATTAAAATGTAATTAAGGATTATTTAATACAATACTATAAAACATAGATAATGCTCTTCATTTGTGGTTTTCTAAGTAAGTATGCACCTATAGGGAACTTTATGTATAGTTTGGTGGCTCCTGTTTCTAATTGGGTTTGATACCACTGCTCTCACCTGTCAAGATCCTTTTATATCCTGTCTCTATCATCCTCTGGGATAGCTATCCTTCCCAACTTTGTGTCATTTGAAAATTTGCTTAGTATATTGTGATTTTTTTTTAAATTGAAAGCATTTCCCCCCAATTCTAGGCTAAAAAAATTTTTTTTAAATTTTCAAGTTCCAAATTCTTTCCCTCTCTTCTTCCCTTTCCCCCTTCCTGAGGAGGTAAGAAACCTGGTATATATTTTACATATCCAATCATGCGAAATATCTTTCTGTATTAATCCTGTTATAGAAGAAAACTAAAATATAGAGAAAGTCAAATATAGGATGCTTTGGTCTGTATTCAGATTCCATCAGTTCTTTCTCTTGAAGTAGATGATGTTTTTCATCATGAATTACTTTAGGATTGTCTTGGATGATTGTGTTACTGAGATTAGCTAAATCATTCATAGTTGTTCCTCATACAATATTGTTGTTACTGTGTATAATGCTCTCCTGGTTTGCTCATTTCACTTTGCATCAGTTCATGTAAGACTTTCCAGTTTTTTCTGAAATTATCCTATTCATCAATTCTTATAGAACAATAGTATTCTCTTATATACCACAAGTTGTTCAGCCATTCCACAATTGATGGGCATCCCCTTATTTCTAATTCTTTGCCACCACAATAAAAAAAACTGATATATATTATATATACATACATACATATGTATACACATATGCTGAGTTTGGTGTGTGTGTGTGTGTGTGTGTGTGTGTGTGTGTGTGTGTACACATACATATAGGTCCTTTTCCTTAAAAATCTCTTTGAGATATAGCCCTAGTATGGGACTGCTTGGTCAAATAATATGCATGAATTTATAGCCCTTTGGGTATATTTCCAAATTGTTTTTGAGAATGGCTGAATAAGTTCACAACTCCCTCAACAGTGCATTAGTGTTTCAGTTTTCATGCATTCCTTCCAATATTTGTCATTTTCTTCTTCTGTCACAATAGCCAGTCTTATAGATGTGAGGTGATACCTCAGAGTTGTTTTAATTTCCATTTTTAATGATTTAAAGCACTGTCTGAATAGATGCCACAGAACTCAAGTGGGGCAGAAGGTGGGGGCCCAAGAGAAGAAGTTTAATTGCAAGCAACTAAGCATCTAGGCTGGTCAAGGAAAGAGAGACAGTGTGGTCAGAGGAGAGGGGCCATGGAGGCTAGAGCTGTTTCATCACCCAAGAGAATTCTTGTTTATAGATAGATAAGGAGAGGTCTTCACCCTAACTGTAAAAGATCTAGACAAAAGAAGGGACAAACCAACCTAGTTTCACAGCCTCGGGTAGAGACTGTTGAGCTTTAAAAATCAATCTGTTTTGCGGGGGGAGGCAAAGGGGAAACTAATTCAATATTAATTTTCCACAGCGTGTATGTTATTCCTTCTTTGAGCCATTTCCAATGAAAGTAAGGTTTAAGTGTTCTCCCCGATATCTCTCCCTTCCCTGTAAAAGTTCTTCCATAATTTACTTCATTCTACCTCTTTTTTCTCCTACTCCCAGTGCATTCTTCTTTCTCACCCCTTTAATTAATTTTTAAATTTTTTTAGTTATCATCTCATCATATTCAACTCATAGCCATGTCCCCCTGTCTATATATGCTCCTTCTAATGGCCCTAAAAATGATAAAGTTCTTAGGAATTACAAGTGTTATCTTCTGATGTAAGAATGTAAACAGTTTAACTATTGAATCTCTCATTATTCCTCTTTTCTATTAATCTTTTTATGGTTCTCTTGAGTCTTATATTTAAGAGTCAAATTTTCTAATCAGCTGTAGTCTTTTCATCAGGAATGCTTGAAAGTCCTCTATTTCATTGACTATCCCATTTTCTCCCCTGAAGGATTATACTCAGTTTTGCTAGGTAAATGATTCTTGGTTATAATCCTAGCTCTTTGCCCTTACAGAATTCCAGGCGCTCTAATCTTTTAATATAGAAACACCTTAATCTTATCCTGACTGTGGCTCCATAATATATGAATCATTTCTTTTTGACTATTTTCCCCTTGACCTGGGTGCTCTGGAAGCTTGTGTGTGGGAGTTTTTGGAAACTCTTTCAGGAGGTGATCTGGAGATTCTTTCAATTTCTATTTTATCCCCTAGGTTCTAGAATATAAGGGTAGTTTTCCTCAAAATTTTATTTTTTTGAGTATACATATCTTTTTATTTTTTACATATAACATTATATAATATGTAACATGATAATATAATACATATAATTTGTTATAAATATGTATTAAATTATAATAAATGTACTTATCTAAGAGAAACAAATTCTCACATTAGTTATGGTCAAAAATCTATGTCTCATTCTTTTTTCTCTTCCCTCTTCTCCTCCCCAAGAAGGCAAGTGATATAATTTAGATTGCACATATATTATCATATAATACACATTTTAATATTTAAAAATTATTTTCTTCAGTGAGCTTTTGTGCCTCATTTTCCATTTGACCAATTCTATTTTTTAAGAAATTCTTTTCTTCAGTAACTTTTTTGTATATCTTTTTCCATGTGGCCAATTCTGCTTTTTAAAAAGTACACCCCTTTAATGAATTTTTGTGTTTCTTTTACCACTTAGAATATTCTAGTTTTAAAGGTATCCTTTGGTATTTTTTGTACCTCCTTTACCAAGCTGTTGACTCTTTTTTCATGATCTTCTTGTATCACTTTTACTTCTTTTCCCAATTTTTCTCCATCTCTATTATTTGATTTTGAAAATCTTTTTTGAGCTCTTCTAGGAATTCTTTTTGGGCATGAGAACAATTCGCATTTTTTCATTGGATGTAACAATTGACTTTTTTGTTCCTCTTCTGAATTTGTTTTGATCTTTTCTGTCACCATAATAATTATCTATGATGAATTTCTTTCTTTTTACCTTTACCTTCTGTTTTAGAAGTATCAATTCTGGGGAAAAAAGGTAAAGCTTAGGCAATTGGAGTTAAGTGACTTACTCAGAGACACATAGTTGGGAAATATATGAGTCCAGATTTGAAAGCAGGTCCTCCCATCATCAGGCCTGGTACTTTATTCACTGTGTTACCTAGTTCACCGTGTGATGAGTCTCTTTTTTTTATTGCTGTTTGCTCATTTCCCCAGGACTTTTTCTTGACTTTTAAATAAAAAAAAAACCTATTAACATTGGGTCTCTTCCTGTGGCTAAGGGGCACTGTCCCAAACTTCAGGGTTTTGTGCAGCTGCTTTCAGAACTAGTTCTATGGATCTATAAATTTTCAGTGCTTCTAAGATGGTTTGATCTAGAAGAGGTGTGTTTACTACTCCTGTGGCCAATGTTCTGTTCTATGAGTAAGCACAAGAACTCTTTTCTCCCTACCCTGGAACTGTAGTCAGGTTCCCAGCTTTTGTGCAGCTGAAAGTTGACTCTAAGACCGTGATCTAGGTCTGCCATCTGGATCTACATTTGGGCAATACAACAGAGTCATATATCCAGTGCCAGCAAAGGAACCCCTTTAGTCTCCTTTTGACCAGTTGTCCAATCCTGTCCCCTTAACTTCTGTGGAAAAGAGTACTAGAAGCCTTTATTAATGATTTAGTCACCCCCAGCTGGCTTGCTGAAGTGTGACCTACCTGGCATACTGATCTGTGCTCTATTCTCACCCCAGTGTGACAGATCTTTCCTGCCAAATTTCTACTTTGTCTTGACTTGGAAAATTTTTGTGGGTTTTGGTGCTCTAGAATTTGTTTTGAGGCATTATTTTAAAGTTGTTTTGAGAGAGATTAGGTGGATCTCAGTCTTTTTTTTCCTCCCATCTTGGCTCCATCCCCATTATCTGTGGTTTTATCCAACACTTTGATAAATATGTTAAATAGCATAGAATAAATCGTAGATCTTTGGGGTATTCTCCCAGACCTCCTGCCATCATTAATAGGAAGTGTTGAAGTGCAGTCATTCAACTGTGACTGAATTCATTTGACTGTATTGTATAACCCATTTTTTCCCCATGTTATCTTCAAGATAGGAGATATTCTTTCTAAAGTTTTGCTAAAAACTAGGCAAATGATAGTCACAGGATTCCTCTTGACTACTGGTTTAGTAATCCTGTCAGAAGAAAAAAAAGAAATAATAGGCATGACCAATTCTTCATGAAGTCACACTGGCTCTTTATAATTCCAAATTTCCTATCAGCTGTTCACCAACCATTTCTCTAATAATTCTTTTTAGATTTCCCTGGAAATTGAAGTCAAACTCACTTGGTACTATCTCCTCCTTTATCTTGGTTGTTAATCAATTTGTGTGCTATCCTTTCCAATGTAATGGTCATTTTTCTTTTCACAGAAAATTGAAACACAAAAAGAGCTGATTTCTGCCTTCTCTTTTGCCTCAGTTATCATCATCCCATCTGTCTCAAGAAAAGGTTCTATCTCTCCTTTGTTCTACCATTTTCTTCAAAAGTAGCTTGGAAAACAAAATAAAAAATAATATCTTTTTGTTTCCTCACTAGGCCAAAACTAATTCTGAGTGTTAGCATTATTGATACCTTTTTACAAGACTGTGCTAAGTCTTTTATATATCTTCTATTAACTGTCCTCATTTCCATCTTCTGTACATGTCTTTTAAAATTTAAGGTGTTAATGAGTTTCTTATCTATCTGTGTCAGTGTCTTCAGATAAATCCTAATTTTCTCTTCACTGAAATTGCTTCCTTGAACATCTCCCCTTGGATGATTTCTAAAACATTTTAGTCTATCTAAGGGATACTACTACTACTACTACTACTACTACTACTACTACTACTACTACTGCTGCTGCTGCTGCTGCTGCTGCTGCTGCTGCTGCTGCTGCTGCTAGCATATATCTAGCTTTTTGGTTTTTGGCAAAGCATTTTACAAATATTATTTCATTTAATCCTCAACAACACTAGCAGGCAGGTTCTATTTTCATCCCCATTTTATAGATGAGGAAACTGAGGCAGGTGGTGGTTTAGTGATTTTCCCAGGGTCACATAGCTAGTAAATATCTGAGGCAGGCTTTCCCCAAATCTAGCATGCTATTCTATGCTCAGATTTCTTCCCCTTCTATATCGGAAATTTTACATTAGAGGGATCACTTCACTCTATGATTTTTTTTTATCAGTTTTGTTCTAGTAACCAATTCCTTCCCATCAGAGAAGACCAGATCCAGAAAAAATATTTCCCCTCATCATGAGGGATGAAATTATCACTGACAAGGAAAGAAATTATCAACTGCATGGATTTTGGAAGAGAGAGAGAACACCAGCAGAGTTCTGGATAATTCAAGCCTCACATCAAATATCATAGCTCTGGACCAAATTTACGACATTTCCCATATTCTACATCTATTTCTTCTTTCTGCCCAAGAATTCTATAGTGTATTCTAGTGACAAAATAATTTGTTTCTACTCCACCCAAATATCACCTGTCACATTTACCTACCCTGGTTGAAATGTATACATCCTTAATAGATAATGTTTTCTAACTCCACCTCTCTTTTATATATATCCTATGTTTTTTGTTGAATGGCCATCTTTTATCATCAGTGCAGAGAATGCCACCTTGGGTTGCATTTGAGCTCCTTTGCTCTTTAGAAGACACTATTCTCCCTTGCAGTTTCTGGATAGTCATGTATTCAAGTTCTGTTTCCATTATATTTGAAAGTCTTTCTCCTGGTTGCTGGTAGAATTTGTTGAATGTCATTAGAATTGTTTAATGGCTATGTGTCTTGGAGTTTGCCTCATAGGGTGATTTTTTTTTCTGCAGGCAATCTATGGATTCTTTTGATTAGTATTTGTTTTCTATGCTCAGATTTTGTTCATTCATTTTCAGTGGTGTCCAACTTCATGACCCTATTTGAAGTTTACTTGGCAAAGAGACTAGAGTAATTTTCTATTTCCTTCTCCAGCTCGTTTTACAGATGAGGAAACTGAGGCAAACAGGGTTAAGTGACTTGCCTGGGCTCACACAGTCAGTAAGTGTCTGTGGGCAGATTTGAATTCAGGAAGATGAATCTTCCCAATTCTACCCCAGTGCTCTGCCTACTGCATCATCTGGCTGTTTCTCTGTGTTTAGAAATTCTGGACAAAATTTTGTACAGTATTTCTTGAATTATAATATCTAGGATTTTTGACTTGTAAATTTTCTTCAGGGAGATCAGTAATCCTTAAATTATCTCTACAAATCTTATATTCAAGATCAATATATATTTTGCTTGTATAGAGACCATATTTTCTTTTAATGTTATTGCTTTTTTCCTTCTCTTTTTTACAGATTTCCCTTCATGTCTGTGTATTTGTATTCCCAATTAGTGATTCTCTCTTTTCTTTCTATGGCAAGATTTGCCACTGTGGATTCAAGTTTTTCTATTATTACAATTATTTCTTCTGTACAAACATAGATTTTACTTTCATGATTCTTACCTCTCTCTTAAATAATTTAGGCTCATACTATTCTGATTCCATGCTTTCTTGAAAATCTACCTTGTCCCACCCTAATTGATTTGTTTTACTTTTTCCTTCATTGATTATTCAGAGATTTTTGTACTCATTAACATGATCTGGAGGCTATGTTTTTAATATCTTCACTATTGATTTATTAGCTTGTGCTGGAAGTCTTTATCTGAGTTTTTTCCTCTTGAAATCTTTGGTAATCTCAGTTGTTCCCTTTTATGTTTTCATATCACTTTCTTCCCACAATTTTGGCTTTCCTGGATGTCAGAACTCAGTTATCCTGTAGGGCTTCCTCCAACACTAAGGAATTAATTCTTTATTGATCTCAATCTCTAGGCCAAATGACATCTAGAGGTGGCAGACAGAAAATTCCATAGCTAAATGCTAATCCCCATTCCTTCAGGCTGGTGGATGACCTTCATATATGCTGGCACTCAGCTTTAGTTCCCTTTGTTCCTCAGTTCTCTGGCTGAGCACTCTTGAAGTACACTGTGCGAGTCCCAGGCAGAGTGAACTTCCTGGTTTTTCTTGTGGAAATTAGAAAGGAATAGAGCAAAAGGAAATTAGCATTTATACAGTGCCAGGCACTATTCTAATTACTTTAACAAATATTATTTTTATTTGCTTCTTACAACAACCCTGTAAAGGGGAAACATACACAGATCAGAATTTATTGTGCTTCATCTGAAGTAAAAAAAAAAAAAAAAAGGAGTAGCAATCATGATATCAGACAAAGCTAAACAAAAATAGATGTAATTAAAAAAGATAAGGAAGTGTTAGATTAAAATTAATAACTCCAGGTTCTTATTTCCCATAGAGTTTATTAATAATCACCTGAAATAGAGAAAGCAGATATATATAGATTTAAGCCTAATCTAGTCTAACCCTGACCACATGTTTCTCCACATGGTTGCCTTGCTCAGCCATGGTCCTTCCCCATCTTCTCCAAGTTAACAGAGTGAGCGGGCGTGTCTCACCCCACACCTTTATCCTTTCTCTTGAACCCAGACCTTTAACCTTTAGTTCTGGGTCATGTTCCTAGGGCTTTTCACCTGTGACCTCTTTGGATCATTCACATGACATCCAGCCATGCAGCATGGTGGGGACAAGCTTGGGGGGAGGAGCAGATTCTATCTACACAGAAGGAAATTACATCTTGATAAAAGGTATCATTGACAATAAGTAATATCAATACTAAACATATATGTACCAAATAGTATAGCCTCCAGTTTTTAAAAGGAGAAATTAAATGTGCTTCAGGAGGAAATAGAAAGTAAAACTACACTAGTGGGGAACCTCAACTTCCCATTCTTGGATCTAGATAAATCTAACCAAAAAATAAATAAGAATGAAGTGAAGTAAATGAATGAAATTTTAGAAAAGTAAGAACTAATAAATCTCTGGAGAAAACCAAACAGGAACAGAAAGGAATATACCTATCTTTCTTTTTAAAAATTTTTACTTTTATTGCCATGCAAAACATATTTCCATATTGGTCATTATTATAAGAACATGCTCATACATAACCAAAACTCCAAAATAAAACCATAAATACATTGATGTGAAAGATGACTCCAACACATCTCTCTCTAGAGGTGTATAGCATTCCCTACTGGAAGTCTTTCAGGATTGTCCCAGATTATCACACTGCTGAGAGTAGCTAAGTTTTTACAGATAATCATCAAACAATATTGCTGTTATTGTATATAATGGTCTTCCAGTTCTGCTTATTTTACTCTTCAGCCAGCTCTTTCTGAAATCATCCTGGTTCATCCTTACTTATAGCATAATAGTATTCCATCTCCAACATGTACCACAATTTATTTAGCCATTTTCTAATTGATGAATATCTCCTCAATTTTCAATTCTTTGCCACTACAAAAAAAACAAAACCCTGCTATAAATAATTTTGTTCAAGCAAGTCCTTTCCCCCCTTTTTATTATCTCTTTGGGATACAGACCCAGTAGTGGTATTACAGGTGTTATAGGGAAAGCAGGGAAAGCAGGAAGTACCAGGGCAGAGGCAGAGAGAGAATTCCAGAACTCTGGTGACCAGAGACTGAGCTGGGACAGTTGCTCTCTCTGGAAAACCTCCGTGTGAACTTATCCTCCAAGCCTTTCACCTGATAGGAAGTAGTTGAGTTTGGTTTAAACTGCACAGGTGGACTGTGTTAGTAACATCTTTACTCCCCTTCCTTTTGGATTTACACCTGCTACTGCTGTGATTCAACTGGATTCCTGCCAGACCCAGAGAACAACAGTTGTGAGACATCCCTTGCTGACCCAGTGAACCTGTGAACCTTCCAGCTTTCCCTTATTCTGAATTACTAGCAAAGGGGAGGGGAGGATTCTGGTTAGGATATAGTACAGATAGTCCAGGATCTGGAGGTAGAGATAAAGGTAGTAACATCTATTTGAATCCTATTGAATTAGTTTTAAGACCCAATAAGATCATCCCATTCCCTTTGCTTCCCTGTCCTAGTTTTATAATAAAACCCTGTTTTTCAACATAGTGATAACTTGTCAGTTTCTACCTGGAATCCTTCCCAAACCTAAAGGACTTCTGATAACTGGCCCAAAGTACTATTTCATCTAGTGCCTAGAAAAATCACCAAAACCTTTAACCATATACTACTAATATTTAAATTTTATTTATTTCATAGGATCAAAGGGTATGCACATTTTTATAACCCTTTGGGTATAGTTCCAAATGCCCTCCAGAAAGGTTGGATCAGATCACAACTCCACAAAGAGTGCATTAATGTCCCAATATTGCCACATCTACTCCAACATTTCCTTTACTGCCAAATTGTCTAATCTGATAGGTGTGAGATGGTACTTCAGTGTTTTAATTTGTATTTCTCTAATCAAGAGAGATTTAGACCATTTTTTCATATGATTATTGATAGCTTTGATTTCTTCATCTGAAAATTTCTTGTTTATATCCTTTGACCATTTAGTAATTGGGGAATGGCTTGTATTCTTATACATTTGATTTAGTTCTCTATAAATCTGAGAAATTAGACCTTCATCAGAGAAATTTGTTATAAAAATTTTCCCTAGTTTGTTGTTTCCCTTCTAATCTTGGTTACATTAGTTTTATTTGTACAACCCCTTTTTAATTTAATATAATCAAAATTATTCATTTTACATCTTATAATATATCTCTTATTTGGTCATAAATTAATATATCTCTTATTTGGTCATAAATTCTTCTCTTCTCCAACGATCCATCAAGTAAACTATTCTATGTTCCCCTAATTTAACTATGTAGTTTTTTAAACCCTTACCTTCTGTCGTAGAGTCAATACTGTGTAGTAGCTCCAAGATAGAAGAGTGGTAAGGGTGGGCAATGGAGGTCAAGTGACTTGCCCAGGGTCATACAGCTGGGAAGTGTCTGAGGCCAGATTTTAACCTAGGACCTCCTGTCTCTAGGTTTGACTCTCAATCCACTGAGCTACCCAGCTGCCCCCTCACTCTTTATATTTAAATAATCTATCCATTTTTAATTTATCTTGGTATAGGGTGTGACATATTTGTCTATCCTAGCTTATGCCATACTGTTTTCCAATTTTCCTAGCAGTTTTTCTTAGTTAGTTCTTATTCCAAAATTTGGGATCTTTGTGTATATCAAACACTAGGTTGCTAAGGTAATTTACCCCTGTGTTTTGTGTATCTAAGCTCTCTATTGACTCTCTATTGATATACCATTCTATTTCCTAGCTAGTATCAAATTGTTTTGATGGTTGGTGCTTTAAAGTACAGTTTGAGATCTGGTCCTGCCAGGCTATATTCCATAATAATTTTTTTTTCATTAGTCCTTCCCTTGATTCTTGGCCTTTTGTTCTTCCAGGTGACTTTTGTTATTATTTTCTAGTTGTATAAAATAATTTATACTTTCTGTTCAGCAGTACATGGCATCTACACAAAAACTAACCATTAGGGCATAAAAATTTCATATTCAAATGTAGAAAAGTAGAAATAATAAATGCATCCTTTTTAGATCCCAATGCAATAAAAATTATAATCTTTAAGGGTCCATGGAAAGATAAATGAAAAATTAATTGGAAACCAAATAACCTAATTCTAAAAAAAGGGTGGATCAAAGAACAAATTATAGAAACAATTAATATTATTAATGAGAATGACAATGAGGAGACAACATATCAAATTTTATGGGATATAATCAAAGTAATGCTTAGGGGAAAATTTAAATGCTTGCCTCAACAACTTTGCAAGGTAAGAGGTATTATCATCCCACTTTATTGTTGAGGAGACTGAAGCAAACATAGATTAAGTGACTTGTTCAACATCACATATCTAGTAAATATCTGAGGATGGATTTAAACTCGGGTCTTCCCAACTTCAAGCCCAACATTTTATTCACTATACCATCAGCTGCCTCTGAATTGTACACCTGTGGGTCTTGTGTAATCTGCCTGAATGTGGTGAGCAGTAGGGGAAGGACTGCTGAGTGAGAATGTTAGTGATAAGGGATTAGCCTTTTCTTAGGGCTGTTGGTGTCTTAGATTATGGAAACAAATGAAATTGCTTGATTTAGTGCATGATTTTTGTTCTGGAGAGAATTGAGAAGTTATGATTAGAGAAAATGTCTAACGTCTTCTATATGGTTGGTCATATGAACCTGGTTTTGGGGAAAAACATATGCTTTTTAATAGTGATGGTTTAGGGGTAACTGAATGATTCAGTGAATTGAGAGTCAGGACTAAAGATCTGAGGTCCCAGGTTTAAATCTGGTCTCAGACACTTACTAGTTGTGTGAACCTGGGTAAGTCCTCCCCATCCCCATAGCCTACACCTTAGTACTCTTCTGCTTTGGAACCAAAACACAGTGTTAATTTTAATATGGAAGGTAGGACTTTTAAAAAAAGAATGATAGTCCAGTCATGGGTTTCATCCCACCAAGACTCAGTCATAGATATGAAGTAAAAAATTTCCCTCTTGTATTAGGATCTTTAGTCCTTCTTTATTGTTGCCTAAAATTTAAACACAGACACTTGAGGTCATGGATCTTACTTCTGTTTCTTTTTTTAAAGATGACTTTCAAAAATATGATTAAAATTTTTTAAATTAAAAATATACCTTATTTCTCCTCCCTCTCTATATTAAAGAAAAATAAAAATAAAACTATTGTAACAAATATTCATATTCAAGCAAAACATGGGCATGGCCAAAAAACATAAGTTCCACTCTGTAGCCTGATTCCTTCCATTACCTCTCTGCTGGGATATTTTATCACAAGTCCTTTGGAATCATTTGGTCATTTTGTTCATCAGAATCTTAAGTCTTCCAAAACTGTTTCTTTTAAATGTTGTCATTACACAATTTCAAATTATTCTCCTTGTTCTGCTCACTTCACTTTCATCAGTTTACCTAAGTTTCTCTGAAACTCTATCCTTCATCATTTCTTATAGCATAATAGTCTTCCATTAGATTCATATGTCATAATTTGTTCAGCAGTTACCCAATTGAAAAGTTCTCCATTAGTTTCCAGTTCTTTGTAACCAAAAAAAAGCTACATTAAATATTTTTTTAACATATGCATTGTTTTTCTACTTTCTTTTATTCCTTTAGGAAACAGACATAGCAATGGTGTTGCTAGGTCAAAGGGAATGCACATTTCAATAACTTAGTTTATGGACTTAGTTCCAAATTGCTTTCCAAAATGACTAGACCAGTATACAGTTCTGTCAACTGGGCATTCATGCACCTCATTTCCTACAAACACTTCAACATTGTCATTTTCTTTTTTTTTTCGTCAACTTTGTCAATCTAATAAGTGTGAAAGGGAACTTCAGAGTTGGTTTAATTTTCATTTCTCTAAAAATTAGTGATTTGGAATTTGTTTTCTCATATAGCTATAGTTAACTTGGATTTCTTCTTCTGAAAATTGCCCTTTCATGGGCCAACCATTTATAAATTTGGAGAGTGATTCTAATTGTTATAAATTTAAATAAGTTCCTTATATTTTAAAAAAATGAAACCTTTATCAAAGAAACTTGCTGCAAAATTCCTCCAATAACTTGCTTCCTTTTCTAATCTTGGCTGATTTTCTTGGTTCCAAAGTTTTTTGTTTTTATATTTTAAAAAATTGTCGATTTAGCCTTTTGTGATCCTTATTTCATCATGCTATTTTTCCCTATCCGTAGATCTGAATGATATTTCCTTTTTTACTCCTCTAATTTCTTTATGATATTTCTCTTTGTCTGTGGAGGTTATCTTGGCATATGATTTGACATGTTCTCTATTTAATTTATGTCATATAGCTTTCCAATTTTCTCAGCATTTTTGGAAGAACAGTAAATTCTTACCTCAATAGCTGGTATTTTTGAGTTCATCAGAGTGGAGTAGCTTCTGACCCATGTTTAGACAACTTAAGATAGAATTAAAAGGTGCTAAGGATCTGTTTACAAGAAACTAGGTGTGATCATGCTTTTTTGACCTATCATTTTTTCATTGGCTGTTTAGTTGAAAATGTAGATGTCTTTAAAATGGACTGATTCAGTTCCTGGCAAGGCTTCACTGACATTTGTACATGAAAGAAAAGGTGACACCTCCACTTATACCATGTCATCAGAGGGAAGATCCAGAACCTCAGAGTTCTCTCTCTTCCCTTTCTCCTCAATAAAGGCATACATGGCCTCAAGAAATGAATCTTTGTATTTCATTTTCTTCCCTTCTAGGTGCCGGGAATACTGTTTCCAATTGTATCTGTGTGATTGAGTCACAGGGATACGGGAGTTCAGGAATCTAAGCCACTTGTATTAGTCTGCCTACCAGTAAGATATTGAAGAACAAGGGTTCCAGGATTCCAGCAAGAGAAATTTAGACTTGAATTTGGTAGGAATAATATTATGTAGGAACTTAGTTCATTAAGTTATGAGCCTAATATGCACCCATATTTTTCTGCCACCCTCAAGGCTGAGATGTCATGTGAATAGGGTTATGTCTCTGAAGTACTGAGGAAAATGTTTGTACATTTGTTCTTCCTATATTTTTGAAGTATCTTTTTGTAAAAGCTAATATAGAGCTAAGTGGTTAAATGGAAGTGGGGTGATAGTCTTTGGACTCCTCAAAAATTGCAAGATGGAAATATAGGGCTTAAATTGATTGCAGAGGAAAATGGCTTTCTCTACCTTTTCAAGGTAACAGACACCCTTGTATGGGAGAAGCAAAATGTAAAAGACTTTGTAATAATTAAAAATGGGTTTGACAAATATAAGAATTTAAAAAATTATTGTGGTTGCTGTTTATAAAAAATTAATTTCTTAATTAATAATTAAGCTCTTAAGTTCTTAAAATGACTGTTAGCAGCTTTTATTTAAGCAAGATAAAGATATTAAAGCGGGAAACATAAGAAAGAGGTAGAAAAAAAATCACCTAGCTACAAGCACCCTAAATCCTAATCCTAAAGCCTCTAGACCACAAATGCAAATCTGAAAGCGAGTCTCACCAGGATCCAAAGTCCTAATTAGGAAGCTGAAGTCTGAAGAGCCAGGAGATGCTGAAAAATCCACCGAGAAGTTTCAGTGTACATGAGGCTAAGACCTCCGAGAATCTCACCAAAGCTCAAACCAAAGAGAGTGTCCCACCAAAGTGCCAACAGACAGAGAATCCTCGCCAAAAAGCCAAGGAAGGAATCCCTCAATCTCTTCCTCAGTCTTTTCTTTTATAGTTGTTTTTCCACGTCACTTCCTGTCTCTCTTCCACTTCACAGGAGCCAATCATAGCCTCCCAATTTGCCTAGCACTGCCCAATGGGGGGTGGGGCAATGTTCGTGGCCTTTGGAGACCTGAACTTTTTTTTTTCTACTAAGTAACTTATGAACTCTCTTAGTGACTTCTAAGTGTTAAGTAGGGGTACTTTAAATTCTTGATGGATTAAATTAAAGGTTGCTGATTGATTACATTAAAACTAAACAGAGAGTTTAATTCTCTCTTTACAATCTGGTCCTCATTGCATACATCCAGAATCAACCATACTACATAATGCTACTATACTTGTTTGCTTTTGTTTACTGGGTCCCTATTCTGTTCTAATGATTGACCTCCCTAGCATTATATTGTTTTGATGATTACTGCTTTGTAGTACAGTTTAAGATCTGGTATTCCTAAACCCCCTTCCTTACCACTTAAAAAAATTTTTCCCCCTGAAATTTTTGACATTTTGTCCTTTCAGTTGTATTTTGCTTTTATATTATATTTTACTATGTAAAGTAATCCTTTCATGGATAAATTGATGTCACCAAGTGAATTAATTTGGGTAGCATCATCTTTTTTGTTATGTTGGCTCAGCCTATACATAAAAAACCAATGTATCTTTAGTTATTTGTCTTTTCATTTGTGTAGTGTTTTGTAGTTGAATCTATATAGTTTCTGTGTATATCTTGGCAGGTAGACTTACAAATATTTATACATTCCAATTATTTTAAATGAAATTTCTCTTTCTGTAGCTGACTGTTGAGTTTTCTTGTTAATTTATAGAAATGCTGATGATTTGTGTGTATTTACTTTACATCTTGCAAATGTGTTTTATTGCTACAATTAATTTTTAGTTGACTCTCTAGAGTTCTCTAAGTAAATCATGCCATCTGTAAATAATTTTACTTCCACTTTGCTTATTATCTGAAGTTTTTTCTTGTTTTGTTTAGGTAGAATTTTTAATACTTCATCAAATAGTAATAGTGAAAATGGATATCTTCACATCATCCTTAATCTCATTGGAGAGGTTCCTAATTTATTCCCATTGCATATAATATTGGCAATTGGTTTTAGAGACACTTTTGATCATATTAAGGAAAGATCTCTTTATTTTTACTGAATTCTTTCTTGATTTTTTTTCTTCTAAGAATGTCTGGGTATCTTCACTGTTATCTTCTTCTCTTTTTTGTGGCTAATCTCTATATTTGCTAACTGGCATTTATTTAGGCAGCAATCTTTTCCTTCCTCTATCTTTTTTAGTTAAAAGACCTTTTGAAGATATTATTAAGACATCTAGCAAATAGAGATAGCTAGGTGGCACAGTAGATAGAGTGCTGGACCTAGAGTCTATTCAAATCCAGCCTCAGGCACTTATTAGTTGTGTGACCCTGGACAAGTAACCTAACCTCTTTTCTACATCTGAAAAATGAAGACAAATAATAGAGTTATATTGTCAGGACCAAGTGAGATGATGTTGGTAAAGTAATTTTCCCATCTTAAAGTGCTCTATAAATGCTAGATATTATTATTGTTAAATAATATGAGCCTTTATTAGGTTTCATCTCTGACCAGGAATCTGTCAATCCCGTATCATAAGCCAGAAATCCAATTTAGGACCATCTTAGACCAAATTAGATCATCTATTCTTAGTCAGTTGTTCATTCTCTAAAATTAATTTTTCTCTCCAAATCTCCTGCTTCAATGGACAACAGTATGAAGAACAAAATCCGTGCCCCTTTGGGCTTCACTTTCTTGCCCAATATCATAATCATTAGCCACACTTAGCAGTATCATTTATGTTCATGTGAATCAATCAAAAGTGGGTAGTTGTCATTCATGTGGAAATCTTGGGGAGATCTCTTTTGCACATAAAGGAAGGAACCTGTTCCTAATAAGTGGCACTGCCACCCAGGGATGATAGCTATGGAAGGAGTGCAAGGGCCAATGATGAACCACCTGGGTATGCAGCCTTCACAGTTGGCATTCAATTGATGGTTCAGATGTGTAGTGCAATTCAAATTCTGACTGAAGGCCCCAAAGCTTCTCAGAACTCAACCTTATACAGTGTTCTTAGACAAAGACTGCCATGGCAATAATAGGAGGCTTCCTCATCACTAGTGAGGCAAAGCAGTAGGCTAGTCTAGAACACTGAAATAAGAGTCTTCTCTGAATTTCCTAATAAGGAATGAAGGGCAGGGAGTCAGGAAACTGAATTCTAACCCCAACAATTTAAAAATTAGTATGTGTGAGATGCCAGGATCAGTGAAGTTTTGGCATACATGCACTGTGGAGGCTGAGGCTGAGGCAGTCAAACCAGGTTTCACTGGCTCATGTTCTCTTCGTACAAGAGTACTCCAGACTGACATTTGTATGCAGGAACAAAAGTATGTTTAGCTCTTCATAGGTCATCATAGTGCATTTGTTTCACGGGCAAATGAGATTCTTAAAATTCTGTTTATATCTGCATGCCAATCAATCTCTAAAGTGGTTCATGGATTTTAAAACAAGCCAGCCTTTCTTACCCTTTTGCTTTTGGTTCTCTTCAATCATGTAATCATGAGTGGGATCATTCAGCAATTTGAAAATAGAAAATATAGTAATTGACAAATTCTAGAATAGTCCTTGGATTGCTCAGGTTTTTTTAAAAACATGATCCAATTGAGCATTTCAATTTTTTTTTTTAAAGTTAGAGTTTATACCCTGATGAGCTTATCAAGATAGTTCAAGAAGCACCTTGATGCTATCTGACCTGCACACTAAGAGGTTTTTCAAAACTAGCACTTGTCAATTGCAAAATCTGAAACATTTTCTTTTAGTTTATGCAATCCTTTCATTCATTTCTCCTCATATTCTTTCAAGGTCTTTCTGAAGACAGTAAGGACAACTAGGTATACTAATACTTCCAAATAATTCACATATCTAATTAATATCTAATTAATTTTCAGTCTTTGGGAAGCATCAGATGTTTTTCAGATGGCTTGGGGCATATGCTCCAACTGGTAAAAACTATCTAGACAGACAAAAGCCATCTTTTCTTTGTCTTCTCCTGTCCCAGTAATCGAATATTAGCTACCATATAAGTCCAATTCTGAGAACCATTGGCTATTTAATTGGCATTTCAGGATATCTTGAATTTTGGCATAGTGTACTAGACCACTTTATCTGTTTTATTTCAAGTCCAATAGTCTGAACCCATTTATATCAGTCCCTTACTCACCTCATGCCTGACAGTCTGCCGATTGGTTTGCCTGCTATGAGTCTATCCCTACCCCCAGTTCATTTTCTATTCAGCTACCAAAAAGATTTTCCTGAAGGGTTGGTTGGTCAGATCACTTCATTCTCATATTCCATAAACTCCAGTGACTTTGTATTACCTTTAGGATCAAATATACATTCTTTTATTTTAAATTCAAAGCCCTTCACAACCTAGCCCCCCCACTCCCTACACGCGCACGCACGCACACACACACACAACTTTCTGGTGTTATTATACTTTATAAACCATTGCCTCTTCTTATATTTTTTGATCCAGTGATATTGGTCTCCTTGTGGCTCTATGAATAAGACACTTGGCTCTGGCCATTTTCTCTGGCTGTCTTCCAAACCTGGAATATTCTCTCTCCTCTCTTCTACTTCTTGGCTTGCTTGGTTTTCCACAAGTCCCAGATAAAATCCCACCTTCAAAGGAAAGCCTTGCCCAATCCTTTTTAATTCTAGTGTCTTGCCTCTGGAAAAATTTCCTATTTATCCTATATTTTAGCTTGCTTGTTTATATTTGTTTTCTTCCTGTCTTCCCTAACTGATTGTGAGTTCCTCAAGGGCAGGGATTGTTTTTTGTCTTTCTTTTTATTCCTACCACTTAGCACAATGCCCACGATACTCAAGAGTCATTTAATAAATGCTTATTGATTGACTGACCAATACAATATATTTTAAGAGTCATTGTTCTCATGATGTTTGCCATTATTATTTGTCTATATTCTGTTGTGGGCCTCTAAAGACAGGATTCATGGACAAAGTGTGCCAGTATTGGTCCTCAGTTTAATGTCTATAATATCTCACTGGTATCTGGAATATATTAGAGTTGGTTTAGACCAGTGATTCCCAAAGTGGGCGCCTCCGCCCCCTGGTGGGCGCTGCAGCGATCCAGGGAGGCCGTGATGGCCACACTTTTTTTGTATTACATTCTATTCTGAGTTCAATAAATAGTTTCATAATTTCCAGGGGGCGCTAAGTAATATTTTTTCTGGAAAGGGGGCAGTAGGCCAAAAAAGTTAGGGAACCACTGGTTTAGACAGTGCTGACTTGCTAAAGATTTTCTCTGGGTTTGGACATACCAGAGCAAAGCCATCCTGTTTCGTGCTGACACTAACAATTTTCCCAGTGACTGCAGGTTTACTCTGGTGTATCCCAGATAGAAGTAATTTCTGTCACTTCAAGTCCAAGGCTATCATGGTATTTTTCTTTCTTTTTTTCTTTTTTTTAATTTAGCATATTTCCCCATGGTTACATGATTCATGATCCCCACCCCAGCCCCCTGCTCTTTCTTCCCCTCTCCCAAAGCCAACATGCAGTTCCACAGGGTCATACATGTATATGATGGCATTTTTCTCAAATATTTTACAAAATTACTGGAGTATGATAGTTACTTGTGTTCTATTCCAAGATGGTATATTCCAGATTTTCAGTCTTTATCACTTCTGTGCAACATCTTATGAGTCCAGAAAAGGTAGACTTATACTTTTTAAAAACCCTTATCTTCTTTCTTAGAATCAATACTGTATATTGGTTCCAAGGCAGAAGAGTGGTAAGGTCTAGGCAATGGGGGTTAAGTTACTTGCTCAGGGTCACACAGCTGGGAAGTGTCTGAGGCCAGATTTGAACTCAGGACTTCTGTCTCTAGGCCTGGCTCTCCAACCACTGAGCCACTTAGCTGCCTCCCACTCATAAGGTTTTGATGATGAGATCATGCTTACTGTTTTCAATGTCTACAGTAGCCTCTTTCTCTGGTCCTGTCTCCTTTTCCCAATGCTAGTGCTATAGGTCTTAGCTTCTGAAGAACCAATGCTGCCTTCCCCTCACAAAAGCTGTGACCATGTGTGTGCCCATCTTCTGCTTAGCTTTAATAGTAGCTAGTTCTGGTTATCCTCTGGTGGTGCTGTTTGCTTTTTCTACCTCCATTCCTCTGTTTCCTTACCTTTCCAGGTTGCATGATTTTGTCCATCTTTCATCATGGTTTTGGATCCTAAAGCTAATTCCTTATTTAATTTCACTTAATACATTTCCACTAAATTGGTTGATGATGACCCCCCCAATTCAATTACTTTAATATTCAAAATAGCTTTTAAATATCTACAATGATATAGTAAATAATTTTTTAAAACTCTTACCTTCTGTCTTAAAAACAATACTGTATATCAGTTCTAAGGTAGAACTGTTGAGGTTAAGTGACTTGCCCAAGGTCACATAGCTAAGAAGCATCAGAACCCAAATCCTCCTGACTCCAGTCCTGACTTTCTAAAAGTAGGCAATGGGAGTTAAGTAATTTGCCCAGGACCACATAACTAGGAAGTATTTGAGGCCAGATTTGAACCCAGGACATTTCCCTCTAGGCCTGGCTCTCAAACCATTGAGCTACCTCACTGCCCTCAAAATATCAAATAATTAAGAACAACATAGTTCTTATCACATATTTAGTTATTTTTCTTTTACCTAGGAAAGTATATTATTTGTTCTATCATTTGTTCATTTTCATGTGTGATATATTATTGCATAATATATAATATAGTATGTAACATATTATTATATATAATGTAGAATTTATATTATTATCATATAAGAAGTGATTTTTTAAAACAAAACCCTCCCTAAACCTTCATATTTAAAATATGTTTTTGTTCAGTCATTTTTTAGTCATTACCAACTCTTGGTGAGCTCATTTGGGATTTTCTTGGTGGAGATACTTGAGTGGTTTGCCATTTTTTTTTCTCCAGCTCATTTTACAGAATAGAAAACTGAGGTGACCAGAGTTAAGTGACTTGCCCAAGACCAACCACATANCTCGATTCCACGTACCTTCCACGCTGTGCCCTGTTGTGGGGTTCCTCCGTTCGTCTGGACTTGTTTTTATGTCCCCTTGAGGAGTTTTGTGTGTTTTGGTCAGGAGAGGTTTAGAGCTGCTTCTTACTCTGCCGCCATCTTAACCCGGAAGCTTTTCTTTTCTTTTTTTTTTAAACTCTTAACTCCTGTTTTAGAATCAATACTAAGTATCAGTTCCAAAGTAGAAGAGTGCTAGGGGCTGGGCAATTGAGGTTAAGTGGCTTGCCCAGGGTCACCTAGCTAAGAAGTGTCTGAGACCACATTTGAACCCAGGTCCTCCTGACTCCAGACCTGGTTCTCTATCCATTTACTACCTACCTGCCCCAGAACATTCTTGTGATTTTTCTGACTATTCTATAATTTTGGAGAGGGAGCTCCCTAGCATCTATATTCTTCCACTCTGGTTTGGAAGTGATAACTGCCATTACATGGCTATAAAACTTTAAGTTACTTAGTCTCAAATGATGGATTATTATAGTTTTCTAAAGTAATCTCATTGGACAATCAAAGATGATCATTTACATATTATTTTACAAATGATTAAATTGTAATTATAAAATGGTGAACAAGATACTAGAATTTTCTGTGCAGAATTAAATCCAATTTTCTTTTTTTAAGGGAAATAGAATCTTTGAAATATATTGCCTTTTATTCTGCCTTTTATGCAAGTCACTTAACCTCTGCCTCAGGGATAATAATAGCACCTCCCTCTTAGGGCTGTTGTGAGGATCAAATGAGATCATATTTTAAAAGAGCTTAGAATAGTACTTGGCACATAGTAAGTACTTAATTAATGCTTATTTCCTTCCCTTCCTTTTCCCTTCCCCCTAATAAACATATATAGGAATCTACAGGGTAACTTTAAAGAAATACACACAAATAAGAAGAATGGCTCATATTCTCCATTGCAGAAATATCTTTCTAGCTTAAGCGGAATGGTTCCACTCATAGAAACAGATGGTTATGCAAGATTTGACCTTCTTAGAGAAAATGGAATTGAAAGGTACATGAACAAGAGGATGAACATCTGAATTTTTAAAAGCAGCAGGTGTATAAGCAATTTTCTAGTTAAAGCCCTAAGAACAGGATCAATTTCTCTTTGAATGGATAAGAAGTTAGGCCTACAAAATAAGGATTTGCCCTAGTTTGTGGACAGCAGGACTAAGAAAGGAAGCACAGCTTGAGAGAATAGGATTATCTCAAAAAACTCATTCAACTTTTGGGACCACTGCTGCTCTTCTATGCCACATAGATGAAAGAAGGAAAAAGAAAGTAATATAGGATCAGTTGTTTTTTCTCTTAGGTCCTACTCTCAAATTCTTAAATGGAATTGTAATCTCCTTGATATGATTGTTCCATCCAGGGATATAAATTACAACCCCTCCATGTCTGCCAATATATTTGACTCTTCTATGTTCTTCCATAAGGTCTCCGGATGGGCATCCACCCACCATTTTAGAAGCCTTCCTTGCTTTCTCCTTGCCAGTGGTATACACAGGATGCCTACTTTTTTTTGCCACCTGACTAGCCAATTTAATAATAATAATAATAACTAACACATTTTCTGGAAAAGGAAATGGAAAACCATTCCAGAGTCTTTGAAAAGATAAACCCATAGACAGTATGACCCACAGGGTCACAAAGAATCAAATATCACAATGACTGAACAACAATGAACATTTACGTAGTCCTTATTATGTGCACTGTGTTGAGCACTTTACAATTGATTTCTCATTTGATCTTCATGACAACCTTGGGTGAGAGGTGCTATTTTTTATTCCCATTTTATATGTGAGGAAACTGAAGCATTCAGAGGTTAAATGACTTGCCCAGGCTAATATAGGTAGTATTTGTCTGAGGCTACATTTGATTTGTTTTTCTGACTCTAGGTCTGGTGCTCCATCCACTGTACCACCTAATTATTTTTCTATGATGACATTATTTCTATTAAAGGTTGCCATCTGATCACACCTACCATGTTCCCCTCCATTGTCCTTTATGTATCACTCAGTTTTCATTCTTCAGAGATTAGAGTTTCAAGATACAGCCATTCAACAGCCCTGGCATAATATCGGTATTAAAAAAATGTGGTCTTTTGTTTTGAGGAGAAATTTTGGATCATTAAAGGAATTCTGAAATCTCTCTAGACAGGCTAAGCCATTCATCTACTCCTCTTTAATTCTAGGTCAAACTCACTATCCACTTGTATTGTTTGTCTGAGATAAAGATACAGATATATAGACCTGGGAACCTATGTATCTGGATTATTCCCTAATTCTATCAGTTTTGGTCTGAGAACTCTTAACATCCTGGGGGCAGTGAGGTGGCTCAATGAATTGAGAGTTAAACCTAGAGATGGGAGGCCCCGGGTTCAAATCTGATCTCAGACACTTCCTGTCTATTGTAAAAATAAGATGCTGGGAATCTCTTCTGGTCAAAGATTTAGCCTTATTGTGTGCAGAGAAATCACAGGGTCAAAGCTCTGCAGATTACCTAGTTGAATCTGGGATCCCGAATTACAAAACGTACACATTTTTATAGTTTCATGTCTGTCCCCAATTTCCCCAAAAGATGTCTCCGAGAGGTCTAGGAGACCATTTCCGGATCTCCTGGTCTTTATGACTTTTGGATGACCTTCTGGGCTCTGTAACTTCTTGTACGAATTAAATGAATGGACACACTCAGGATTAACATAGTAATCTACTTATGATTAATATGATAATATACACTTGAAATTACTATAACAATACACACTTTAATTTATAACTCAGGTATTATCCTTAATGTGGTTACATACACAGATTTGTGCCTGGGACTATATTCTTACTCCAAGTCACACAGTTAAAAGGTATCAAATGCAAGGGATTCTTAAACTAATACAAATAAGGGACTACTTAATTACATTTCCTTCTTACACTGTGTGACCCTAGGCAAGTCAGTTAATTTCCATTGCTTAGCTTTTACCACTCTTCTTACTTGGAAGAAATACATAGTATTAATTCTAAAACAGAAGGTAACGGTTAAAAAAAAATAGAACCCAACATCTCAAAGAGTGGCAACAAAGTCTAAATCTTTCTTTGTTCATCTTTTAACACTTCATTTTCTCTCATATCAATCTATTATCTTCATTAATTTCACTAAGTGGCCTGGGGAAATTCAGTTGATCAAGAGTTCACTGGTCAATTCTTCCTCTTTCTCTGCGGTATATACACATATAGTGTCAGATGAACTAGTTGTTTTTGCCTAATTGGTTTTCACTTTTAAAAAGGAAGGTTCTCTTTCAGAGGATATTAGATGGCTGGTAGGGAAGATATATGCAGAAATAACTATGACTAAAACAGCAACAACAAAAAAGGCAATACCTTAAAAAAAAGTTTTTCCTAAATTCTCTTCTGGTGACCTTTAAGGAATTTTGCTATATCCTGTAGATCAGTGATTCCCAAAGTGGGCGCCCCCCCCTCCCCCTGTGGGTGCTGCAGCGATCCAGGGAGGCAGTGGCCACAGGTGCATTTATCTTTCCTATTAATTGCTATTAAAATTTTAAAAATTAATTTCCAGGGGCGCTAAGTAATATTTTTTTCTGGAAAGGGGGTGGTAGGCCAAAAAAGTTTGGGAACCACTGCTCTAGACTGACTCACATTAAGGGTTCAAAAATAATGCATGTCTCTATTGTTAAGAACCTATTCAGGTACTTCCTATCTATGTGACCCTGGACAAGTCACTTAATCCTAAATTGAATTACCTAAACCTTATTGCTCTTCTGCCTTGGAATTCATTCCATATTGGTTCTAAGACAGAAGGTAAGAATTAAAAAAAAAAAAAGGGACCTATTTAAAAAATCTAAGAAAAGAAAGTAAAAGAAAAAAACAACAGCCTAAACTTGTCATAATGCTTTTTGATTGAACAATATTACTGGTTGAATAGAATGAGAAAACTCAAGTTATGTCTTTATTGCTGGAGCAATAGGCTAACTTTTACCTTTTGTTTTTTAAAAATAAATTTGTATTAATATGTTATGTTTTTACACTACTATACCCACATTTCCTCTATATTCGTCCCTTTCCCTTCAAGGGGGAGCCATCATCCTCTATAACAAAGATTTTTTTTTAAAGGGAAAAAATAAAGAGGAAAAAAGGAGGGAAACTGGCAGAGCCAATAAACACATTGAAAAAAAAAATTGACTGCCTGAATAATGTTTCACACTTGTGGACCCTCGTCTCTGCAAAGTATGGGAGGGGTAATTCATGCTGACCATGGAGGAATCAAGGAAGATTTGATGGAGCTAAAAGCATTAGCAGTAGTAATACTAGAAAAGCATATCTTTACAGTTTACAAAGCACTATATAGTTTAAAAAGACATAGCTTACAAGCACTTGGACATCCATAATTCCATTTATTTTCTATAATCCCATTCCACTGCCACAGAAGTCCCTGGTAGGCAAAGAAGAGAGATCAAATGAGGAGGTAGAGACTGAGAGGGGAAGTCAATTGCTTTCCATTGTCCAACAACAATAGATAATAAGTGGCAGGACCAGGACATGAGCACAATCCTTCTGACTCCAAGAACAGCATTCTTGGTTCTATACCAAGTTGCCTCTTGTGAACAATGGTTCAAACAGTCATTTGCTTTTGTGTCCTTACAATTGCCCAATCTTGTTTTAAGTCCCAGAAAATTAGTATCAACACCAGAAATATTTGGACATGTCATTTTTCATCTCAAACTACATCAAATTGTTTAAACATTTACAAAATAGAATGGAAGACTGAGGTGGGGCCATGGTAGAAAAGTAGTATGGGCCTCAGTTTCTCTCCAGTCTAGCAAACTGTCCTACTCCAGACCCTTGTTCTTAGCCTTGAATCCTCATAGATATATATGATACAGATCATCCTCCATCAAAAAGAGCTTAAAGATTGGATTTTGGTTGGGTCAGACTGTAGCTGCTTGCAGATCTTCCATAGCAACCAGAACTGGATCAAACTGGTTCAAACTGGTCAGAAACAGATAAACAAGTTTGAATGGTCAGACCAGTTTCAACTGATTTCAACTGGTATGAACTGGATTTAAGCTGGTTTGAAGTTTTGAGAACTGGTTAACAGCTTGAGTAAAAATGTTTAAACTGAATTGAACTGGTCAGCACCAAATTAAACTAGTCAAACTGGATTTAAATTCATTTGAACTGGTTAAAAGTGGTTTGTACTGGATTTAATTGGTTTAATTTATACTGGGTTTATACTGGTTTAAACTAGTCAGAACTGGATAAAACTGGTATAAATTTAAACTTGTCTGAATTGGATAGAACTTGTCTGAAATTATTTAAATTGGATTAAGCTGGGTTTCGAATTAGATTTTTTTTTAATTTATTTTAACTGATTAAAACTGGACTGAATTGATTTAAACTGATTTGAACTAGAGCAACATGGTTAAGCTGGTTTGAGATATATTGAATGAGGAGAATGGTATAAGAAGACTAGAAAGGTAGAGAGGAGAGTGGTTACGAATGAGCTTTAAAAGTTAAACAGAGGAATCCCTTTGATTCTGGAAGTAACAAGGAATCATTGGAATTTATTAAAGTCATTTTTAAGAGAAAGGAGAATGGTGAAGATGACCTGGGTACTGGTCTATTTTCTGGCCCTGCTATAGAGTTTGAAGTTGAGCCAACTTGTTTATTGTTTTGAACCAGACCAGGCAAACAAGTTTCCTAGCGGGAGAAGCAAGAGATCTATAGAAGGAAACAAGAGATTAGACAATCTGCTGTCTATATGTGGACAATAGTTAAGTTATGATTAGTGTAAGTTTGAATACTATGAAATTCAATTTAGTGTGAGTGATAATATCAAGTCACATTTAATGCAACTCCTAAATTCAGTTAATGAAATGTATGCAAGGTATTTGAGGGTTTTGACATGCCTCTACATCATTTTCTGCCATTGCATGTAGATAAGATATGCTGCTCCATATCATATTAGCAATAGTTGTGCTAAAAGAACACTTGAAAGAACCTTTAACAAAATGGAAAAATGGAAGAATGCTTCCAGCACACACAAAAAGAAGTGGATTGCTGTTGTATTGGAACAAAAAATACATGGTCAGTCACAAATACCTCTAAAACAGGATGAGATGTCATAATGCCTAAACCTCTGGTATGGGATATCATAAAATATGCTGGCGAAATAAAAGAAGATGACAAATTTGCATTTGCTTTGTGTGATTTGCAAACAACTATGAAGAATAGACATATTTCAGTGGTAGAAATGGGGCAGCTTTTAGCTGTATGAATTGAAAAATTGAAAGCAAAAATGTATTCCTCTCAGCAGAGAAGCTATTCAGGCTTCAAATTCCAAAGCTTCGAATTTATTTAAGGGAATGAAAAATGGAATTGAAATGGATAGTGAAGGAACTTTTACTGCAAGTATTGGTTGGTTTGATTGCTTTAGAAATTGAGTCCATCACATAATGTGAAAATTACTACAGAAGCAGAGAGTGCAGATGAGGATGTAGCAGCTCAGAATTCTTATGTTTTAAAGGAAATAATCAAAGTATGTGGATATACATCAAAAAAATTTTAATTTGGATGAAATTGGCTTATTTCAGAAAAGGATAGCCTCCAGAACTTATATTTCTAAGAAAGAAAAAAAACTCAATCAGGATTTAAATGAAAGTCAATCCTTATTTTGTTATTGTTTAGTTCTTTCAGTCATTTCTAACTCTTAGTGACTCCATTTGAAGTTTTCTTGACAAAGACCTGGAATGGTTTGCCATTTCCTTCTCCAGTTCATTATACAGATGAGGAAACTGAGGCAAACAGGGTTAAATGACTTGCCACACAGCTAGTAAATGTCTGAAGTTGGATTTGAACTCAGGTTTTCCTGAGTATAGGCCTGGTGCTCTATCCACTGCCCCAAATGTATCTTTTCATTGATTTTAAAATCCTTTTACTCTGAGACATTTCAAACACTGATTGCTTTCTAGTTCTTTGGTGATCAAATAAGAAAGCATGGGTGATAGAAGCTGTTTTCAAAGACTGATTTTCCAGTTATTTTAGCAAAGCTATTGAAAAAGATTCCAAGGACAACAATAGTATGTTTAAAGTATTACCAATTTTAGATAATGCCCCAGGTCATCCACCTTCTCTTGGTTCTTTGTGGGAAAATGTGAGCTTCCAAATGTGCTGAGATGTGGATTAAGCTCGTTGTACCAGTATATATATAAAGATTTAAAGAAAGAGAAGATGATTTAATCTTTGCTGCTAAAATATTTTCAGTGGAAATAATGGTTTCCATCATATTGTCAGAGTAGGCTTACCTTTAATATGATATTCAGCTATTACTTAATTTAAATTTTTTTGCTTTCTGTGGCTATTTCCTGTCCCCTCCTAACCTTTGATCTATGTCTAGATCCTTATCTCATTCTGATTGATTATTTTAACAGTTTTTCTTTGAATTCTCCAAGGCTCCAGTTCCACTTAGCACATTGCTACCAGATTATCTTCCTAAGATGCCATCTTCTGGTGAAAGGCTATGAATAGGCAATTTTCAGAAGAAGAAATCAAAGTTATCTATAGTTATATGAAAAAATGCTCTAACTCACTATTGATTAGAGAAATGCTAACTAAAATAGCTCTGAGTTGTTACCTCACACCTATTGGATTGGTTAATATGACAGAAAAAGACAATGACAAATGTTGGAGGAGATGTAGGAAAATTGGGACACAAATGCACTATTGCTGGACTTGTGAACTGATTCAACCATTCTGGAGAGCCATCGGGAATTATGTCTACAGGACTCTAAAATGGTGCATACCCTTTGACCCAGTAATGCCATTATTACACTTATATTCCAATGATATTTTTTTTAAGGAGAAGGACCTAGTTGTGCCAAAATATTTGGAGCAGCAATTTGTGCTGTGACAAAGAACTGAAAACTGAGAGGATGTCCATCTATTGGGGAATGGCTGAACAGGTTGTGATATATGCTTGTGATGGAATACTATGTTCTATAAGAAATGATGAACAGGATGCTTTCAGAAAAACCTGGAATGAACCGACATCAAGTGATGTGAGAAAAACCAGAAGAACTTTGTATACAATGACAGAGATATTGTATGAAGATCAATTGTGAATGTCAGCTGTCCTCAGCAAAATAGTGATCTAAGACAATTCTTAAGGACTTATGATGGAAAATGCTATCCACCTCTGGAGAAAGAACTAATGGAATCTGAATGAAGATTGAAATATACAATTTTTTACTTTGTGTGTGTGTGTGTGTGTGTGTGTGTGTGTGTGTGTGTGTGTGTGTGATTTTTTTTGGTCTGTTTTCTTTCACAGAATGACTAATATGGAAGTAGATTTTGTATCACTGAGCATATATAACCAATATCAAGTTGCTTGCCTTCTCAATGAGGAAGGAGGAGAAGAAGGGAGAGAAATTGGAAATCAAAGATTTTTTAAAATAATTGTTATAAATTGTTATTATACATAATTGGAAAAAATTAAAATATTAAAAAACCAACTAAAATGCCTTCTTCTTTTTGTCAGTCTGCTGCTCAAAAACTGTCTATAAGGGGGGCAGTTGGGTAGCTTTGTGAATTGAGAGCCAGGCCTAGAGACAGGAGGTCCTGGGTTCAAATCTGGCCTCAGACACTTCCTAGAAGTATGACCCTAAGCAAGTCACTTAACCTCCACTGTCTAGCCCTTACCACTCTTCTGCTTTAGAACCAATACACAGTACTGATTTTAAGATGGAAGGTAAGGGTTTCCAGCCATACCATTGTTGAGTTTGTACCCCAAAGAGATCATAGATAAACAGACTTGTACAAAAAATATTTATAGCTGTGCTTTTTTGTGGTGGCAAAAAACTGGAAAATGAGGGGATGCCCTCCAATTGGGGAATGGCTGAACAAATTGTGGTATATGCTGGTGATGGAATATTATTGTGCTCAAAGGAATAATAAATTGGAGGAATTCCATGTGAACTGGAAAGACCTCCAGGAATTGATGCAGAGCGAAAGGAGCAGAGCCAGAAGAACATCATACACAGAGACCAATACACTGTGGTAAAATAGAATGTAATGGACTTCTGTACTAGCAGCAATGCAATGACCCAGGACAATTCTGAGGGATTTATGGAAAAGAACACTACCCACATTCAGAGGAAGAACTGTGGGAGTGGAAACACAGAAGAAAAGCAACTGCTTGAACACATGGGTTGAGGCAGACATGATTGGGGATGTAGACTCGAAACTACCACACCAACACAACTATCATCACTTTGGAAATAGGTCTTGATCAATGACACATGTTAAAATTAGTGGAATGCGCACCGGCTATGTGAGGAGGGTAGGGAAGGGAGGTTGGGGGATGAAGGGGAAAGTAAGGGCACGAATCATGTAACCATGTTAACTTTTCTAAAAAATAAATTTAAAAAAAGCTGTCTATAAGACAATGTTCAAACTCTTTGATGTTGATTCCAAGTCCTACTCACCATGGCTTAATCTTTATAGAGCAGTGGAAAGAAAATAAGATTTAGATTTAGGTGACCCAAGTTCAAATTCTGACTTCTGTGACTTTGGGCAAATTAGCTAACCTCTGTGGGACACACATTCACACCCATCCCATTTACAGGAAGAGAAAACTCCCCCTTTTCCCCCTACTGTCATGTTGTCAGAGCATTGTTTCAAAAATGCCTGGGAGGTTTTTCTAGTTTATCCAAGAGCAAGCCTAGATAGATTGGAGAATATAGACAGGATGTAGAGGAATCTCCTCTGGGCCTCATGAAAGTCCACTGCTACTCAATTACAAATGACAAAAGAATTATATTCAGAATTAGAACAGCCAATTATTTAAAAATCAACAAGCATCGCAGATACTTAATATTTAATAACAATTTTTTTGCTAAAAAAGTTGTACCATTGCCTTTAGTTTTTATGCTGGTCATATCTTGGTATCTTCCTTCAATAAGCCCTTTTGTGCAACAAAACCAAAACAATTTATTTTATTTAAATTTTTTAAAAAATAATATTTTTCTCTAATTACAACTAAAAACAATTTTTAACATTTAAAAAAGCTTGAGTTTCAAATTCTCTCTCGTCTCCAAAGCAAAACAATTTAAATAAGATCAATGAATACAATATCTATATCTGACAGTGTATATTGCATCCTACCTAATTCCCTTCCTTTCCTCATCAGTCTTCTAGGACCAAGATTATTCATCACAATTAATCAGAGTTGGACTGGTTTTTAGTGCTATTTTCAGTTACCTTACTATGGTCATTGGGGATCTTAGACTTTTGCATCCATCCACTTTATTCTCTCTGCCTCACTTCATACAAATTTAACTCTGTCTTTGCACCACTCATTAGAAGTTTGAAAGCTGAGCTCCTGCTGGTTCATCCCTTCTGACTAAAGCTAAGGGTATGCACACTCATGAGATTTTGTATTTTTGTATCTACTCAGTCACACAAGTCTCATTAAAAGGGAAGAGGCTGGGGAAAATGAGACAAGTCTCCAATTTAATAAAACCTAGGGGAAAGGGCAATATCCTCCCCTTGGCAACATATGTCAGAGCAATAAGTAAAACTCATGCCCAAATTTGATTCACTGAAATTGGTGGTAGTGCCTTAAATTCCTTTATACATAAAATGCCAATTATTCAATTAGGGTAAATTACATATACGAATGCCTCAGATTATTGACTGTGTTACCCTGGGCAAATCACTTAACCTGCTTGCCTTGGTTTCCACATCTACAAAATGAGCTAGAGAAGGAAATAATGACAGACCACTCCAATATCCCCTAAATGGGGTTACAAAGAGTCAGACACAACTGAAACAACTGAATAATAGCAAAACATGTAAGATTAATTTAAACCACCAGATCCAGAATGAGAATGAGAATAATAGAAACTGAAGCTACCAAAAAATAAATTCCATAAAATTTTAGATATTTTAAAACACCAAATTATGCTTCCTGGGGAAAGAAGATACAGTATTCTATTTTCTCTTATTCTTCAGATTTGTATGTCTACTTATGTTATTTATCTTTAAAAAAACCCTTACATTCCATCTTTGAATCAATGCTGTATGTTGGTTTCTAAGGCAGAAGAGTGGTAAGGGTTAGGCAATGGGGGTTAAGTGACTTGCCCAGGGTCATACACCTAGAAGGTGTCTGAGGTCAGATTTGAACCCAACACCTCTCATCTCCAGGTCTGGTTCTCCATCCACTGAGCCATGACATGGGGTATAAATAATTTATTACAAATTAATTATTAATATTAATTGTATTTTAAATAATGTTAATTGATATAAATAATATTTTGTTTTAACTTTAAATGTCTTGCAATAAATAATAATGAAATCAAATGTATCCTATAATTGTTATAGAAATATTACTTCAATAGATTGTTTATTACAGAATATGTATTTAATAATGAAGCAATAATAATATGACAGAGAGATTAATTTCCAAAGCATATTACATTCATCTTATTGGTAGTGAGGGAATTATATATGTAATAGTTTGCATATCTGTCTTTCCTATTGAACTTCTGTTAAACTTTTATTTTCCAACCTATCCCTCAAAATGTGAATTAAAATTTCAAGAAAATTTTTCACTTGCCATATGAAGACTTGTTTCTTTTCTAAAATATTTTCAAGACTCGGAACTTAATGAATATCATAATAATAGTATTAGTAGTAGTAGCTGACACTTTATATGTTTACAGAGTACTTCACATCCATAATTTAATTAGTCTCATCCAAATCCTGTGAGGTAATTACCACAGATATCTTCATTTTACAGAGATGAAAACAGAAGTGAGTGGCTTGTGACAGATATTCAGTATGCAAAGCAGAATTTGAATCCAAGTCTAATCTGTTAAACTCTGGTTCCATTCTGTGAATGATCCCATGCTGCCTCTTCCATGCTTCTGAGCATCCACTGAGTTTTTCTGCATGTACTTAAAACAAACTATTAAGCCTTCTTGCATTACTCAGTCAGTGCCCATTTTAACTTATAGCTCTTGAAATGTAACAATTTAACTGGAATGAGAATGCAGTGATAGCCCGAGTAAGAGAAACATAAGACAGGAAATGAGTTGTATATTTTGGCTAGTAGTACTTTAGACGAGATCTATTAGGAATTCAATTAATATACTTACAATGAATTGTTAGTGGAATTGCAAAATGGCATCACCATTTTGGAAGACAATTTGCAATAATCCAAATAAACTGACTAAAATGTCCATTCCCTTCCTAAGGCAACTATTAATAAGAATAAAGCCCTTATATATACCAAATTACAAAATAACTTTTTGCTAAGACAATTCTGAAAGACCTATGATGAAAAATACTTCCCAAGTTTAGAGAAATATCTGCATGCAATCATAGCATTTTTTTTTTGCTTTCTTTATTGTTCTTGTTTATTTTCAGTCCGTGTTTTCATCTGAAACATGGCTAATATGAAAATATGTTTTGCATAACTGTACGTGGATAATCTATATCAAATTGCTTCTCTTCTCAAACAGAGAGGGAGAGAATTTGAAACTAAATTTTTTAATGATAAAAATTGCTTTTATATGTAATTTTAAAAATCAAATGTAAAGACTTTTAAAAAAAGAACTTTTTTGTTGTAGTGAAGAATTGGGGGAAAGTAGACAAATGGGGAATGGCTAAATAAACTGTGGTATGTGAATATAATGGGATGTTACTGTACTAAAAGAAATTACATCAGTGATGAATATAGAGAAGAATGAAAGATCAAAACAAACTGATGCAGAGTGAAGTAAGCAGAGTCAGAAAAATCATACAAAGACTAACAAAGTAATTGGAAAAAAATCAACTACAATTACACACACAAGAATGAAAAGTGGATGGTAAAGATGATAAGGAATAAACATGCCACAAAAGAAGAAATATGAGAGGATACTCCCAAATCACCCTTTTGTGTTGCATATTGCACATTTTGGACTTTTTCAGTGTATTGATCCATTGTGCTGCTTTTTTTTTTCTGTTTTCTTTCTTTTTTGTTTTGAAAAAGTGCTATTTGCTAAATAGGATAAGTCTTTGGGAGTGGGTGGAGAAGGATTCTGGGGAAAGCTATGATGACATAAAACACAAAAGCATAAAAAACTTATATAAAAATAATTGATTTAGTGATGGTACTAAGGGGAATTAGGGTTATGATATCAAAATAGGCTGAGGCAAAAGAACAAAATCATGTTGAGGCCTGTATGTTAACATGACCCTTCCATTTTCTAGTTGATCAACATGTGGCAGAAAGCAACGAACTACAAGAAAATTCAACTTGTTATACTCTTAATGTAGGTACAATCCTGGTCAGATAGTTGTGGTTCTGGCAGTCTGCTGGGCATAACCATTGGCAGTGAAGGGGAGGATTTGGATTGTGGCCATATCATTTCCATTTCCAATGACCATGGGAAAACTGGACTTTTGGCAGCTTGGTTGAACTGGGGTAGTGGGTAAATTGAAGAAACCATAAGTTAGGTGCTTCAATTAAATGAAAAAATGAGATAATAATTATATTGTATCCAACTCCAGTTTGTTATTTATTGATCAAAATCAATTTGAGGAATTCTGTTTTAACTTAAAATTGTCTATAATTAGGGGCTCAGAACATCAGAATCTTCGATTTGACTGGATCAGGCTACTGGTAGGGAAAGAATTTACTTTCCAACCAAGGGAGTGGTACAACTATTCTCTGGAAAAATCCAATAAAAATGTAGATAGCAGGTTTTATTTGAGACAAAGAAAGACAAGGCCAAATTTAATATTTTATTAGAGCATTAGAAAATGAAGGCATGGGAGCAGGAACAAGAGTAAATTGTAGCCTTCTGGGGAAGAAAATATTACAGACAAAAAATGTCCAATATATTTGTGATTATTATAACCCAAAGTTATGTATAAAGATTCTAAGTGAATAAATGTAAGTGAAAAACAAAGTCCATGCCTAAGGGCTGAGAATCTCTGAGTCATTCAATATATACAACAGGACTGATGAATAAATAAAAGAGGAGGAAACAGTGATTTCAGATGTAATGTCTCTCTCATTCTGTCACCCCCTACCTCCACCCTGTATGCAGGGATGGCGACTAGGTCTTGGTGTAGCAACAGGGAAAGAGGAGATGGAACAACAGCAGAAATAGAGATGTTTTGCTAAAGGAGAAAAGGGACCAAGGACAGTGAGTGGCACTGCAGTTACTTGCCAGTTTCACTAATCCTTTTACTCCATGTCTTAGCTGAGGCTTTCTCCTTCAACCAGAGTAATCATCAACTCTTCTGAGTTCCAGTTTGCCCTGGATTCTTCATTTTAGCTTTGGACTTTGGAGGAGAAATCCAAGGTAACAGTTGTTGAACTCTTTTACCTGCTTAATGGAGGATTCAAACACAATACTGTATTGGCTAGGGCTTAGGGGATCTATCTGAAGGTATTTTTGAAGTATAAGAGAATAGTAAATTCAGTGACTGGATTAGACATTTTATGTTCTATTATCCATTGTGTTCTCTGGTTATTAAATATTCTTTATTTAACTTATATACTATCAATATTTTAAAAACCTCATGTTTTTAATGTGATATAAATCAAATCAAAAGTACCTTAAGAATAAAAAATATGAAAAACTAATGTCATTATATCAACGTCTTTTGACTAGCAATAATTGAAATATAGTACTTCAAAAATTATATAGATGGGCACTTCCTAACTGTGGGACCCTGAGCAAGTCACTAACCCCCCCCCCCCCATTGCCTAGCCCTTACCACTCTTCTGCCTTCGAACTAATACCCAGTATTGATTCTGAGACAGAAGGTAAGGGTTTAAAAAATTATATATAGATGGGGTTAGCCATTTTGTGGGGGCTTAGAGCCAAATTAGATACAGAAATTCACACACACCCCCTAGACTGTAAGTGGCACTATCCCATAGAGAAAAGTGGAATGGGTATGAAAGGACTTTTAACTATTTGGTAATTGTAGTCAGAATATCATTTTCTTGTCCATATTTCACCCCTAGTAGGCATGCACAGCCTGAAATGGTGAGCATCTAATTCCCAAGTGCCACCTGGTGGTTGAACATCTTATCAATATTTTTATACATGTACAAAGCTAGAAAGGTTCCAATTATAGCATTAAATTAAAAAGGAAGGAGGAGGGAGGAACAAAGCCACCTACCTATCCACTGAGTTAGATACCAACGAGAATAGCAACAGTGTGGGTAGAATAGTACTATAGTCACAGGAGGCAAAAACCAAGAAAGGAGCCAGCAATAAATCTCACAGCCTCATTTTCCATACACAAATCCACTAAATATGGGTTACAAATAAAATGGTCTACAGATCTAAATTAAAGGGGATAAATTTGGCTTCATAGGTAAAATGGAAACTTTGTGATTATTAGATTCATGACTATAAACTAGCACTGGAAAAGAAAATATTACTCAAAATGAATAAAATTGGTATGAGTGGGTGGTAGGTGGAATAGCATTGTATATTAAGAAACTATATTCATGTTTAGAATTCTAGGACCCAGAGGGGAAAAAGCATGATGGGAGAGCAAGATTGGTAAGGGTAAGATTGATAGAAGCAATAACAGAAATTATATTATTATTATTGAAGTATAACATAGCTCAGAATGTTATAAAATGAGGAAAGAAATTCAGAATTTGGGAAGCATCACAAGCCTGGCAAAGAAATATGATGTAATAGTGATGTGAGACTTAAGTCAACCTTGCCTTTGTTGTGGCTCTCTCTATACAAAACAAAGAGTAACTAAGAGGCAACTACTCAATTTCTGCATTTTCCTTAATGATGATTTCATTTTTTAAAAGTTGCAGGAACCAATGAAGGGAACCCCCTTCTGAACTTGATTCTCATCAAAATGGAGGAACTGATTGCTGGTAAATGATGGGAAACTTTGAGGGAACCACTTCATATTAGAGTTTATAATAAGGGGGAGAAAAATCTGACATAATCTAATATGTTCTTAGCATAGATTTTGGAAGATGAAAATCTAGATAGGATCTCATAACCTAAACTTCTATGAGAGAAGTCAACCCAGAAGAGATAGAAAACTCTAAAAAATGAAATTCTGAAGATTCAAAGCAATGCAATGCTGATGATAAAGAAAAGGGGTGGGACAATGAAGATGCACAGAAAGCTTGTTGACCAAATTTTTTTTGCTATGAAAAAACATTTTAAAATTCTGAATTTAATAAACACCAAATAAAAGATGAATTTCATATATACAGTAGAACCAAAAGAAGAGTATACTCAAAACTGAAGATCATTATTATATAGTGATGACTTGTCTTTATGTAAGTAGTTCTCCCTATAGCTTTGAAAATTGTCCCTTTTTTATGTTGCTTTTTGGCCTTTTTTCTGTCTTCTCTGCATTTAAAATAAAGTGTCTCTTTTCTTTTTTCATGGACTAGATTTTTTATTTATTTTTTACTGATTACATATAATAACAAATTTCCACATAAGTTTTCTGAAGTTATATGATCCAATTTGTTTTCCTCCCTCCCTTCCCTTCCCCCTCCTGGAGTTGGTAAGCAAATCTATCTAGATTGTACATGTATTATATAAAATATTTCCATGTTGTTCATTTTTATAAGTGAATAATTATATAAAACCAAAACCCAAAAACAAACCCCAAAATAATCAAGTGAAAAATCGTATACTCTCATCTATATTACAACTCGAACAGTTCTTTTTCTGGAGATGGATAGCATTCTTCATCATAAGTCCCTCAGAATTGTCCTGGATCATTGTATTGCTGAAAGTAGCTAAGTCTATCACATTTGATCGTTCTACAATATTGCAGTTACTGTGTACAATGTTTTCCTGGTTCTGTTCATTTTACTCTGCATCAGTTCATGTAGGTCTTTCTAGCTTTTTCTGAAATCATCCTGTTCATCATTTCCTACAGCACAATACTATTCTACCATCATCATCATATACATCACATACATATACAGTTCAGCCATTCTTCAATTGATGGACATCCCTTCAATTTCTAATTCTTTGCCACCACAAAAAGAGCAGCAACAAATATTTTTGTACAAGTAAGTCCTTTCTTCCTCTCTCCCTCTTTAAAATAATCTCTTTGGGATGGAGACTTAGAAGTGGTATTACTTGATCAAAGGGTATGAACAGTTTTATAGCCCTTTGGGCATAGTTCCAAATTGCCCTCCAGAATAGTTGGATCAGTTTACAACTCCACTAGCAATGGATAAGTTTCCCAATTTTGCTACACCCCCTCCAACATTTATCATTTTCCTTTACTGTCATGTTGGCCAATCTGACAGGTGTGAAGTGGTACTTCAGAGTTGTTTTAATTTGCATTTCTCTAATCAAGAGAATTTAGAACATTTTTATGTGATTATTATTAGCTTTGATTTCTTTTCTGAAAATGACTTATTCATATCTGTATGGAGTATTTTTAAAGATATATATGTATATTACCATATATTATGAAACTACCAAAAATTTTATAGAGTTAGAAAAAATAATAACAAAATTCATCTGGAAGAAGAAAAGGTAAAAAATATCAAGGGAATGAATGGGAAAAAATGTAAAGGAAGGTAGTCTAATAATACCAGATCTCAAACTGTACTATAAACCAGTAATCATCAAAATAATCTGATACTGGCTAAGAAATAGAAAGGTGGAACAATGGAATAATTAGGTACACAATGTGCAGTAAATGACCATAGCAATATAGTGTTTGATGAACCAAAGATTCCAGATTTGGGGACAAGAACTCATTGTTTGACAAAAACTGTTAAGAAAAATGGAAAATAATCTGGCAGAAACTTGATATAGATAAATATCTCACATGCTATTGCAAGATAATGTCAAAGTGACTTTATGATTTAGACATAAAGGATGATACTTTAAGAAAATTAAGGGAGCATGGAATAGTTTACCTATCAGATCTATGGGTAAAGAAGAATTTATGACCAAACAAGAGATAGATAACATCATGAGATATAAAATGAACAATTTTTAATATATTACATTAAAAAATTTTGTACAAACAAAACCAATGCAACCAAGATTAGAAGGGAAACAACAAATGAGAGGAAATTTTTTTACAGTAGTTTCTCTGATAAAGGCCTCATTTCTCAACTACATAGACAAGCCAAGTTAATAAGAATACAAGTTGATTATCCAATCAACAGATGACAAAGTACATATAAACATGCAGTTTTCAGATGGAGAAATCAAAGCTAGTTATAATCATATGAAAACATCCTCTAAATCACTGTTAATTAGAGAAATGCAAATTAAAGCAACTCTGAGGTACCATCTCTTACCTATCAAATTGGTTAGTATGACAGTAAAGGAAAATGATGAATGTCATAGGGGATATGAGAAAATTGGGACACTAATACATTGTTGTTGGAGCTGTAAAATGATCTAGCTATTCTGGAGAGCAATTTGGAACTATGCTCAAAGGGCTTTCTTGATTTAGCAATACCACTACTTGATCTGTTGTTGAGAGCCGTTGGATGTAGAGAGCCAATTGGAGAAATAGGGTCAAATTTAGGGCCTGTTATCTGGATTCCCTACGTGACCAATCCAGGCTGAGGCAATTTTTGTGTTTGGTCCTGGTCACCTGAGCCCTGAAAAGCTCTGGTACCAGCAGGTAGATTAATCCCAAAACAACTTGACCCCTCCAAGAGGCTATTAGGAGTCATTTAGACAAACAGAGTCGTAATAGATGTTTTATCTGCATCCCATTACAAAATCATTGGCAAGTAAAACTGTGTGTATGATTTTTCTGCACTGCATGTCAGGTGCAGATAGAATGGACCATCTAAGGTAAAAATCTGAGGCTCCTCTTTTGACTCATTTTTAGATCCCCACATTTTCTCAATATTCTTATTGGAAAGCTTTGAGTCCTTAACCAGACCAGCAGCTACTGAGTTAACAATTCCTCTCCTTGACAATTTCTCTCCTTGATTATTAAGAAGCCTGAAACCTAAAAAATATATTACTTAGGTAAGGATTGGAGCCAGACGATTTAGTCCAGACTATCTGACCAGGTGCAGATCTGTAAATCAAGGCAGAACGCAATTAGTAAACATCTCCATGAAATTTATTTCTGCTCCCAGAATTATCCCCTACTAATTGGTGGTTGGAATTTGGCCCTTGTCCTTGCACCCATATCTCTATTTTTTAGACTTTAATGAATTGTGTATGATTTGTAACCCCTTCACAGCTGTGACTCTTTCTTTGTGTTCTTTGTTTGAAACCAGTATAAAATAAAGTCCAAAATCCCATAGTGTTGGATCAGCATGGGCTAACCACTAGTTTGGCTGTTCTCAGTTTCTTTTTCCTATCTTAGCAATCCGATGCAGTAAAATGCCACTCAGAACCCTTACCATATAGAGCTGGTCCTCTATAATCTGTATCCCAAGGAGATGAAAAAAAAAAGGAAAAAAGGACCTAATTTGCACAAAAATATTTATAGCTACTCTTTTTGTGGTGTCAGAGAAATGAAAATTGAAGGAATGTTCCTCAATTGGGGAAAGGCTGCACAAACTGTGGCATATGATTGTGATGGAATACTATGTGCCATAAAAATGATAAGTAGAATAATTTCAGAAAAAAAACAACTTACATGAACTGAAGCATGGTGAAATGAGAAGACCCAGAAGAACACTGTGCACAGTAACAGCAATATTGTCTGATGATCAACTATGAAAGACATTGATATTATCAACAATAAAATAATTCAAGACAATTTTGAAGGACTTATGATGAAAAATGCTGTCTACCTCTAGAAAAGGAACTGATTTTAATGCAGATTGAGGAATGCTATTTTTCACTTTATTTTTGTGTGTTTCTATTTTGGAGTTTTGGTTTTATAAGAGCATTTTCTCATAGCATGATCAATGTGGAAATATATTTTGCATGATCATACATGTATAGCCCAGATTGTCATGTCAGGGAGGGGAAAAGGAAGGGAGAGGGGAAGATAATATGCATCTCAAATCTCAGAAAACATGTTGAAAATTGTTATTGCAGATAATTGGGAAAGAAAAAGTAAAATAAAATATTAAAAACAAAAAGATAATTATTCTTAATTTAACTTAATTATTCAGTATCATACCAAACTACCCAAAATTATCTCACAGAGCTAGAAAAAGTTTATTTCAAAGAACAAAAGACTTAGAATATCAAGGGAATTAGTGAAAAAAATATGAAGGAAAGTAGCTGATCTCAAACCACATTATAAAGCAGCAACCATCAAAACAATTTGGTACTGCCTAAGAAATAAAGTGAAGGACCAATAGAATAGATCCTAGACACTTAACATGCAATGGTAAATGACCATAGTAACATAGTGTATGACAAATCCAAAGATCCATGCTTTTGGAAGAACTCCCTATGTGACAAAAAAATCTGGGAAAGCTGGAAAACAGTATGGTAGAGATTAGGCATAGACCAACACCTCATGCCATAAACCAAGATAAAGTCAAAATGGACATGTGTGATTAGGGGTTTTGACTTTAATCATTCTATTGCAAATATTAATAATATGGAAATAGGTTTTGAACAATGATACATGTATAACCCAGTGGAATTGCTTGTCAGCTCAGGGAGGAGGAATGGAAGAGGGGAGGGAAAAAAAATGAATCATGTAACCATGGAAAAATCTTCTCAATCAATCAATTAATTAATTAATTAATGAAAAATAAGTCTCGCTAAATGAACTTCTTTTTTAGGGTCACTTTGGATTATAAAAATGCAAATTAAAGCAATTCTGACGTACCATCTCACACCCATCAGACTGGCTAACACAACAAAAAATGAAAATGATTAATGTTGGAAGGGATGTAGAAAAACCAGGACACTAATACACTGCTGGTGGAGCTGTGAACTGATACAATCATTCTAGAGAGAGCAATCTGGAACCATGCTCAAAAGGCCATAAAACCATATTTTGACTCAGCAATACCACTACTAGGTTTGTATCCCAAAGAGATTAAAGATAGGGGAAAAGAACACACATATAGAAAAATATTTATACCAGCTCTTTTTGTGGGCACAAAGAACTGGAAACTGAAGGGGTGTCCATCAATTGGGGAATGGCCGAACAAATTGTGGCATAAGCTTACTAAAGAACATTATTGGTGCCATAAGATATGAAATATGAGATGATCAGAAAAAAACCTGTAAAGACTTATATGAAGTGATGCAAAGTGAAGTGAGAAGAAAAAGGAGAATGTTGTACAAAATAACAATAATGATGTATGATGATCAACTGTGAATGACAACGATTATCAACAAAGCAAGGATCTAGAAGAACTAGGAGAGTCAAATAAAAAAAAGGATATCTACTGCCATAGAAGAAACAGATGGAGTCCAAATGCAAATTGCAACATACCATTCTTTTTTTTCTCTTTAAATTTTTATTTTTAAATTTTTTTTCCCCATGGTTACATGATTCTTGTTGTCTCCCTCTCCTCTTTCCTCCCCCCTCCCCAAATTGACAAGCAATTTCACTGGGTTCTACATATATTATCACTCAAAACCTATTTCCTTATTATTCATTTTTGTAATAGAGAAATCTTTTAAAACCAAAACCCCAAAGCACATCCCCATATAAACAAGTGATAAATCATATATTTTCTTCAGATTCCTGCTCCCACAGTTCTTGCTCAAGATGTGGATAGCATTCTTCCTCAGAAGTCACTCAGGGGGGCAGCTGGGTAACTCAGTGGATTGAGAACCAGGCCTAGAGACGGGAGGTCCTAGGTTCAAATCCGGCCTCAGACACTTCCCAGCTGTGTGACCCTGGGCAAGTCACTTGACCCCCATTGCCTACCCTTACCACTCTTCCACCTATAAGTCAATACACAGAAGTTAAGGGTAAAAAAAAAAAAAAAAAAAAAAAAAAAAAGAAGTCACTCAGAATTGTTCTGGATCATTGCATTGTTTTTAGTAGTAGTTGATTACATTTGATCATCCCACAATGCTTCAATTACTAAGTATAATGTTCTCCTTGTTCTGCTCATTTCATCAGTTTGTGTAGGTCCTTCCAGTTCTTATAGAAATCAAGCAGTTCATCATTTCTTATAGCACAATAGTATTCTATCACCATCCTGTACCACAATTTGTTCAGCCATTACCCAATTGAGGGGCATTCCCTTATTTTCCAAATTTTTGCTACCCCAAAAAGTGCCACTATAAATATTTTTGTACAAACAGGTACACCCTGGTTTTTTTTTTATTTTTAACATTTATTAATATTCATTTTTAACATGGTTACATGATTCATGCTCCACCTTTCCCCTTCAACCCCCCCCCCCGCACGCTCCCCCCACCCATGGCAGATGCGCATTTCCACTAGTTTTGTCATGTGTCCTTGATCAAGACCAATTTCCAAAGTGTTGGTAGTTGCATTGGTGTGGTAGTTTCGAGTCCACACCCTCAATCATATCCACCCCGACCCATGTGTTCAAGCAGTTGTTTTTCTTATATGTTTCCTCTCCTGCAGTCCTTCCTCTGAATGTGGGTAGCTTTCTTTACCATAACTCCCTCAGAATTGTCCTGGGTCATTGTATTGCTGCTGGTACAGAAGTCCATTACATTCAATTTTACCACAGTATGTCAGTCTCTGTGTATAGAGTTCTTCTGGCTCTGCTCCTTTCGCTCTGCATCAGTTCCCGGAGGTCTCTCCAGTTCGCCTGGAACTTCTCCAGTTTATTATTCCTTTTAGCACAATAGTATTCCATCACCCGCATATACCACAGTTTGTTCAGCCATTCCCCAATTGAAGGACATACCCTCCTTTTCCAATTTGTTGCCACCACAAAAAGCGCAGCTATGAATATTTTCGTACAAGTCTGTTTATCTATGATCTCTTTGGGGTACAAACCCA
>NC_058132.1:242693385-242740961 GCF_016433145.1 Gracilinanus agilis
TATTAATTTCTGGTTTTTCTGGACGACCAATTATTCTCAAATTGTCTCTTCTAGACCGGTTTTCTTGGTCTGTCACTCTCTCATTGAGATATTTCATGTTTCCTTCTATTTTTTCAGTCTTTTGGCTTTGTTTTATTTGTTCTTGTTGTCTTGAGAGATCATTAGTTTCTACTTGCTCAATTCTAGCCTTTAGGGATTGATTTTCGGCTATAATCTTTCGGTTTTCGGCCATAATCTTCTGGTTTTCGGCCATAATCTTCTGGTTTTCGGCCATAATCTTCTGGTATTCCTTTTCAATCTGGTCATTTCTTGTGTTCAATTTGCTTATCAGTTCATTTGGTTTCTGAGCCTCACTTTCCAGTTGCAAGATTCTACCTTTTAAACTGTTATTTTCTTGCCAGATCTCTTCCATTTTCCTCAAAATCTCAGTTTTGAACTCTTCCATAGCTTGTGAGGAGTTTTCCTTATTTGGGGAGGGTCTGGATGCTTGTTTGTTCTCCTCCTCTGTTTGCTCGGTTGTCTGGATTTTCTCTGTGTAAAAGCTGTCGAGTGTTAAAGACTTCTTTTTCTTGTTATTATTCTTTCTCCTCTGAACTTCCTGTGACTGAGTAGCCATCATTAGCCCAGCAGCTTCTCAGATTTATCCTCGCGCTCAGTGTCTGTCAGAGATCTATTGGCTCCTGAGGTCTGAGTTCTGGTTTTTTCCAAGGTCAAGCCCCCTGGTGGATTCCCTTGCTTGATCCTCTGCAGGAGGTTTCTTTACAAGTCTCAGGGCGCTGCTTCCACAGTCGTATACCCGTCCACACTGGTTCCCCACTTAGGCTTTAGTTCCTGGTTGTGTCTGCCTCCACCCACGCCTCCGCAGTGCCTGTGCTCTGCTCAGCCTGAGCTCTGCGCCCAGCGTCCTGCTCCCACGCTCAGATTTCGCGTGCCTTTTTTGGCTTAATGGAGTCCTAAGTCTTGCTGCTCTCAGGAACAGGTCCCGGAGCTGCCAATGACTCGATGGGTGCCCCAAACTTGCTCTATTTCTTTTTAGCTGGCTTCGGAGCTACAGGTGTTGTGTGTGGAGGGGGTGGGGGTGGGGCGGTTGCTCAGCCCGCGATTTAGTGAGAGCCCTTTATAGCATGGAAATGCCTCGATTCCACGTACCTTCCACGCTGTGCCCTGTTGTGGGGTTCCTCCATTCGTCTGGACTTGTTTTTATGTCCCCTTGAGGAGTTTTGTGTGTTTCGGTCAGGAGAGGTTAAGAGCTGCTTCTTACTCTGCCGCCATCTTAACCCGGAACCCTCCACCCTGGTTTTTTAAAAATCTCTTTGGGATACAAACCTAGTAGTGGTTGCTGAATCAAAGGGCATGCATTCTTTTAAAGCCCTTTGGGCATAATTCCAAATTTCCTTCCAGAATAGTCAGATCAATTCACAATTCCACCAGCATTAGTGCCTCAATTTTGCCACCCCCCCAACATTTATTATTTTACTTTACTGTCATACTGTTCACTCTACTAGATGTAAGAAACACACCATTCTTTATTTTATGTCCTCCACAGATTTTTCTCTAGCATAAGCTTTATGTGTCTTCTTTCACAACATGACAAATGTGGAAATATGTATTATATGATAATATATGTACAACCTATATTATATTACCTGCCTTCTTGGGGAGGGTGGAAGGGAGAGAACATGGATTTTAAAATATCAGAAAACTGATTTTGAAAATTTGTATTGACATATTTTCTGGAAAAAATTATGATAAAAATAAAAATAATGAAATTAAAAACCAACAACACTGATGATAACAATAACAAAAAAAGAAATGTATAGGGGAATCTAGGTAGCTCATTGGATAGAGAGTCAGGCCTGGAGATGGGTGCTCCTAGGTTCAAATATGGCCCTAGACATCTCCTACTGTGTGATCCTGGGCAAGACACTTAATCTCCATTGCCTACTCCTTACAGTGCTTCTGCCTTGGAATGGAGACTTAGTATCAGTTCTAAGATGGAAGGTAAGGATTTAAGGGAGGGAAAGATATGCCTAGAAGATTTCAGAATAGGTAACAGAAGATGAATACAAAAGTGTGATACAGAATTAGGAGAATAATTTCAGGAGCTTTAAAGTTCAGAATGATAAGGAAAGTCAGGCCCACAAACAATTTAAAAAAAATTATACAAAGGGGACAGGAGAATTAAAGAAAGGACAGAATTTCTTCTTGAATTGATCTGGACTAATAATAATCTATAACAGGCAAAGAATAGAGCTAGTAGGCTCTAATTTTGCTTCCAGTTTTTCTGTCAAAAATGACCTGGGACTGGAAACGACAGAACAAAAATAAGTGATAGGGAGTTGATGCTGAAGATATATATGAAGATAAGTAAGAGTATCTCTGTGTACTTAGGTCTTCAGCCAAAATGAACCATATTGGAGAGTCCAGAAAGAATTGGCAGATATGACTGGTGAGGTATTATCAGTACTTTATGAAAGACTGAAGAATCGGAGTGTTAACACAGGATTAGACAAATGTCCCAATTTTTAAAAAAGAGGTCAAAAATAGATCTTTAAAATTATAGGTCAGCGGGCTTAACTTCAATTCCTAGAAAAGGGTGGTTAGTTAACATACAGAAAATAAAGTACTCATCAGAAAGATAAATGGCTTCATCAAGAACAGGTTATGTCAGACTAACCTCATTTCTTTTTTTGACAGGGTTAAGAGAATAATAGGTCAGGGGAATTATGTAGATATAGGTTACCTAGATTCTAGTAAAGCATCAGAAAAAAGTGTCTCATTGAATTCTTGTGGAAAAGATGGAGAAGGGTGGACTAGTGTAATAGGGGGATAAGAGGAGATGGTAATAAGGGGGTCACCAGGGGCCTAGGAGCCAGTAACTAAACTAGCTGGAGATTGGAGTTGCTGTTATCAGAGGGGAGCAGCCTCAGCTGAGCTGCCCAGTGAGTTTCCACTGCTAGCTGCAGGCTCCTTTAAGATGTTGGGTTGGTGGTCCCTCCCTGCTGAGGTAACTGACTCCCTATTGGGTGAGAGCAGAGCCCAGCAGGAAACTGTGCCCCAACTTCCTGTCAACAATGGAGGCTTAGCTTTCACTTCCACGATAACCCCTACTTCTCAATTTCTGTCCTCCCCTTAGTCTCCTTAGCCTTGAAGGTGTTGGAATAATCTCAGGAATTCACAGATTGAGGCTAAGGGATTTATTTGAACTGGAAAGGGAAAACTAAGGTAAGAGGGTTTAGGTTTGCTAAGCTGTTGCTATGGGCAACTGGCAGGTGCTGGCTAAGGACCTAAAGGGTCTTGACAGGCTGAGGGCACCCAGCCCCCAGCCAGAGATATCTAGGCTCTGGTTTGGTGTTATTGGATCAGCTAGGTACACTGATGATGTTGTTGAATTTGCTGTAGAGATGGCCCTAACCACTAGACTACACTATCTAAGATCCTACCCATGATCCACCTCCCTTCCACCCTTCCCAATCAGGGGACCCAGGGGGAAAGGTCAGGGATAGCAAGTTATCTGGGTGAGGTCAAGGGGAAAAGAACCCCAAGGTTGGATTTGCAGGGCCTTATATAGTCACAGCCCAACTTCCAGTTAGCACCTGCCCCATAGCACATGCCATCAGCAAGATTCCATTCTGATAACTGACAGGATTGCCTAGGGTAAAGTTGAAATGCAAGAAACCCTGCATTACACTAGATGACAAGTATACTCAGGCCAATTTAGAACCATCGAATTTGTGATTGGATGCCAATTAGAGACCGAGTGTGGTAAAATAAAAGACACTGAATTTTGAGGTAGAGGTCATAGGCACAAATTCCATTTCCATTACTTACCACCTGTGTGATCTTGGGCAAATCATTCAATCTCTGGGTCTTGGTTTCCTCATTTGTTAAATGAGAATGTTGGATGAGAGAGCCTCTAAGGTCCTTCTACCTCTCAGTCTTTACTTGAGTGCCCTAGGGACTGTTGCTTGACTGTGTTGCTTAATATTTTTGTTGTTAATAGCATGTATAAAGCCACAACTAGTATCATTATTTAATTTTCAGATGACCCCTAATTTCAAAGCAATATAAATTATTAGATTTCAGAGCCAGACTTTAAAACATGGTTTGAGTCTAATAAAATGCAAATTATTAGGCCTAAATATAAATAATTGTTGTTTGGTCATTTTTAAAATCATGTCTGACTCTTCATGACCTTATTTGAGGTTTTCTTGGCAAAGATGCTGAGGTGGTTTGTTATATCCTTCACCAGCTCATTTTATAGATGAGGAAACAGGGATAAATGACTTGCCTAGGATCCTCCCTGAACATCCTATACACCCATTGGCATATATATGTGTGTGTGTGTGTGTGTGTGTGTGTGTGTGTGTGTGTGTATGTATGTATGTATGTATGTATATATGTTGACCAATTGACTATAGTGGTAAAGATGGAGAAATATTCCCTACTCTAAAGGAACTTACATTTGGTCATAAACAGATTAGTCAATACAATGTATACACAAAGTTATATGAAGGAATATCAAGAGAGAACAGTATCACATCTAGATTGATCAGGAAAGGCCTCCTGAAGGAGGTTTGTTTTTGAAGAATACTGAGGATTCTACAAGGTAGAGGCAAGGAAAGTTTGTGCAGATACAGGAAACCATCTAGGAAAAGGCACAAAGATGGACATAATATATCTCACATGGGGAATCATGTATAGTTCAGTTTGACTGGAATTAAGAAAGTATGAAAGAGAATAATCTAAAATTAAACTGAGCTGTGTTATAGAGAGCCTTGAATGCCAAGCTCAAGATTTTGTGAATGAGGAGGCATATTAAGCACTGATTAGATAACTCCATCCTTCATAGTAATAACCATCAATATTACTTATACTGTATGGCAGAAGAAATGAGGAGCAACAGACTATCCCTGAGAAGGTAAGTGACATGGTCAATCTGAGTTTTGGTAATATCAATTTGGTAACATCAAAGGAGGCTGGAAGTAGGAGGTTATTCAATCCTCCAGGAAGGAAGGAAGGAAATAAAAAAAGAAAGAACAAAAGGAAGGAAGGAAGGAAGGAAGAAAAACTCACTAATTAGCATTGGTTAAACATCAGCTACAAAACCTGTAGTCTCAGCATTAGTCAAGCATGAATTGTAGATTGTTCAGTTATCCACTCTGAGTACTGAATCTGTAACATTCCATACTAGGCATCAGCTTTGTGTTCTCAAAAATAATTAATTACCCATAATGGCCCTCTAATGTACCACTTTCCCCTGCCATGTTCCCACTCTAGAAGGGCAGCAAGACCTCTCCTGCACTGACAAATGATGACAAGGTAGACAATAGAGGAACATGAAACCTACTCAGTAGGGACTCTGGCATTCCAGAAGAATCCCCCAATCTTGATTATGCTCCTTATTCCCTATGGCAACAAACCCCAAAACATACCTCCACCTGAGTTTGAAAAGGGAGATGCTAAGCTACAAGACCCTAATAAATATGCCAACCCTGATCCACAGGGTGTGGAAGCTGCCACTCTACAATGGAAGTTGCCATTCAACAATGGAAGCTGCCACTCTGCAGTGGAGCTGCTACTCCTTACTATCATCTTCAAAGTGGTTACTCTACTAACCCTTGCACTTGTCCATCATCCCTAAGGCTACCTGATTAGCCCCTAGACCAGTGGTTCCCAAACTTTTTTGGCCTACCGACCCCTTTCCAGAAAAAATATTACTTAGTGCCTCTGGAAATTAATTTTTTAAAAAATTTAATAGCAATTAATAGGAAAGATAAATGCGCCTGTGGCCATCACCGCTCTCCTGGATGCTGCAGCACCCACCAGGAGGCAGTGGTGCCCACTTTGGGAATCACTGCTCTAGACTATTCCATTGGCAATTGGGCTATTATGCCACCAAAAACCACTTCTACTTTGAATAAAATTCTTTTCTTACTTCTGGATTGAATGGAATTTGAGTCTCACAATCTTGGGGTAAGACCCTGCTGACCATTCTACTCTGTTCTTCTCAGAAATGGGGTACTAGGCTAGAATTATATCTGTTTAACCCCTTAAATAATGTTAGTCTAGGGGAAATGATTTGTAAGTTGACGTCATTCTCTTGATCATTACACCTTTAGTGGGAAGATTGCTCCAAATTATATTTGAAGGCATGACTCCCTTCCCACCAAATGCCAGTTACACAAAGACCCAATATACATAGCAAATAGCAAAATACCTCCATTTATCCAAGTTGATAGCAAACAGAATCATACCAGTCAATACACAGAGTGAATGAGCTCTTCCACAGGGAAGCTATATGAATGAAAAAAAATTTCCCATCTGACCCAAGGGGAAATTCTCCAACATCTTTAGTGTCATAAGGTGGGGATAGAGACATGACTGAGGTGATGATGGAGACTGGCAGTGGGTGGTGAAGGCAGTAATAGAAACAGGACTGTAAATTGAAATCTTGTATTTCTCACCAGTTAGCATGAGTTAAACGTGAACTGTAAAATCTGTGGTTTAAGCATTGGGCAAGCATAAAATTTCAGACTCTGTATTGATGATTAGTTACTCATTCTATATCATCAATCACCTGTACTGGATCTGTAATGTTTTATACTGGGCATTAGCGATGTGCTGTTTGGTATTATTAATTACTCATATTATTCTATACTTACTTTAGTTCTGAACTGTCAGGCATTATTAATTACCCATAGTGATCCTCCACCGACTGTACTGTGTCCTCCTCCCCACTCCCATTGTTGAAGAAAACACTATAGAAAGGTAGCGAGACCTCTCCCACATTGACAAATGATGACAAAGTGGACAATAGGGGGAACGTGGGACATGTACAGTAAGGGCTTTGGCAGTCCAGAAGGATCCCTCAAACCTGGGCATGATCCTTTTCCCTATGACATATGTGTCAAACCAAAACCACACCTCACCTCAATTTAGCCAAGTCCATTTTCCAGGGTTTTCAGGAAAGGCGAAGATTTCTCTGGAATGGGAGATGACAAACCCCCAGATCCTAATAAATATGCAAACCCTGATCCACAGTAACATGGAGCTGCTACTCCACACTTGGAGCTGCTACTCCATATCTGGAGTGTGTTCCAAAGCAGAAGAGTGGTAAGGGCTAGGCAATGGGCACACAGCTAGGAAGTGTCTGAGGGTAGATTTGAACCCAGGACTTCCTGTCTCTAAGCCTGGCTCTCAATCCACTGAGCTACCCAGCTGCCCTCTAGATTTTTATTTCTGATATGAAAAGCAGGAAACCAGAGTAGTGAGGCTGACCACTCAACTTTGCTCTCCTCAGAGAGGGGGTTAAATCCAATTGTTCCTCTTCCAACAGCTCCAGAGAGGCTAGCCCTAGGGCCACCTGATTAGCTCCCAGGCTATTTCACCAGCGATTGGGCAATGACACCACCTTAATCCTCTTCTTCAAATACAATTTTCTTATGCCTGGCTTGAACAGAGTTTGAGTCGCCCATTCTTGGGGCAAGACCCTGCTATGAACTTGGGTGTATTTCTTTAGGGAGTTTTTGTTGCTTTTTAGAGATCCTCTCTCTGAAAAAACAAAAAAACAAAAAACACCTATATATTTTCTACATATCGAACCATCTATTTCCTCTCTTAAAGTTCGAAAGCAGAATAACAAGAATCCTTTCCCGAAGCTCTTGCCAGAGTTCTGCTCTGGAAAACTAGACTCACAAGTCTGCACAAATGAGAAGAATCTTACAGCAAATGGTTTTGAGTACCTGGTTACTTTAGGGTGGGGACCTTTGTAGGTGGCTGGGAAGGAATTAATGGTTAAAGATAGATTTTAAAAGAGAGGGAATGATTCAAAAGAAAAGCTCTCAGAGGAGAATAGAAGGCACTGAATCAAGAGCATTGTGGTAGGAAGAAGGACCACCTCTTCAGAATAGATTAGCATAAAGGAGGTGAGTATGGGAAGGCTTCTAGGCCTCATTGGCTTTTTAATACCCATCTATATACAGATCCAGCATGGCAGGATGGTACACTTAAAGCAGGCATTAATGTGGCCATCGTGGTTGAGTTGATGGCTTGGCTTCTTGCTTCGTTTGGCTTCACTCTTGGCCTTTACTTCTAGTCATGGCTACCTACTTCTGTGAAATCATTCTGGATCCCGCTCTCTCTTTTCCCCTTCTGCTCTCCCCAATGGAATAGTAACACTTACTCTTTCCAGTTCTTCTACTTGGTTACTCAGTCTCTGATGCTTTTCATAACTTTGTCATCTACTTTCTCCTAGAATCAGCCACTGCTGCAGACAGTGGATGGCCTGGCAATTGGCATGTGACACCTGGGCCGAAAAAAGACAAGGGTGGTAAAAACCAGTGTTGCCCTACTTCTCAATTTTGTCCAGGGCTGGTCCAAGTACATTTCAAAATACCTAAAGAGTTAAGAACCAGGGCTTTATAAAAGGTGGGGAAATCCTTTCCTGAAGGTACTCGATTCCAAAATATAGTACAGGAAACAAGACCATTACACAAGTGTGTTATGACTTCAAAAGGAAATTGTGAAAAGTAGTATGCTGGGAACTGTCCAGCAGTACTCAACGAATTTTTAAGTTCAGGCTCATCAGGAGACTTCAAAGTACTATGTGTTATTGTTCACTGAAAGCAGGCTTTTTTAAGCTGATATAGTATACTCTTCCTGTAAAAATGGAGCAAACATATAACTATTAGTATTAATAATACTATTACCATCATCCCTATTATTAACATTATCATTATTATTACTACTTCGAGGGTACTTTTGTAGATAGGAAAGCTTACAAAATTAGTTTTAATGGCAGACTTCTCTACACTTGAAACAACTCCCATGGTGTTGAGCTACTTCTGCGTACCAAGCCACAAACTAACTTTATCTTATTTTCATCGATTCTATAAGTTTTATGTACACACACATATGTACAACTCTCATGCATGCATATTTCACACACATTTTTACATGCACACTTCCTCCAGTAAATTTTAACTTTCTTGAATGTAATGGTCATATCTTATAAGTCTGTATAGTCCCCCAAAAGCATTTAAAATTTGTACAAAGTGGGGGCAGCTGGGTAGCTCAGTGGATTGAGAGCCAGGCCTAGAGACAGGAGGTCCTAGGTTCAAATCCGGCCTCAGACACTTCCCAGCTGTGTGACTCTGGGAAAGTCACTTAACCCCCATTGCCTACTCATACCACTCTTCTGCCTTGGAACCAATACACAGTACTTATTCTAAGATGGAAGGTAAGGGTTTAAAAAAAAGGAATTTGTACAAAGTAATGCAAACAATACATAGATACATATATTTATATATGTATACACATATATGCAAGCACACATACATATCACACTACTCTCTCCAATCAAAAATCTTCAATGGCAATTTGTTTCCTTATGGCTAGCAGTCAAGACTCCACATCAACTAGCTCCTGATTTCCACTTAGGTATCTCTTTTCAGTACTTGGCAACAGAAAACTGTGAATTTATTAAGGCCTCAAACGGTACCTGGCTTATTCCTTCTTCTATATTGTGACATGTTCTTGCTATGTTGCCCTCTGCCATTACTTCAAAGATCACCACAAGCCTGACACCTCTCACTAGCTAAATATATATCACAATATGCTTTTTTCTTACCTAAATTCATTCCTAAAAGCTTTTTTTGAAAATTTGTTTTTCTTCTAAATAATTCTGGAGTCTTGATGTTGTATTATCTCATGTGAGTCTGCAGGGTTCTCTCTTTCATGTGGCTATTTTGGTTCTGTTTTCTTCATATTATAATACTTGTTAAATGTATTCCAGTTTTTCTTTGAGGACTTACTCATCTGTTTTTATGATTCTTTCTGTTAATTTAGATGCTTATGAACTAGGCTTTTATTTCAAGCTTTTCTCTGGAATGTTTTTCTTTCATCCATCTTTTCATATTTCCAGTCAGTAGGATTTGGGGGTACCTCCTCACTTTTTGACTCCTCTCCCGATTTCTGCTGAGCAGGCTTCCTTCCTCTATTCCCTTAACCTCAGCCTGGATGGTGGGCATCCTTTGACTCCTTGCTTTGGGGAATTTGGAGAGAACTTGAGTAAACTGGGGGGGCAGGGAAGAAGGATCTCAAATCCTTTTCCATTGGTCATCAACACTCCCCTCTAGCCAGTCTTCTGCTTTGCCCCTATCTTCTGTCCTTCTTTCCCCTCTAGTCACTGTCTCATTTTGGTGGTTCTCCTTTGGTGGTAGAATCAGTCTCTTCCCTCTTTAGTGGGGTCAAGAGCTGAGGAGTTCAGACTTGAGTCACTGCCATGAGGATCTTTTTCTTTGTACTTATGGTAGCTGACACTTGGCGTACACTGGGATGCTGAATTGTAGTTCTATGTTTTTAAGCCCTCCAATATTCAGGTTTTTACTTTGTTTGGGGCTTGACCTTCTTATCTTATGGATTCAGCTATAACTACTCTAAAATGGCATCTTTTCCTTTTCTGAGGTTTTTTGGGTGCTTCAGGTAATGGAAATCAAATACTCTACAATCTCATCGGTCATACAATTCCTTCATAATTATATTTTGCTTAATTTCCTTTACCACTTACGTCACCTTTATATTAGATAAGGCCAGGGAACAAAGGAACAGGCTCAAGTTTATAGCTAGAAATCTGAGAAATCCACTGTACTGGAAAGGCTGGCTCAATGTCACTATAAAGTATACTGGCAATAACCCGGCCTCCCTCCTCTACTCCCACCCCCAGACTCTCTAACCAAATAGATGCTTTTATTTGACACATTCTTAAGAACAGATAACACCATCTGAAATCAATAGTGGTAATGATGTAATGCCCCACAATACTCCCCAATATTACTTCAAATTCCTGGAGAACTCTCAGAGAGGCCTGTCCACCATGGATCAACAAATATTTATTAAACACCTACTATTTGCCAGGTACAGGAGACATAAATACAATAAATGAAAAAATTCCCTACTCAGAAGGATCCTACCCTCTAACTGGGGAGACAACAGTGACATCTTTATAAATATTTACGAATATAAAGAAAATAAATACAAGATAATTAAATACAAGGTTGTGGAGGGGATTGGGAGAAGCTTCACAAAATGGTATTTGAGCTCCATCTTGAAGGAATAGAAAGATTCTCTGAGGACAAGTGGAGGGGAGGGTGAACTCCAAGCATGGAAAAAAGCCATTGCAAAGGCATGGAGATGAAGATAGAATGTTTCATTTGAGGAATAAAAAAGATAGTTTGACTGGACTGAAGAATATAGGAAGGAGTGAATTATGAAGTTAGAAAAATAGATTGTGGAAAAGTTATAAAGAGTTTTAAAAGCTAAAAGGGTTATAATTGATTCTAGAGGCAGCAGGCAACCAATGGAGTTTGAATAGGAGAGTGATCTGGTCATATTTGCATTTAAGGAAAAAAATCATTTTGCCAGTCATATAGAAAGGATGGACCAAAATTTGAGGCAAGGAGGCCAATTAGGAAACATTATAATTAGAGAGGACTGGAATTTAAAAATGGGAAGAGACCTTAGAGATCATTTTAGTTTTTCATATCCTGGACCACTTTGGCAATCTAGTAAAGCCTATGAACCTTCTTCTGGAATATTTTTGAAATGTGTAAAATATTTAGCACTATAAACTAATGTTTTAAAAAAACCCAAACTCTTACCTTCTGCCTTAGAATCAATACTATGTACTACGAATTGATTCTAAGGCAGAAGAGCAGTAAGGGCTACACAATGGGGGTTAGGCAACTTATCCTGGGTCACTTAGCTAGGAAGTGTCTAAGGTCAGATTTGAACCTAGGATCTCTCTTCTCTAGACCTGGCTCTCAATCCACTGAGCTACCTACCAGCCTCCAGCGAGTATTGTTGAAAGCAAAGATGTAATTTATTTCCTATCCAAATGTATGGACTTCTTGATGCCTATACATAGACCCCCCTTGGGGTTCTGTGGACTTCTTCTTAAGAACATCCCTATTCCCTTCAGCCAAAGAGGTTTATGATTTTACTTCTTCCAATAGTGCCTATGCCCATTTATTTAGATCTCCAAACAAGGCACTAACCATATTGAAGCTGGACCTCCAGGAAGTTAGTATCACATATGGTGTCTTAAGAACTTACCAAGCATTGTGCTCCTTCCAACCCTCTGAGAACTTAAGTTATCAAGGAGTTACCCAGTTACCTCAACTGTTTTGTTTTAGTGATAACTCTAAGACAGAAGGGCAATGGCTAGGTAAAATATCCAAGGTCACACAGCCAGGATGTATCTGAGGCCAGACTTGAACCCAGGTCTTCCTGACTCCAGGCCTGGTGATATATCCACTGTGCCAAATAACTGCTGCCCCTCATGCCCTTGCATTATTCTTTAAGAGATAAAGAACACTTGAAAATATTAAGTAAAATAATTTTAGGTTATGTTTTATACACTCTTAACGTAGCATCTCATGCTGGTAAGTAAGTACATATAGACATGCTTTGGAATTCTCTAATTTTTTTCATGTATGTATGTATGTACACTGTTAACTCTTCAGGGCAAGTTCTATATGATAAAGTCTTTAGTAGCAGAAGTCATGTTTTTAAATTCTTTTGTAAAAGCACATATTTTTAGGTGAATGCAGCATGGAATAGTAGAGAGAGAATTGATTTTGAATTAGATTGAGAGTTGGAAGGGTCCTTAGAGGTCTTCTAGCCCAACCTACTCACTTTGTATATGAGAAATTGCAGATTTCAGTGACTAGTTTGTGGTCAAACAAATAAGTGACAGGGCCTGGATTTGAACTGAGGTCCTCTTACTCAAATCCAGCGCTTTCTAGGGTGTCATATTACCTCAAAAAATCAGACTCGAATCCTGCTTTTGACACCAATTTAGCTGTTCATGTCCTTTGCATATGAGGTTAACTAGGAAGTCAGTGTGACTTAGTAGATGCATGCAGCATGGAGCCAAACTCTATTATAATTTCTGCCAATGAACTTCTGTTAAATTGTGTTTTTTTCCCTCTCTTAATTGGTCATAATGTGAAACTAAAAAAATTTTCTATTTGTGGTAGTAACTGAAAAAATGTTAACTAAACTAAAACAACTTAAAAAATTATGTTCTTTGTTCTTAAGGGTTGAACATTTTCTCTCAACACCTCTTTTCCTCTAAATGAATTTGTCTGATGTGTTTGAATTCTCTATGTCAATATCCTTGAGAGAAATAAAGGTTTGGGGTTTCCCTCCGGCTCTAGAAAGAGATAACTAATTGCAAAAGGTCTACAGAAGGGTAACTAAGATGATCATGGGCTCCAAGTGATTTCTTTATAATAAAAATGTTCAGACTTTTTAATCTGGAAAGATGAAGGTTAAGGCCTATTATAAAATCATTAAATATGTGTTCAGGTAGGATAGACATGATGCACATGAAATTTCTAACTAGGAAGTACCTCCTTAAGGTTAGGTGGAAGTAGTTTTAGGAAACAAGAGTTCTATAACTGCAGGTAACTTGTTTCCCAAAGAAGTTATTATAACTGAAAATTAGTTTTTTCTGAGAGTTTTAGTTCAGAGATGATGAATTCAAAATAGACTATTTAAATTAGGGAATTCAGTATACTTTCCCAATCTTTGAGGATATCATCAAGGGGTCCAGAGTGAGTAAGGAACAGAAGGCCCAAAGCTCCTGTTAAGAATAGAACACTGGGCAGGATAGAAAATTAATCAAGCCCGAAACTGCACTTGCATTTCCAATGGTCAACATAAACTACCCATGTGCTCTGTAATCCTACAGAAAAGTGGAAGAAAGGATCCAATAGGAGTCTGAATTGTTAGTCTGAATCAAGCTGGTATATGTGTGTGTGTGTGTGTGTGTGTGTGTGTGTGTGTGTGTGTGTGTGTGTGTGTGTATACCTGCCTTTGTGGTAAACTCTGGGATTGTCAGAAGAGTGTAGCTTATGCACTCATGGCTACAGCACATTATGTTGGGAGCATTCCTAAGGCCTAAAGATTAGATTTTTAAAAATTACATATTTTTTTACAACTGACAAAAATTTGTCTTCTTTCTCCTACACCAACTCTCTCAACCCTTCTGAAAACAATAACCTATTACAAATTTCTTCACTGGCCATGTCTACACACACACACATACAGAGAAATACACACTCACGTACATAGGTCTCATTCTGCATTCTAAGCCTTTTGCCTCTCCGACATTAGACCTCCAGAATGGTGGTTGGTCAATCCATTGATCACAGTTGTTCTTTCAAAGCTTCTTTCAAAGTTTGTCTTTACCATACCGTTGTTATTGTATAAATTTTTCTCCTGATTCTATTCAGTTCCCTTTGTGATCTCATGGATAGCTCTGGTTGGAGACTTGCAAAGCTTTCAGTGTAAAGTCTGATTGTTAACTCCCTGGTTTAACTTCAAGTATCTGACTTGGTTCTAGGTCTGAGCAATGGCAGACTACTGTTGGGTTTGGCCCAGCTGAGTGGCATTGCTGGTTCAGAGTGACTGTAAGCTAGGTCTGTGATTCCTGTACTGGTTATTCTTCTGTATACTTTAGGCTAGTCCAGAAGCTAGAACTGAGATGCTGCTCTGCTCCTCAGGTCTGAGCCACAACTACTGCTGCTGATTCCTCATGAATTTGCTCCTCCTCACTTTTCAGAACCGAATACCTTTCTTTACCCCAGAATGCCATTCCTGGCATGCTTCCCTTTCTCAGTCTGTCCTGGATCTGTGATCAGAAACCGAAGATAACAATACTGCCTGTTGGCACCTGTTTATATTGCAGTGCTCTGGTATGTATCTGGGGCTGCTCCAGCATACACCTGGGGTTTACACTAGTCCCAGTTCCTAGCTTCTTCCTAGGCATTGGAGCTCTCTACAGGCAGAGAGCTCTTGATCAGCCCCAGTTCCTAGTGTCCACATACCTGTCTCCCTGTGTTGGAAAATAATGACTTGTTCAGTTAACAATGTGTTTTGTGGAGCTGGTTTAATAATGACAGGAGGCAATATAGTAGAATTTCATCTCTAGTATTTAAGAACCATTTTTAAAAATATAATCCCCGGGTTTATAGTGAAAGTTGTACTACCAGCTTAATTCAAACTCTGGCAATTCAGAAACATAGTAGAGCTCATCTTCCATCTATTCCCTAGGATTACTGAGAAATGAATGGGTGGTTTGTACTGACCATTGAAAAGGTCAGTACTAACAGCCAGATCTCCATTCATTTTTAAATTTTCTCTACTAGAATTAAATCTCCTATGCTAGTACCTTGAACTAAACATTTCTAATATTGTGAAGTTAAAGTAAAAATTGACCAGATGAAAATAGGGGTAAAAGAGACTAGACAAAACCAAAAGAATAGAATGTAAGCTCTTTGAAGGCAGAAAATTCATTTTCTCTAGCACCCAACAGTGTTTCATCACTTGACAATCCTCATTGAATCAAATCAGCCACAACACCCTTTTAGTTTTCTTGATCAACATCCCTTTATAAAAAAGAGAGGATGGACAGTAATGTGAAAATATGAGGCTGTAATATGGTATTTGGATTTAATGCAATGTCAGATTACCTTCCATTTAGACCCTGTAGATTTTCTATGTACAATTTTGCATGTTTTCTCTTCTATTTTAACATGAGTTCCTTGAAAACAAGGGTTGTTTCCACTTTTATTTGTATTCCCAGGGAACAGCAGATTTTAAATACTTAAAAGATGTTGACTGCTTAGGCTTGAAGGGTGTGAAGTCCTGGTGGTCCATATGTCCAATGGTCTCTTTTCAGTTCCTTTTGGGTGAAATTTAACTGTGAAAAGGGCACTAGACTATGAATCGGGAAATCAGAGCCAACTCTGCCATCCTCAGTGTAATCTTGGGCAAATCACTTCTCTTTAAGCTTCCATTTCTTCATCTTTAAAATGAATTGATCTTCTCTGAAGGTTTCCTGCTCAACATTCTATGAATATCTAATTAAGCACTACTCAAGGAAGCTGGGGAAAGACTAAAAAGGTAATGGGGTGGGGGGGGGGCAGCTAAAGAGCTTAGTGGATAAAGAGCCAAGTCTAGGGATGGGAGGTCACAGGGTTCCCAGCTGGATAATCCTTGGCAAGGCACTTAACCAGTTACCTAACCTTTTCTGCTTTAGAATCAATACTTGGTATGAATTCCAAGACAGAAGAGCAGTATGGGCTAGGCCAGTGATGGGCAAACTTTTTAAAGAGGGGGCCAAAGGAAAAGAAATGCTCATTTGTCAGTCTCTAAGGCAATTCTTTTGAAGTTTTATTGTATTGTATCCTACTCATTGTATTTGTCAGTTAGGAATAATGTCCTATAGCCAGATAGAACATTTCAGGCCCCCACCCCCCTTGCAATCTGGCCTGTGGGCCATAGTTTGCCCATCACTGCTAGGCAATGGGGGTGAAATGACTTGCCCAGGATCACACAGCTGGGAAGTATCTGAGGCCAGATTTGAACCCAGGACCTCTCATCTCTGGGCCTGACTCTCAATCCACTGAGCCACCCAGCTGCCTCCCTCCCCTCCCCCACGAAAGGGTTTTTAAAAAAAGGTAATGAGACTTCTGTCCTCAAGGAATTCATAATTTTGCATGACAAAATTACTAAAATCCAAAACATGAAAGATATATGAAAAAAATTAGTCCTTGATTTTTTGATAATAGTCAACAATTCTTGTGCCTCCAATCTAAATGCTCTTTCCTTTGCTCACATATAATTTTCTTCACAAACTTGAGGTAGGTAATGAAAGTATAATGATCATTATTTTACAAATAGGTATGAGATATAGAGGAGAGGAAAGGTGACTTGCCTAAGGTCACAGCAATAAGAAGTATCAGTTAGGCCTCAAAACCAATGGTCTTCTGACTCGGGGACATAAGCAGATAAAGACTTCCTCCATTCTATGTACAATTTATATTCATTCAAACTAAACTGAGGAAAGAATAAAGGCCAAATTCTATGGGAAACCAAAATCTAGATTATGAATGGTTTCCCATGGATGCCTCACTTTTTCAAGCATTATTTAAAACAAGAGAATTCTTGGTACAGCGAAACAAACAGGATAGTCCCTGGAAAGTGTTGCAGTGCTATGTCAGATATCTTATGTCAAATATCTTAAGATCTAGATAGGGACAATTCTAACTGTTGTGCTAAATAGCCAAACTGCCGAAGGCTTTAAATAACTTTGGAAGTGCTACAGGAAGATGTTTTTGAGTGACAATTACTGAGCACCACCTAGTGGGAAAAAGACACATTTCCATTTTTCCATAGGTTTTAATGTATTTGGAGCTTCAAAAGAATACCAAAAAACAAGAGACCAAATCAGGGGGAAAAACCACCATAACTCTATTTTTAAGAACTTTTCTTTGCATGTAGGGCAGAACAAAATGGTAACAAATTTATTTCCTGTCAGCAATGCAGTGATCTTATTTTAAAAATAAATGAGAGCAAAATACCATCACACAGTTAAATAATGCAAACAGGCAAGGCCTCCAGTGTAGTTCCTGTTTGTAGTAATAAACATAATTAATCCAGTCTGGTACTCTTCTATGAATTCTATAAGTTATATAGCATGACATATTTTAATGCTTCAAGAATCAATTATTCCATCAGTCCTTCAACCAAACACTGAACATAATATCGGTGATCTTTCAGACTAGGCCTGAAAATTTCACCATTTTGTAGCCCATGAGCTTCAGTCCTACAAATATAGTTTTTGGATGCAAGGGGGCCACTTTTATGCCAATATGAGGAATTGGAGGACATCAGTGAAGGATAAGTAAGAGAAAATCTTAAGTTTACATATATTTGAAGATTTCTGTTTCTTCAATCAAACAATGAGTCCACTGACCTGCACTGTGTTTGCTAAATGACTCTTACTTGATTCAACAATTAAAAAAAAAGCTTACTATGACTTAGAATTTTAAAGATTGATTTTGATATTTTGATGCCATGATCCACTCACTGTATGCAATCCCACAATATCCCTTGGCCAAAACAAATTTGAGAAGTAATTTCTGTTTGAGTTGAATACTGTTTAAGTGTCAGATGATTTCTCACTTCAAATGGTGGTTTATAACTTCTACAATTGCATCTTTGGTTAGAAAATTTAAAGTTTTTAAAAATGTCAAATCTACATATAAAAGCTTTATTTTGACCAAGTTTAAGCAGCTGAATCTTATTAAATATTCACAAAATTTAAAATTACTAATATTTATCAATTAGCCACATCATGTTAACTTTTGTTATTAAAAAATTCATGAAATCATGCCATGTTGTCTTAAAACATAGAACTAAAAAAATGCTTTCAATAACCTTTAAGTCAATAAAACCTGAGCCTATAAAAATCTTTCCTTTCAATCTGAACCAAAAAAAAAACCCTGAAAAACATTATTTCTAGAAGTTGGATTTTGGGAGAGTGCTACTACTACAGAAAAAATAACAATGTGAGAAATTAAAATTAGACAATTTTCTTTATTCTCATTTTCTATAGCAGCAATCTTGCTATATCTTGATATTAATATATCTAAGATTGCTTATTTATAGATGCTTACTGTTTGTTCAACAGTTCTCCAAGAAGTACTTCCATTAAAAGAATGACATTTGCACACATCATTTAAGCTAGTAGATATTGTATATAGATATTAACAGACAATAGTTTCTTAGTTCAGATTACTTTCTGTAAGTTGTAAGCAGATGAATAAAGAGGAAAAGCAATTGTTTAAAGGTGAATGCTTTTAAAAAGGGCTATTTCTTTCTGTCTCCACTTAGAATCAATATTGTGTATTGGTTCCAAGGTAGAAGAGTGGTAAGGGGTAGGCAAGAGGGAATGAGTGACTTGCCCAGGGTCACACAGCTAGTAAGTGTCTGAGGCCGGATTTGAACCTAGGACCTCCCATCTCTAGGCCTGGCTCTCAATCCACTGAGCTACCCAGCTGCCCCTTCCACTTCTCTTTTAAAGAAGCTTTTTCCACACTACTGACACATTGATTTAGTATCTAATAACCATAAGCAGTTCAATTTTCTTAATACATTCTGCCTACAAAGAAAGAGTCAGGAAGACCCAAGTTCAAATCTGGTCTCAGACACAGTTATATGACTTTGGGCAAATCCCCTAATGTGTTTGCCTCAGTTTCTTCATCTGTAAAAATGAGCTGAAGGAAATGGCAAACCACTTCAGTATCTTTGCGAAGAAAATTCTAAATAGGGTCACAAAGAATCAGAGATGTCTAAAAGAACAAACACCACACACATATCTTGTGGTGACAGAGGTCAGATGACAGAATAGGAAGTTTAAAAAAATGATATAAATATCTTGAAACTTTTCAGAAACACCATTATTATAGTCTTTTTATAAATACTTTTATAAGTGATTGAAGAAATATCAAGACTTTTAGAAATGTCACATATTTAAATGGATTCAATTAAATTTTTTGTGTTAATGTGGATCTACTCAAAGGATTTCATCATCTTTCAGTTGACTTCCTTTTTAAATTTCAGATTTCTTCTTCAAAAAGAAACATGCCAGGGCAGTTTGATAGTGGCTTAGTGAATTGAGAGCAAGGCCTTAAAATGGGAAATTCTGGGTTCAAATCTGACCTCAGCCACTTCCCGCGTGACCCTGGGCAAGTCATTTAACCTCAATTGCCTAGCCCTTACTGCTCTTTTGCGTTGGAACCGATATTTAGATCAATTCTAAGATGGAAGGTAAGAGTTAAAAAAAATCTTACAGTGATTAAAAGAAAATGCAAGTAATTCTTTTGAATAGACACCTTCCATGGAAAGTTTCTTGCTTCTAAGAAAGCTTTCCAAGCAATGATCACATATATATTAATTCAACTTTTATGTATATAAAGCATCACATATGCACTTTAATAAAAACCAAAGGTAGGTAGGATGTCCTAAAATATTTGGATATTTGTCAATTTATAAGAAGAAATGACATAATTAGAGGCAATGTGGCATAGTAAAGAGCACTGGACTCTGGATTTCCTAGAATTTTTCTTTTATTCATTCAAGTGAACAACTTACTGGTGGGTGATTATCCCCTCCATTCAGAATGAGAGGCTTTTGGACAGTAAACTCAGTTATCACTTGGACTTCACTTAGAACCTTTCTAGCCTGGTAGAACCTATCACAGCAAAGCTTGTATTCCTCTGACAAAACTAAGGAGAATTCAATGCAGTTATTATGAAATGCAACAAAATACAGTAAAGACAAGATCAGGTGTGTGAAAAATATACATTCAAGTGGTCTTCCAATCCCTTTGGCTATGGGTTCTTGTAACCAGCTTGGTACACAATAAAGTATCTTATCTACCTAACCCAAAACTGGTTAAGGGAGTATGAAAAAGACAAGCCTTGAAAGATGAGTATATTTTTTTCTTTAAACATTTCTAGCTAAAATGATGATCTTACAAAAGATTTTTTATTCTTCTTCATTATGTTCAATGATTAAGCATTTCAGTAATCCTATTTAGTTCAGGGCTTGCTTATGAAATGTAAAGAGGTGATTAAGTGACACTTATGCTCCTTAATGAATTAGATTTAAAAAAAAAAAATAAATTCTGAAAAGCAGTCCAGTCCACTCACACAGGTGTATCTAAGAAAAGTCTTGCTGACATTTTTAACCCTGTAATATAACCTTAACTCCAAATATTTCCCAATATATGGGGATTTCTTAGCCTTTATGTAAATCTGATGGAAAATTTCTATTTGTGAGGGGCACAAGTTGGTTTTTAAAAAATGTATGATATATGATAAGCATTTCTATAGTACTTTCAAAGTTTGCAAAGTGTTTCAGATACATTATCTCCCTTGGGCACTGAAACCCACTGAGGTAGGAACTAAAATTATTACCTTCGGTCTTATAGATGAGGAATCTGAGACTGACAGAGGATAAATGACTGGACCATGACCTCACACACAGTTATGTTAGATCTTGGATTTGAGCACAGGTTTTCCTTACTCCAAGCTCAGCAATGATCTATCTATCTACTATGGATCAACTCAGTTACCCAATCCTGTTTAGTATGGAATCAAGTTTTACTAAAATGTTTGGTCTATTAGTCCATTTAGTTCAATAAAGTGGGTGTTACAATTTGTTATGCTTCCTTAGTAACTTACGGTATCAAAATTTCCTAGATTCTATAATTATTTTAAGGGATAAAATACATGTTTGGAGGTCAGGTGATTTAAAGTGGTACAGTTAGGTTGTATCTGAACCATCCAGTCCATTTATTTACATCTGTGTTTAAGCAAAACTTAAATAGTTACAAATTAAATGTTTAAAATTCCTTAAATTTATTTAAAATTAATCTTCCTTAAAGGTTTTTCCTCCTTTAGGGATGAAAAGTTTGGAAATGACTAACAAGTAAAGCTGCAAAGTATTTTTGCTGTAATCATAAAAAATTATCCCCCCACTCCCAACTCATTTATTTCAACCTATATGCAACTTGATTATTTCACTTTTGGTTCAGCTAGTGTATAAACAAAATAACTTCATATAAATAGTAACAAATTCTGGAAAGGTCTTAAAAATTGAATGTAGAGCTATATCTATTGATACCTATTTTAGGTTCCTGTCCTCCAAGTTGGTTTAAAGACCTTGAGCAGGTAACTATTTTTCTGTAGCCACAGGATGAGTCATTATTCTGGCAAAACCCTAAATACTGTCATCTTTATTTTCTTCATTCATTATAATTCCCACATTAATAAGGCATGATTTAATGAAACAAAGAAAACTTTATTTCTTCTAAACATAACAAAACACATTTCTCAAACAACTACTGTATTACTTTTAGCATTAATGGGTATTTAAAATACATGTCTGCAAACCCTACTCCCCCCAACAAGACAATGTTGTGCACAAACTAGCAAATTATACAAAAAAAGCTGTCAACTGTCCACAGGGAGTGCGTCCAGTCACATTTTTCAGTCAGTCAGCTGAGGGTTATGTCATTATTTAGTATCTGTTCTGTAGAAAGAACACAACACAAGTATGAAAATCATCACCTGAAAGGCAAACAGCTCATTTATTTAGTATTCCTATTATTACCTTAACTGTATTTTAACAGATCTGTTTATCTGCTTACCTGAAAACTAGATGGAACCCAAACAAGTGAAGCCAAAGGGAGAGGTCAGAAAGGTAATAAACAAGAGCAGGGTACTGAATTTCTGAAGGGAAAAGGCTGTGGATTACTACAGAATCAAAAGTTCAGTATTATTTTAAATGGTCAGGTTCAAAAGAAAAATAAATCTTTCATTGTATTTGAAGTAGAAAGAAATTCTGAATGCCCAACAAAAGTTTTACAAACCCTTCGTTCATTATTTCCAAAGAAAAAATAAAAGAGCTGTTTCACATTTCTAAGTGAAAAACGCTCTAAGAAAACTTTAATTTCCATCCAAATACTGACATGACTGCTCCATTTTCCTGTAGCAAAGAGAAGATGGCTTTTGTGTAAGGGGTCCTTTTCCCCTTAAAAGGGATCCAATTGATTTTAGTGTTTTGTTTTGTTTTGTTTTTTAATTAATAAACCAGATGTGGAATAAAGGATAATCTTGCTCCTACTCCCTTACTATAACTTACTTAATGCTAAAGATGTCCTATAAAGATGAACCAATCTTTACAGAATTACTTATGTCTGTGCCCCCTTTTACATTAAGAAAGGAAACAAAAACACTTTAAGAGAATTGAGGAATGGTTTCATACAATTTTATTGTACTTCTAATTAGGATGAAATCTTTCGTGTGCCCACAAAGGGTAAAATTTCCTTTGAGATGACCATGGAGAAGAGCCCAGCAGGTAAAAGGTTATAAGAATTACCTTTTAGCTGATGAAGCTAGGCTATATGCAGTAACTAGAAACTTAAAAAAAAAAAAAAGAATAAATCACAGCCAAAATTTTCCCATTCATATTACCACAATTTCAATCAATCCCTAAACCACTCTGTCCTTGCGTTGGATATGTGCAATACTTCAATAATGAGGAAAGCTAAAAGCTTAGGCTTTATGGCCACTCATCTTGAAGGATGTAAAATCTTTCTAATGTAACCTAAGAGCAGAAAACAGCATCAGAAGCTTATAACTCTAGGCAGAGCTTGGCCACCAAGCAAAAAGGTGTGTTATTACATCTTTAGCAACTGTACACCTTAGTAATTGACTCTTCTGATCACTTGTACTTTATATTACTCTTTGTTCATTAGCTCCTGGATGAGATGGAGTTTCAGTTGACTCCATTCTCCTTGAGCAAGAAAAACAATAGGGGAAAAACTGAGCCATAGACAAGATTCAAAAACAAATTAATTCACAGCTATATCAAATTTTATTCTTTTTATATAGAGATTTAAAAAATCTCTACCTTTTAAACTATGAAGTTAGTTTTTTTTAATATTCTAACTTTTTTAAGTCAAAAGGTATTTAGACAAAAATAGAAATCAACTATTTTATACCTATTAAAAATTTATGATTAAAGGCAACACATTTTATATATCATAAAAATAAGAAATTATAAGTTATAACAAATTTAAAAATAACTGTCCTTGATATTTAGTTCTTAAAAATAATACTGAAAGGGGCAGCTGGGTAGCACAATGGATTGAGAGCCACGCCCAGAGATTAGAGGTCTGTGTGACCCTGGGCAAGTCACTTCACCCCCATTGCCTAGCCCTTACCACTCTTTTGCCTTGGAACCAATACATAGTATTGATTCTAAGGTGGAAAGTAAGGGTTTTAAAAAATAATAATAATAATGGAGTGGTATTTTGAGAATATTTTTACTGTAAAAATGTAGGACTAACATCATTTAAACAATTCATTTTCACCTAACATTTAAGGTCTCAAAAGACAAAAATGTTAAAACATTGCTATAACATATTGTCTCTAATCTCTGTCACTGGGTAAAATGTAAAACAGTCCTGAAATAAAGGTGACTGGTCATAATGGACACTGCTCAATTTGCTAATTTTACATTTTTATAATAATTACGTGGATCAAAATAGAACATATCTCAAATTTGGACCTAGCTAGAACAGCTTAGAATCCCTTTTTCTCATAATCAGTTATAAATAAAAAGTAGTGTGAAGTACCTCATTTCAAATTAGCGACTTCAAATTGGATTCAAAGTACTTTTTATGATGCTCCTATTAGGGACAGTGAGGTGGCACAGTAGATGTTGTGCCCAGCCTAGAGTTAGGAGGACCTAGGTTCAAATCTGGCCTCAGACACTTCTGAACTATATAGGACCCTGGGCAAGTCACTTAACCCTATTTGCTTAGCCCTTGCCCTACTGTCTTAGAAATAAGTATGAAGAAAAATAATAATGCTGCTATTGCACCAGTGGCCAAAGGACATGGTGGGGGATGGAGTGGTGATAATAGTCTCTGTATGGGTTGTGAGGACAGTGAATTCTCAGCCTACCTATAAAGTCTATGGTTTGGGTAACAACAACAATAATGACAAAAAAGCCAAGATGTTAAAGACGTGTCTTAAAATCCCCAATCCTGCAAACATTCTGGAATGTTAGAGATACTACCATTCACATACAATGAAATTAAAAATTAAATATCCTAATGGACAAAAATAACAGTGCACTATGAATAAAACTCAAATTTCCCCTTCTGGAACATATAATATTATAGAAAAATACCTTTTGGTAAATTGTCAGGGCAATTTTTGTCTTAAATATGCCATTTAAGAACCTTTTACACCTACTGAAGACAGTTGATAGCATTGCAGTTTTCTTGATTGCCTTTCAGAGGAGCAGGCACATAGGCAGTTTTAAAAGATGAAGGTATACACCTATGATCACATACATACCCACATTCATTTTGGTACCAGTGGGGAAAGAACTCAATTGTTCCAAAACACTATTACCCAGTTTTATTTCTAGGTTTTCATGAACGAGAAACAAATTGTTTCAAAAGAACTATTGTAATGTCTCACTTAATAACCAAGGACACAAATTCTATGCGCTAATTTTTTCAGAAACTTAAAAGTTTATGCAAGCACAAAAGAAAAAGGTCAAGTTTTAATGGCAAGAGGTTTTTTTTATTAAAAAATACACAAATAAAACAATTTACTTAATTCTAATTTTCTAGATTGAATTTGTTTTTGAGTTACAGAAGGGCAAAAGCAATCAAGCCAGAATATTTTTAAAAACGATTTTTAAAAAAGTTTTATTTATGGAAAATGTATTGTCAAGATTATTAACCTGGGCTGTGGCTTTACCAGCCAAATTTCAGCCTGAAGTGTTGGTTTTTTGTTTGTTTGTTTGTTTGTTTTTTACCGCCAACTTCTAAATCCCTAAAAACAAACTTCATAGATAAAGTGCTAGCACATTGTTTTTGCTATACTATTTAGTTGGTGTTTAGTCACAGAATACAAAGTACTTACCTCTATGATCAATACGTTCTTTGCCTTTTGTTAGATTCTTCTCTGGGTGAATCTGCCAACATAACTTTAAGCCTGACGCCATTCAAAATTTTTCCATGTAAAGTAGCTATGGCATCATTAGCACTTGTTCTATCTGCATACTTGGCATACCCCACATTTTTTCCTGATACAAGGTAGACTTCAATCAGATTCCCAAAACGACTGAAACAAAATAAGCTATTTTAAGTGAAATGGAAATCAAGCTGTTGCAAAGGAATCTATGATAACTCTAATCGATTTAAATGTATATTAAAATACTTTTGTGACATTCCAGCAATCTGATCTTTTGTATGGCTCCTTACCAACTTCTTATATATCATAATTCATTATTAATGGCAGCTGAAAAGAAAAGAAAGGATTAAATACCAAAGACCCACACAATTGCCAAAGGACCTCAAAAGAGTCCCTTGAAAATTTCTCTGTGTATCAAAGGTTGTGAAAGCACAGGAATCAGTCTTCTTTTAGCATCTAATTTAGCATATCTCATAGTTAGCATGATTTTGTCTTCTTTTAGCATCTAATTTAGCATATCTCATAGAGTTAGCATGATTTTGTCTGGTTTTCCCAGTGAGACTGTAAGCTCCTTAAGGGCAGGGACGGCTTTACAAGCTTCTTTTGTATCCTCCAAGTGCCCGTCACTGCACTTAGCACAGGAAGTGCTCAATAAACACCTGTTAAATTAATTATACATGATAATTATACATTTAATTAAACATACTCAATAATACAAGTTACCACACCAGAAAAACAAAACAGGAGCACCCAAGGTCAAAGTACTGGTCAATTTATTTCCAGCACCTAGCAATTTTATAAGACCACTCTATAAACAACTTAGAAACAAAAGAAAAGTTAATTCTTTAGGGATATACGAGAAAAGAAAATGATCAAGACATAGGAAGGGAAGAGTAAAAAAAAAAGCAGAGGTTTCTGAGAGATAGCATAGGGAAAAGATCTTAGAAGAAATAACTATATTTGATATATTGATGTAATGGGGAATTTTCAAGACTGTGAGGGAGCTTACTTAAATTTCCATGTTTAATCCTAATTTATTATAGAGCATGACCCTGTGGGATTGAAATCTTACCAGAATATATCCTCCAATATGTCCAAGGGCAAGGGATGAGGATTAAACACAATAAAAAGTCTTTCCTTCACAGCAGTTTCAGGCGGGGCTTTCTTTTTACATGATGGAAGCACAATATCTGTCTGAATTTGAGGCAGCTGAGACCCAGAACTTCCTCCAAATTGCTGTTGAGAAGTGCATAATGAGAAAATGAAGTGAACTGGAATGTTGCGATTGAAGTCAGAGAGGATTTTTAGTAAAAAAAAGGGATGCTGCTAAAGAATTATCCTTGTTTTCTGATAGTGCCTTTTCTACTTTGGATTTTTTTTGGGGGGGGTTACAACTCTGCTAACTCTCTTTAACAAGTAATAAATGTTATGCTAATTCATAATCACCTTTAAGATAATTTTCTTTTAGTTTCTTGATGTGTGAAGATAGAAGAACAGGCACCACAGCTACTTACCAAAGATGCCAGAAACTGTTGCTGACCAGGGTTATTCCACACCATTGAAGCAAGCTGTGCAGCGACCATCTGGGTTGCCATTTTTCTAAGGAGGCTGAAGATGTAACGATTGATGTTTGTAAACCACTTTTAACATTTAGTTACACAATGTTATTAGAGAAATTGCAGTATTGATTGGTAAGCAGCATTATTACTTAATTTTCTCTGAAAGTCACATCTATTTTTTTATTTTTGCTTGAGTAAACTGTATACTTCCAAAACTCTGTCTTAGACATACATTGGATACGACTTACTCTGTTCCATTGCTTCCATCATCAAGGAATGAGACACCTATCCGATTTCCAGGAGGGTATTGAAATCCATGTAGCTTGTATTTTGCGTATATAGCTGATGCTACATTAAAATACTGAACCACTCCATGACCTTTAATAAAGTAGAAAATATACAAAAAACTTGAATGAAAAATTTTTGGGAAAATGTATTTGTTAAAAACTTCTGTCCTTGCTGAACAGATCCATCATGGTAGAGCTGATAGATTTAATATTTCCATTTTATTGACACTTACAAAAGGAAAGCTTGATTGCAAATGGCTAAATTCTGCCAGTTTGCTTACATGAAGTTTTCACTAATAAGTTTTAGTATTTTTCCTTAATTAAGAAGAAAAGGAATAAAAACTAAGTAGGGGGGGCAGCTGGGTAGCTCAGTGGAGTGAGAGCCAGGCCTAGAGACAGGAGGTCCTAGGTTCAAACCCGGCCTCAGCCACTTCCCAGCTGTGTGACCCTGGGCAAGTCACTTGACCCCCATTGCCCATCCTTACCAATCTTCCACCTATGAGACAATACACCAAAGTACAAGGGTTAAAAAAAAAAAAAAAAAAACAAAAAAAACAAAAACAAAAACTAAGTAGGAAAAATAAACTTGAGAAAGGTAGCTCTCCTCTATTTTGATTGGAAAGGGGAGGAGAGAATTATGGGGGAAATAGGTAGGTAGTGATGTTTATGTTAAAAAAAAAGAAAAAAAATCAATGTAAGAGTTTAGAAAATTACACAGAAAAGAGCAGAAGGTGGCTCAGAAGGAGAACCAAATAGGACAATTTTAATATTATTCTGTTAAATTTAATATACATTTAAAACTATATGGAAGAGGGGGCAGCTGGGTAGCTCAGTGGAGTGAGAGTCAGGCCTAGAGACAGGAGGTCCTAGGTTCAAACCCGGCCTCAGCCACTTCCCAGCTGTGTGACCCTGGGCAAGTCACTTGACCCCCATTGCCCACCCTTACCAATCTTCCACCTATGAGACAATACACTGAAGTACAAGGGTTAAAAAAAAAAAAAAAAACTCTTAAAAAAAAAACTATATGGAAGAGAAGTTCAGTTTTGGAAACTGTTATTTTCTGTTCTTTGCTTACTGAAATTTACATATTTATTGATCAGTGATAGGTTTATAATAAAAAAAAAAGCGGAAAAAAGAGAGAAAAAAGTAATCACCTTGAAAGCTAATAGTAAAATGAGTCAACCCTAGTGATCTTTAGATGTAGGTAATATGATCAAGTCAGATCAAAACATTTCTGAATTATAAAAAAAAGTCATTTAGATTAATAGGTACTACTGACTATGTCTGAGACCGAAGGATATTTATTAAACATTTTTAGGGAAGGAAATTTCTCAACCTTGCTTCCTAGAGTCCTGTTTAAGAATTTTCTCCAAATAATATCCATACCTATTTACTGCATCCCAAAGTCTATTTCCTCTCAATCTGTCCTCAATGGCAAAGAAAACAACCTTCAATGACCAAATTAATAGTCTATCATTTAAAACTATGTCTACAATCCAAACCCAACCCAAACTAGGGAAGTTATAAAACATATCAACCCTCCCCCCCACCCACCCACCAAAAAAAATCATATCCCATTCCCCAAACCACTTTAAAACAGGCATTTATTTTCTAGTGATGTGACTATATTTTAATGATAACTAAAAGATTTTCAACCATTTAATAAGGTTTGCAAATGGCTGCATTGGATCTTTTTCTAAAAATTTGTTTTTTTGTGTTGGGGTGGGAGGATGCTGAGAAGTACAAACAGCAAATTGTGCTACCCAAGAATCTGGAAGGATAGAAAGAGTGTTAAGCAAAGTGTGCGCAAGACTGATAGAAAGACATAGAAATAGAAAAAAGTGAAAAACAGGTAGATTTGACCCCAATTTGACCCCTCTATGCACCTTTTGTTTGCTTGTTAATTTAGTGGTGCATATGAAACCTTACCAAGCTACCATTAATTTTTTGCAGAAAGAAAGAAAGCCTCTCATATGGGGTCAAGCAGCAGGTCAGGGGACAAAGATAATTACTTTGCGGTCATGGAATTAGAACCTAGGTAGACAAGAAAAACTCAACAAGTTCAACTCTAGGTTTTCAAGGATGGTTATGGGACCTTCTTCTCTTGGGTCCTGATTTCAAAATAAAATTATTTCACATTTAGTATTGAGAATATGGGAGATGATAATGCTAGTCCTTCAGAAAAAAATTTTTATGTCATTTAGTACTTTTTGAGCTTTCTTTATTTGCTTCTCTCTCAAAATTTTCTTCTACACTTTGTTTTAAAAAGACCACTCAATACCCAAGCAACACCATCTCCCCTATCACTGTCATCCTCATAAATTTATATTTGAAGGCAGTTCTGTAAAGTAATTCTGGACTTGGTATCAGGAAGACATGAGTTCAAATTCTTCCTCTGAAACATACTAGTTGTGTGACTATGGACAAATCACCTAAACTGTATCAGTTTGTTTTCTCATCCAAAAATGAGAAGACTAGACCCAATAGCTTCTCATGTCCCTTCTAGTTCTTAAGATTTGAAGGACTTTATATACATATTTCATTGGATTCTCACAAAAAAACCTTTGAGGTAAGTGCTATTATTATCCCTGTTTTAAAAATGAGAAAACAGAGACTAAGAGCAGTTAAACAAGTTGTTCAGAGATACATCATTATCAAGCATCTAAGGCACGATTGGAATTCTGCTTTTTCTGACTCAAAGTTCAGCACTCTATCTACTAAGCCACCAAGCTTCCACAACATCAACCACTCAATAGAACTAAATTATAGTAGGTTTTAGGAAGAAAGCATTATGACACACTAATGTATAACTGCCATAACCTTGAGAGATGATCCTTCCACATGCTATTAATTAAACTGTTTACACATGCTCATTCAGCCTGGTTTATTTTTCATTTAGCATGGCTTTTTCTTATAACTTAGAAAAAAATTACAGGAAACATTAGTTCTAGTATGAGGCAAGTTTAAAGTAATAAATGGGAAGCCAAGGTAGGTTATAAATCACTTTGTGTAATATCAGTAAATTATATTCTTAAAAAAATTAATTGTAAAATCAGGTTTTTGTGTTTAAGCATACTTGGAATTGGCTATTTTAAGGAAACATGTTAAATTTTTTTTTGTAAAATAAAAAATTTTAATTATATTTTATTTGCTTAAGGTTAGGTTTTTATAAAAATCATTTTTCTTTTCTTTTTCTTCTTCTTTCTTTTTTTTTTTTTTAAACCCTTGTACTTCAGTGTATTGTCTCATAGGTGGAAGATTGGTAAGGGTGGGCAATGGGGGTCAAGTGACTTGCCCAGGGTCACACAGCTGGGAAGTGGCTGAGGCCGGGTTTGAACCTAGGACTTCCCGTCTCTAGGCCTGACTCTCACTCCACTGAGCTACCCAGCTGCCCCCTTTTCTTTTCTTTTTTAAACTCTTACCTTCTGTCTTAGAATCAATACTGTGTATTAATTCCAAGGCAGGAAAGCAGTAAGGAATAGACAATGGGAATTAAGTGACTTTCCCAGGGTCACGCTGCTAAGAAGTATCTGAGGTCAGATTTGATTGTAGGACCTCCTTTCTCTAGGCCTGGTTCTCAAACTACTAACTGCCTCCCAAATCATTTCTTTTCTTACAGTGAGCAAGCCAGACCTAATAGTTGGCATTTTCAAGTACTTTGTTTTATAAAGCACTTTCTTCACAATAATCATGTGAGATTGGTAGTGCAAATGTTATTCCTACTTTGCAGATGAAGAACCTGAAGCTTAGCAGGATAAACCTTTCTCATGCTCCAGCTAGTGACGGTGCTGGATTTGAATCTAGGTCTGTCTTCAAGTCCAGTGCTCTTTCTACTAACTACACTGTACTGACTCATCTACTTTTCAATTAATTAAAAAAACAATTATTAGGCACTTAGTATGTGCATAGCACTATGCTAGGTGCTGTGAATACAGAGACAACAATGAGATAATCTCCAATCTTAAAGCACCCACATTCTCCTGGAGTGATACAACATGGACATAAATAAGTATATATGAAATGATTTGAGGAAGGACAAAGCATTAATACAACTGGTAAAGAGAGGGAGGGGAAACCAGAGAAGGCTTCATGGAGGAGGAAGCACCAGAACTGAGCCCTATAGGAAAGTAAGAATTGGAGGTAAAGAGACATCATTACAAGTTGATATTTATTCTACAAATCAACACTTTTTGGGCAATCACAATGAGCCAGTTACTAATACATCCAAGTGTATGTTATCATCTTGTCCACGAGAATATCACAAAGTTTTTGCCAAATGTCTTGCTCACATTCAGATATAATATCTATACTATTCTCTTGATCTGTCAACTAGTATCCCTGTAAAAATATGATACTGCTTGGTAAAAGAAGAAAAGCAGTTACTGTTTCCCTAGCTGCTCCTAAACGATCTCTTCTTGAACTGTTTCAGAACAATGTCAGGCATATTAGTTTGTGATTTACAAAATTCCCTTTCTATTAATTTCTGAAAATCATGGCAAATGTTTTCTAAGATCTACACAGTTTCTCAGAGGTCACAAAGAGAGCAATTTAGTGCTCCCATCTACAGGTTCTTCCAGAAAGAGGCAGCACAATGCAGTTAGTTCAAGACTCAGTTTGAAGGTTTGGGTTCAAGGCCTACTCTTGCTATTTGCTGGTTGTGCTTTTTCTTAGCATCCTGGCTTCAAAGTTCCATTCTTTGTAAAATAATATTTGTATTGCATACCTTAAAGGGATATGGTGAGAATCAAATAGGATAATCCTTGGGAAATGATTCATGATTATAAAGAACTACATTAATATTAGCCATTATTACTACCTCATGTTATAATTTGGCCATGTCAGGAGACTTGAGTTTTAGGCTGCTGAATGCTCTCTTGCTTATATTCAGCTTTGATTCCTTCTGTCATCTTTTGTACTATTCTTTCTAGTCTGAGGATCATTTTCCCCAAATGAGAAAACTAATGAAACTTAGTGAGTGGGTCACTTTCTGATCTAGTGATAGTTAACATCACACAACCTGGCCCATATATCTTTCTTTACATACATTTTTTAAAAATTTCGTTTTTTTCTTAGATTTTTTTTGTTTTTCATCAGAGGGCTTTAACCTTTTTAACACTTTCTGCCAGAAGTGTGTACCACTCTTTTATTTTTTAATTTGGTCACATACCTATTTCCAGTTTTAGTATGCATTCTTTTTTGAATGTGAATTCATTAGAGTTCCCTGTGAAACTAGAATTTCTTTTCTTTATCTGGCTCAGAATCATATGAACAGTTTTTTGTCTTCTATCTGTCTTGAATCACTTTCCTTTTCAGAATCTCTGGCTATGGTATAACATCTAGCTTTACTCTCCTTTTGTGAAGTCTAGAGTTCATGACTGACGATGCCCAGCATTGCCTCCTTGGCTATGACAAACTCTAGCATGATACAATCACTTTCCAGCTCATCTCCATTTTCCTGTCATCAATCAGTTGCTGCATTTTGGTCGGTTAGATCCAGTAAACAGTTACCTTTCTCCTTTATCTTTTCTAAGATGACTGCCCATACACTATAGGAGGATACTCTGTTGTATCCTTTTATTTTCCTTTTCTATCATCTCAGAACTGGTCACCATTTCAAAGAAATTCAAATCAGAAAGGATGCCAATGGCCATCTAGTTCCACCATAGCTGAAAAAAAATTCCATCTACAACATACCTAACAAGTGGTCATCCAGCCTTTACTTGAAGACCTCCAATGAGGAAACCCACTATCTCCTGAAGCAGCCCATTCCATTTTGGGATAGTTCTAATTGTTAGGAAGTTTTTCCTTACATTAAGCCTAAAACAGAAATTTTGATGTCCTGTTAAGTTAGTTAAAACAGGATTCAAAATATATGGCAATAGCTCTGTTAATGAAGAGGCTATATTTAAAATGGTAAACTTTGTCAAAAGCTTCATAACCAAAGACAGAAACAACACAGGAAGCAAAAAAGATCCATTTGGGATATAGTAGCGATGCTGTATGGTAGAAAAAGAGCTGGGCCTGACATGGGTTCAAATGCAATCTCCGATACTTATTGGTATGGGCAAGTCACTTAACATCTCTGATTGTCAGTTTCCTCATCTGTAAAGTGGAAATAGTATAATTTATAGTACCTACCTTGTAGGATTGTAGGGAGAATCAAGTGAGATACTTTTGTAAAATATTTTTCAAACCGTAATATGTTATCTTTGTTACTGTAATTATTGTTATTGTTATATAATGATAAAGGGGTAAAATAATAATTTCCTTATTAAAAACATAAAATGTCAGAAAACTTAACATATGTATTTGGAAATCTTGGGGAAAAGGGAAAAGAGAAGCAAAGTTGTGTTAAGGTCTAAATATGTAATCCAACTTATACTCAGAGCAGAGGGGGTTACTTAGCATTTACAAACCTACTTTTTTTTTGTTTTAATGGTAAGCTATTCAGGCCCTGGAAAAAAATCAATGAAGACAGGACATATAGACAAACTCCAAGAGCTCCTCTCAATAGATCTCCAGTAGACTTAGACCCAAAGATGGCTTGTGTATGGGTAAGGGGGAAGTGGTGGACCAGGTGACCATGGGCCATCCTTACCTGACCTGTCATCCCAAAAGGACAAGATCAGTGTTACATCAGAACCAAAAGAACAGTGAGTATTCTTTCCTCCTTATTAAAGGAAATTATTCCACAACCAGAAAAACAAGTACAAATACCCGGTTAAAGTAATAACCCAGTATGATTTAATTCCAACCAAATTAAAAATAATCCTTCAAAAAGTCCAAAACACTTATCAGATCTTTCCCTATTTTGAATAAAGGAGAGAATAAAGAGACTAGGCAGTCACTGGGATCTAAAGCCACAAAAGGCAGGGTGGGAGAAATAGGGAGAAGGCTGCAAGAGTTAGAAAGAAGCTGTAAACTAAGATGAGCACAATTTGGCCTAGGATTCCCCTGACTACCATCAGCTGGGTAAGGATATAGAGAAGTTAGGCATTAATATTTTTTGTTAAGTAGTCACAAAAACAGTAAGTTGCTTCATAAAGTTTATGCAATTCTTTTTTTAAAATTACTATATGTAATAAAATTTGTGCAATTCTTGATTGTTTGATTACTATAGATGACAATATAAAGAAGTTTCTTTTATAGGGAATCAAAGTCAATATGGCATTACTAAAACTTAGAGAAATGAATGCAAAGGACATCTAGATGGAAAGAGTGAGCCAGGTCTGGAATTGGGAGGCCTTGGGTTCAAATACGACCTCAGACACTTCTTAGCTGTGTGACCATGGGCAAGTCACTTAACTCAGATTGCCTAGCCCTTGACTTTCTATCTTAGAGTTGTTACTAGGACAGAAAGTAAGGGTTTAAAAAAAGAAAAAAAAAAGAAGTAAATGCAAGAGAAACTTCAAATCCTATCATATAATCACTGAGAAATTGATCACAACATTACAGAAATGATATTAAATTATTTTTATACAGAATAATAGTTTAATTTAGAATGAAAATTAAAAATTATTTTTACCATAGTTAGAATAAGGATCTCGTTGAACTTCACAATATTCCAAGCCTGGGACTATATCAAAAATGCTGTAGAGTTGCTCTTGTGTGAAAGGAACCCGTGATACTACTGACAAGCGTTTGGAGATGGTCTCCTGGCCTCGGATATCATTCTTTTCAAAAGAGGGAAATTCTGGCTGTTCTTCTCCAACAAAATAACAAATGTGAGTCATCAAATTTCTGTACACTTATTAATTTAAAACATGCTTAACACTTTAAGTATAAGTGAATAAAACTGGTATGAAGGACCTTTTAAATAAAAGTGGTAATATAAAATGGGGAAGAGCACAAGTTAGCCCAGAAGGATGGTGGGAAATTGATTGTATAGCAACTAAATAATCATCTATGTTTATAAAATATAGTAGGAAGTTAAGTTCTATAATATAGTATCCCATGTAAAAGAAATCATATGGAATATACATGTCTTAAAATGAAATTTGAGTCACTAAAGTATTTAAAACATAAATATAAAAGTGATTCAATTATTTGGAACACCTCTAGGTTTTTTCTCTTGTTGGCAGTAATAGCAGGGACCAACAAGAGACAGAAAGTTCCTCATTGCACAGAGAAATAAAAGCAGAGAAAGTATTTACTTTATACAGCAATATATAAGTATAGCTTAGAAAACTTTACACTCTGCCATGAATTTCAGCTCAGAAAATATGTTCCTCAGACTTGTGGGGATTAGCCACTCTTCTACCTAACCTCCAATAATTTTTTTCTGATTTAAATCTAAGGACAGTATATGCATAAAGCAGATGTTCAAGACTAACTGATTTAGTCCACCAAGCTGAGTGTGTAAAGGAGCAGGTGGAATATGAGTATGATGTGTCTGAACCAGTAAGAGAGAAGCAGAAGTCAGTCAGCCTAGAAGTGTAGTGGGAAAATGATTGTTTGCAATTAAGTAACTCATATATGGTTATGAGAATGATTGTCTCGTTGGTAAAAATAGGTTCTACAATATAAAAGCTACCCTAAACATCTATGAGTATTGTCTCTAAAACTTTACTTTTCAATGAACATAGCAATTATTGGAGAAGCTATGGGATATTGCTACATTACTGGTAGAGCTATGAATTTGTTCAACTATTGTGGAAAACAATTTGAAACTATGCCCAAAGATTAACTAACTTGTATAGTGGAGATTGTTTGAACCCCTGCAAGATATACCCCAACAGAATCAAATACAGAAGGAATGGACCCATAGTACAAAGATATTTGCAACAGCACCTTTTTTTTTTTTTTTTTTTTTGAGGTGATGTTGTAGCAAAGGACTGGAAACAAAGTGAGTGTTCAACAACTGTGGAATGGCCAAATAAATCATGACATAGGAATATAATGGGATATCATTGTGTTATAATAAATGAAGGTTCAGAGAAACTTGAAAGGGTTTGTATCAACTTGTAAAAGGGTGAAGTGAGCAGAAATGGAACAATTTACGTGATGATGACATTCATTTAAAGAAAAACTTTGAAAGACTTGAAAACTGAAGAATTATGTCTCTTGCCTCTTGTCAAAGAAGTGATGAACTAGAGATGCAGAATGAGACATACATTTTCTGATATAGTGTGCTAATGATGTGCTCAAACTATGTTTATTTGTTATAAGGGAGGGTAATTTAGAGGAATGACAGATATGAAAAAAAAAAGAAAGGAAATAGAGTCGGTAAAGTATTTTTAAGTATGCAGAAGAAAAAAGTTTAGAGACAAGGCAATTTTGTTACTAATTTGTTAAGTTTTAAACACAGTTTTAAAAATGGTATATAAAAGTTTGGCTTCCTATACAATCCTCTTTTTTTGTTCTTATCGACTGAAATGTCTAATGATTGTTAGATTTATAAGAACATTTTCCACTTTATTTTAAATTTTCATTTACCATTCAGATTTAGAAAATTGTTCACACACTCAAATACTGTGATCTCATTACAATGTGGGTATTACATCCAAAGATGCAGATTATAACTGCCTGCCCATCTTATCCATGGACAGACTGTAAGAGATTTTTTTTCAAAGGTTAAGATTGCATATATTATTATAAAAAGTGAACTACTTACCAAAAGGAAACATATTTACTCTATGTTCATGTCCCAATGCCTCCTGCCTCATACTACTATAATAATCTTGTTCAGAAGATTCAGCTGCTTTATTTTTAGGTTCTGCCAAGATTGCTCTAAAACCTGAAAAAGATAGCTCATACATTTTCAGTTTCAAATAAATGGTATCTGTTCCAGTAGTGCATCACGTGTGTGTGTGTGTGTGTGTGTGTGTGTGTGTGTGTGTGTGTGTTTTCCTAATTAACAAATTATTTGGAATTTATTAGTAACAGAGTTACCTGTAGCATTCAAAGGAAAGCTAGGATATATTAGAGCCAATGTCCGAACCAGATTTTCCAGGTCATAAAATTCTATCAATCATATCACTTTGCTTTTTAGTATATACCAATGTTAGAAATAGAATTTAAAAGGTTACATGCTATCTCTCACTAAACTACTTAATTCTTAAACTATCTGAAACAACTACCACTACCTCACTTTTTCATAGAACCTTAATGTTTACACCACAATTTCCTTCAAAACACCCTAATTTGTGCTTGTCTATACATAATTAACTATGTATAGTTATTTATATATAAATAGATATGTATGTATGTATGCATATATGTAGTTTGGGGGTGGAGTAGCATTCTTTTACTTGGGCTTTGAGCTATTTTGGACTAGACATTATCAAATACAATTTACTTATAAATGAAAGAGATATGTCTCTAATACAGAGAAATAAAATAACCTGATTTTACCAAGTCCACAAAACCCTGAATTGTTTTCTTATCTATATAAAAACTTTCCAAAATGAGTTAATGCTCATCATCTCATCTATCTTAATGGTTGCTTTTAAACTGTTTTCAAAGGAAATTTTCATCAGATTGGCCTGAAAAATGTCTATCTCAGTAGTCTAGGCAACTAAAACCCAATTGCTTAGGATAAGGTCAAATTACAAGTGAAATGAGACCTGAGAATTCTTAAATAAACAAATATAGGTAGGTCTTCAAAAGCATATCTTTAAAAATATTAACCAAATATATTCTTACTTCGATCACAGTTTTCTATGGCTTGGGCAGCTTGTGATGGTTTTAAATATCTTACATAACCCAAACCTTTACTTTCTCCAGTGGTTTTATTCTTAATAATGCTGCAATACTCGATATCTCCATATACCTATAAGATTTAAAAAACAAAAAGTTTGTTTACAATCAAAATGGACACTAAAAACTTAACTAATAGCCAAAAATTTAATTAATAGCCAAGGCCTTCAGAGAAAATTGAGACTGAAATCTAACCATACAAATTGCTTGGGCAGATATGGAAAAGAGAATTCACAACTACTTCATTACTATAGCCATATAGTGCTTGGAAACTCTATGAAATAATATATATTATTAAAAGTATTTGTAATATATTATTAGTAATAATATATTACAGGTGGTAGGAGCAAAGAAGTTTTAGATTATTTTCTACAATATTCTTAACATCTACTCTGGAATGTTAAGTAACAAGTTTTGGAAAATAATTTTATTAAGATGCTATCTGACTAAAAATATCAATACCTTAAATTTATCCCTTAGATCTTCTTCTGTATATGATTTTGGTATCATAACAAAAATTCGTGTAAGTTCTTCATCTTCAACATCTCGGTGACTCCCTGATGATCTTGCCTGGGCAATGAAAACCTAAGAAATAGAAGAAGCTAAATAAGAAAAATTAGGCCATGGTTTTTTCTAGAACCCTAGTACTTTTATGATTATCCTGTTGCGTCTTATACTAATGTTCTATGGTACAAATTAAATATTAAAATAGAATGTCATCCACAAGTATCCCAATCTAATGTTTCTTTGTGGTGTGTTGCTAACTCTAGATTCCCAAAGGCAGTACCACTGGAATGCAAGCTCTGATGGCTACTAAAAAGGACTATTCTAAAAATACTAGAAAAGGGGGCAGTTAGGCCTAGAAATTAGGAGTCCTGGGTTCAAATTTGACCTCAGAGACACTTCTTAGCTGTGTGACCCTAGGCAAGTCACTTAACCCTATTTGTCTAGCCCTTACTAAAGTTCTTTTGCCTTGGAAATGATACCTAATATCAATTCTAAGATAGGAGCTAAGAGTTTTAAAAAAATTACTGGAAAGGCTCTCTAATTGGTGTTTTAATGACCATCTCAAGCTATAAAGAATGGCTCCTAACTATCCTGGTTGCAGGGTGATGAATTTTTCAGCTACAGCAGTCCTTTAGGATGTATGATATAATAAGTAGATAGAAAGATCAGACTTAGTCAAGAAGACTTGGGTTCAAATTCTTCCTCAAACACTTACTAGTACAACCACAGGCAAGTCATTAAACTTCTCTCAGACTGTTTCTTCACCTGTAAAGTATTTATAGGACTATTGTGAGGATCAACTATCTGTAAAGTGTTTTGCAAACCTTAAAGCACTATGGTAAATATAAACTATTAGTATTATCATGTTAGATTAAAAAGGGATTATGCTTGTATTAATGAAAAGAGTAATCACATAAATGAAATCACAGATCTCTGAAGTATTGACATATGTATTTAATGAGAAGAAATTCAGTAGGTTAATCAATTCTTTTTTTATTTATTTTTTATAACCCTTGCCTTCCATCTTGGAGTCAAACTGTGTATTGGTTCCAAGGCAGAAGAGTGGTAAGGGTAGGCAATGGGGGCGTCAAGTGACTTGCCCAGGGTCACACAGCTGGGAAGTGTCTGAGGCCAGATTTGAACCCAGGACCTCCTGTCTCTAGGCCTGGCTCTCAATCCACTGACCCACCCAGCTGCCCCCAGGTTAATCAATTCTTGATGGAAAATCTTTACAAACAAATAAAATCATCATTGGAAACAGCCTTTATAGAGGCCTATGTTCCATTGCCACTTTTTTTTTTTTTTTTACTATTTATACAATTATATGTAATAACAAATTTCCACATAAGTTTTCTGAAGTTATATGATCCCTCCTGGAACTTCTGTTGCCACTTTTTCTAAGCATATTTTCGACTAAATAAATGATCAGGGGGGCAGCTGGGTAGCTCAGTGTACTGAGAGCCAGGCCTAGAGACGGGAGGTCCTAGGTTCAAATCCGGCCTCAGACACTTCCCAGCTGTGTGACCCTGGGCAAGTCACTTGACCCCCATTGCCTACCCTTACCGCTCTTCCACCTATAAGTCAATACACAGAAGTTAAGGGTTTAAAAAATAAAAAAAAATAAAAATAAATAAATAAATAAATAAATGATCAGTGGTCAAAGACAATATATGTTTATCAAGCTGTAGTGGTACTTGACAAAATAGTCAATTTTAAAAATTTCTAAGCTTAGACTGATTAGCAACAATGCCAGTAAGCTCATAATTTCAAATTTAACAACTATGCCCATAAAAACAGCAAAACAAACAAAAAAAATTAGCAAATTTCTTAATAGATTTTAATGACTAAAACTGCAAGATGACCATAAGCAAGCTGCAACACCATTATTACAAGCAATTCTTTGTAATTCTTTTACAAGAAAAGTAGAAAGGATATTGGCAAAGAAGCATGATTATCCTAGAAAAACAGCTTGGTGTCTTTTATGGAAAGCACTAGACCTGGAGTCAAAAGACCTAGACTCAAGTCTACCTTCTACCTAGCCAAATGATTTAACCTGAATTTTAGCTTCTATATCTAGTGGAATTTCTAGGGCATTTGCACTATTTAACTCATTAGATTGTTTGAGGAGCAAATGAAAAATATATGCAAAGTACTTATGAGCTTGTAAAGCACTATATAATTGTTAGTTACAATTATTATCATTAGATTATAAACTGTAATGACATGGAAAGTTTTAATCTTCTTTGTACCTCCTTCAGTATTTAGCACAATGCACTGTACATAATATAAGCACAATAAATATTTTATTGAATTCCTGTTCTCATTTGTACTAGGATTACAATTTTCAACTGCTGACCTAAGCAGATGAATGAACCGGACCTTAGGCCCATCATCCCTGCACCTCTTAATTTCCTTGCTTCTCTGTAAGGACAAATCTAGGGAAATAGAGTGCTCTAGTTTCCTTCACAACTTTTATATTCTATTCTATCTACTGTATGTAGATAGCTCTACCTCCAGTCTCCCCAGGTATCATGGAGACAAACTCAATCTAGAACTTAACTAGTCTATCATTCAATCATTCCATTAGAATGAAAGATACTTCTGAATATGGATTATTTTGTCTTTCTATGTATCTAAAGCATTTAGTACATACTCTACACATAGTTGCACTTATTAAATACTTTTTGACTGACCCTATAACAGAAATCTCTACAAAGTTAGTAAAGGGTAGATTTCAGCATTTGCAATTTCTCACAAGAAGAATTTGTGGGAAGAACACTGGAAACTAGGAAAGTTCCATGTCCTGTCCATCAGTGACTGATGAGACCAAAGTTAAGTCCATTGCTGTGCACTAATTAAACAATAACTACTTGATTATAATTTAGAACTATTTTGTAACCTGGCACTTGCTCTGCTGCCATAACAATTAAATCCATGGAGCATCATGTTTCCCTGGCTTCTTCCTTTTTTGGAAGAAAGAAGTATAAAAGCTGAAAGATTCCAGAACAATAGAAAATATGAAAATGGTTTTGCAATCCCCCTCCCCCCAAAGGTGAGAAGGGTTTGAGGTGCCAAGAAATTGCCTTACTTTGAAGCTAAAGAAATGGATAATGATTTGACTAGCATCTGTACAATAGAGAAATAGGGTAGGTTAGTGCTCAAATTGAACAAAGCATCAACTGAATAAGAAGGACTAGTCCACTACTGTTACCTGCCAAATTGGGTTGGAATGAAGATGAAACAGAGGCAAGGACAGGGACAGGGACATCAGGAGGGGAAAGGAAAGAGGCGGGAGTAGGAGGAGGAGCAGAGACACAGGCAGGAGCGGGAATAATGGCAGTACAGAGGTAGGAGCAGGGGAAGGAGAAGGGAAAGGACAGAGGAAGGGGCATGGACAGAAGAAAAGACAGGGGCAAGGGTAGGGGGTAGGTGCAGGGGCAAAAGCAGGTCCGGCGGCAGGGGCACAGGCAAGAGCATAGACAGGACAAGGCAAGAGCAGGAACAAGAGCAGGGACAGAGGAAGGGGGGTGGAATAGGAGCAGAGGCAGAGACAGGGACAGGGGCAGGGGCAGGGGTACAGGCAGGAGTAGGGGTAGAGTTCCGCCTTTGAGTTCCACCCCGGGCTGACAGTCTGGGCTCTCATGGGCAGCCTTCCTCCCTCTCAGTCAGTTACCTTGATGGGCTTGGAGTCACTAGGGCTGAGGCACTGGCCGTGCATCTCCTCCATGGCCCGGCAGGCCTGCGAGCTGCGGGCGAACTTCACGAAGGCGATGCCCTTTGACTCCTTGGTGTGCTTGTCCCGCACCACCCAGATGTCCTGGATTTCCCCGAAGGGCGAGAAGCGCTCTCTCAATACCGACTCCGGAGTGTACTTGCTGATCACCAAGAAGATGCGGCTATTGGGCGGCTCATCCAGGCTGTCCACTCCGGGGCGGAAGCCGCCCCCGCTGCCACAACTACTGGCTTCGTCCATGGCGCTCCAAACGCCGCCTGAACACCACCAGTCCCCTTCGATCTCCGTGGTTCCCGCCGTGGCCGTTACTCTCCTCTTACCCTGGATACGGACGGTAGTCACCCGCCACTGTTGCCGGGTTCGGCTGGACACTTCCGGAAGGACAAAGCGGCTCGGCCTGGCCGTTGTTGCTACTGGCGGCTGCCCAGAGTAGCTTCCGGGAGTGTGGGGGTTGCAGCGCCCTCTCGAGGGCAGGAGGCGGAGGAGGTATCTGCGCTCACCTCGCCCTCTCCTGGCCCTGCGTAGCCCAGCACTCTCCACAGGCAGGATCTGTCTGTCCAGCTTGTTCTGCCTGATCGCACCTTCCACAGGATCTCTGGCCTGTCAGACTCTATTTCCATTATAACTAACTCAATCCCTCTTCAGTCACAAAGCCAGTGGACTACCTCTAAAGATTTTAGGGAGATGAGGGACCAGAGCCTCCTCCATTTTTAGGAGTAAGGGTCCCCAATGTCCAGGGAAGTGATTTGTCCAAATTCAGACAGTAAGTTTGAGAGTTTGAAAGTAAGTCCACATTTGAATCTAGAGCTCCATATTCCATGACCTAAAAGGATGGGGAGGGTGGAATGGGGGCAGGGAGGATTTAATCACACACTGATTAAATCTAATCACTCTAACCCCTTTTTCTGCACCTTGCCCAGAATCAGTCCTTTATGCCAATTTCTGGCCAACTAGAGGTTGCTCCACACCACTATCTCACTCCCTTTCAACTCCTCTATATGTAGTCTTCCCTCTTGAGAATGTAAGCTTCTTGTGGGGCAGAGACTATCAGGTGTATTTGTGTTTGTATTCCCAGCACTTAGAACTTTGCCCTGTACTTAATACATTATCTGTTGGTCTATCTGTCTGTTTTTCTATCTATCTATCTATCTATCTATCTATCTATCTATCTATCTATCTNTGTCTGTTTTTCTATCTATCTATCTATCTATCTATCTATCTATCTATCTATCTATCTATCTATCTATCTACCCCTGGAGTAGGGAAGACTAGTTCAAGTATAATCTCAGATATTTATTAGCTGTGTGATCCCAGGTAATTTTCTTAACTTGTCTACCTCAGACAAATTTTCTTTAAGAACCCCAGGCAAGTCATTTAACTTGCCTTCCTCAGACAAGTTTTCCTTAAGAACAAAATGGGAATAAATGCTTATTTCTTTTCTTCTTTTCAACTATAAATTACTAACTATAAAGCGAATGCCCTATCCTATTTCTCAAGAATAGGAACATCTTCCATCTGGCTACACTCTTGAACTTAATCATGATCTCTAGAAACATCATTTTATCAAAAATATTTCCTTGACACTTCTTGCCTTCAGGGCAGTGATGGGCAACTTTTTGAGCTTGGTGTGTCAAAATTTTCACCAAAAAACCAAGCATAACTCTGGTGGTGTGTCACTTCAAGTAAAAAAAACACTACAATTTTACCATATTTATAGTTTTAACAAAATGTATAAATATAATATATAACTATTTAATAAACCAAAATAGGTAAATTAATATAGGTAGAATTGTCATCTATAGTGCACAGAGTTTCTACACTATACTACAGCAAATGTTTGATCCTAGGCATGTGGCCCCACACTTTACTGTATGTGGCCACATGCCATTGAAAATGGCTACATGTGTCAGTGCTGACATGTGTGTCATAGGTTTGCCATCACTACCTTAGGGCCTCTCCTTACCTCTGAATGAAGGATAGAGAGTGGGCATTGAATAGCCCTTCTAAGATCCTTTATTAAAGTGGGGAATCCATCTCAGAATTTCCTACCTGAATGCACTCCTCTGGACTTCATCATGCCCTCACACTGGGTACCCTCCCTCTACTCCTTTTCAGTTTTTTAAACATGTATTGACTCCCCCCAGTAGATTGTGAATTCCTTGCCTTGAGGGCAAGGACTCTGTTTTGCCTTTCTTTGAATTTTCAGCACTGGAACATTTTGAAAAGATCATGTGTTAAAATTTGGTTTTAGGTTAACCTTCCAAAATAGTAACCATTGTTCACATTTCTTTTCCTGGAAAATTCCTTCTTCTCTCAAGAATTCAAGAGTTTCCTCCCTTCTACTGACACCTTAATATCAAATAGAAAAAGAGGACAGATACTATGTTTGGGTGGGTCTTCGCATCAATCACTTTAGGGAGGGAGGCAATGATCTTATTTAAAGTTTGGCTATCATTTATTTCCCTAAGAAAGACCTTAGCTTTTGTTCTAACCATTTTCCTAAAGGAAAGTCAGGAAAGCATTTTTAAAAATAAAAAATATTTAATATTCCCAGTTGAACTTTAAAAGTTTAATATACTTAAAAAACCCTTACCTTCTGTCTTAGGATGAATCAACTAATATATATTCTTAGGCAAAAAAGTGGTAAGGTACTGGAGAATACACAAACATTCTGTATTGATCTGTCATGTGGTTGGGAGCAGCCTTTTTCCAATGGCCAGAACTGCTGGCATCTTTTAAGTACTCTGATTCTGCCCTTGTGGTGGCTATTACTGCATTCATGTCTAGGGTGAAAGAGAATCCAACTATCATTAATGAGACTGTACAGTAATAGGGAAGGGTCCTCAGGACTCTGACCCCTTCTCTCCCCCCGCCCCACCAAGTCACTATTAATTCTTTTCTGTTCTAGGTTCAGAGAGTGAAGACTCCAGTCTGGTTCTGGATCTTGAGCCAAAGAGATCTGGGAGTATAGGAACCCAGGGTTGGAAATTGCAGCCAGCCCAGCAGTGATGCCATAAGGAGCAAGGATTGGGGACTTAAGGCCAGCAGAGGCAGGCACTTGAAGGCATTGTACTTGAACTTGGTAGGAGTAATGCTAGATAGGAACTGACCTAATTCAGGAACTTTGAGCCTTATTCCCCCTTCCTCTTTCTCACCCCCTAAATTGAAGTGGTATAGAAAGATCCTGCCCCTGGGTGTTGGGAGAGAATGTTTGTATGTTTGATCCTGTTACATTTTTGAAGTAAACATTCCTTTGTAAAAGCTAATCCAATGATGAGTGATTAAATGGAACTTGAGTGCTAGTCACTGGACCTTTAAAATTGAGAGGAACATAGATGGTAGGAATTGATGGTTAAGGAGAAAACTCCTCAACTCCTTGGTGCCTGAGAACCATGATGGGAATAAAATATAACAGCCTTGAGAGACTGGAGCCAGAACAAACCATTGCATATCAATAACACACAGTTAATTTGAGTGTAAGGACATTGTCCCTCTATCCCCCAACTCTCAAATGCAATTTTTAAGATTATAGTGCTTAGGCTCAGGAATGTCTTGGCAAGACCCCATCCTTCACTTTTCGCTTAACTTTGTCTTCCAGAAATATCACTGATGAAAACTAATGTGATTTATTTAAATCAGTCAGGCAGTCAACAAACATTTTATGTGCTTACTGCATGCCAGGTTCTATGCTGATCATTGGAGATACATAAAGAGGCAAAAGAAAATCCCTACCTTCAAGGAGCTCACAATCTAATAGAGAGGAGACAACAAATAAACAAATATGTATAAACAAGCTATTTCACAATCTAATGGGAAATAATTGGGAGGGAAAGAGCTAGAAGTAAGGGATTAGGAAAGGCTTCCTGTAGAATTTATGGGATTTCATTGGGACTTAAAGGAGTCCAGGGAAAGTAAATGATGGAAATGAGGAGAAAGAGCATTCCACACATGGGGAACAGCCAAAGAAAATAGCCATAGTGTTGAGATAGAGGGGTTTTGTTCATAGCAAGGAAGCTATCATTGAATCAATCAAAGAATTCATTGTGTGGCAGGGAGTAAAGAGTGAGAAGACTGGAAAGGTAGGAGGGGGCTAAGTTATGAAGGGGTTTGATCTACTTAATATAAGGGGGGTGGGGGAAACATTCTAAGGCAGAAGAGCAGTAAGGCCTAACCCCAGATATAAATGCAAAGAAATACTGAATAAACGATCATATTTACTAGTGACCTCTGCTGGAGAATGTGTATAATTTAAAAAGTCACATTTTGTGTATTTTTCTTTTCACATATCCACAATAAATTGTTTTAAAAACTGTGTATGAGAGAGTTCTAGATAGACTGCATGTTAATTTTTTATGAGATAAGCAAAAGACTATTTTTAAAAGTCTGGAGCCACAATTCAACCCAGAAAATTTATTGAGATTATTCAACTATTCTGATTTCATCTATTAAGATTTCCCAATGTAAATATGACAATGGAATACTTTGAGGCTTAAAATATATAAACGGCACCTATGAATTCCACTTAAGAATTATCAGAAACAAAATATTTGATCTCTAATGTTCTTCCAACTATAAAAAATTAAGAGATTGTCTATTTTCATATTAAAAAACCACCCAAACAATCATATTGCATACACATGTAACCAGAAATATATGTCAGAATGAGTTGGGTCAGTCACGTATCAAGAGGATGAGATAGTTGAAAGCCATCCCACTATGAGGTTTGAAATTTTATATCCATGTACAATTGGATAATACAGGTAATAACAGATGAACTATAACTTGTATACCACAACAATATGTACGTTTATATGTTATTGTATAAGTGGGAAACAGTCCTTGAAAGCACAGGGACTACTCACAGAAAAGAGGCCAACTAATCATAAAAAATGCAGGTCATGCCACTGGAAGATAACCTACTTTTAAGGAATATACTAGCCCTTTTAATGACTTAGAAAGGAAACAATTAGCATGAAGAATGTCTCAGGTAACCTATAAAAGTAATTTTGCTGAGTCCAGTAGGCAGACTATAAATACTAGCTATTATCATCATCGTTGTCGTCGTCGTTGTCGTCGTCGTCGTCGTCGTCATTTTATTAGAGTTAAAGAATCCAGTTCCTAATGAGACAAGTTGAAGAAGAATGGACATCATCAGACATTTCGTTTCCCATTCTCCTGAGCTCCTTTTAGACTTCTTTGATGTCTCCATCATGCTCCATGTCTCTTTCTACATCCTACCCAGTTTTCAGCTTTCTTTTGCATGTTGTCTTCATTCATTAGATCAAATCCTTGAGAGCAGGATTTCCTTTCTCTTTCCCTTCCTTTTCCTTCCTTTCCCTTTCTTTTCCTTCCTTCCTCCCTCCCTCCCTCCCTC
>NC_058132.1:242741034-242750582 GCF_016433145.1 Gracilinanus agilis
TTTCTTTCTTCCTTCCTTCCTTCCTTCCTCCCTTCCTTCCTTCCTTCCTTCCTTCCTTCCTTCCTTCCTTCCTTCCTCCCTTCCTTCCTCCCTTCCTTTCTCCCTCCCTTCCTTCCTTTCTCCCTTCCTTCCTTCCTTGCCACATTGTTGGAATTTCCAGAGAGTATGGACTAAATACATGAAGAATACACACATATTTTCCTTTAACTCTATCATAGGAGCCCAAATTTTTGCTTTGGGCATAGGAAAAATCTGTTTTCTTTGTTTTAAAGATTTACTTTATTTTTATAAATAGTATTATCCTATGCACTTGCTAGTTGAGATGTACTCATCAAGAAGACTGTTGAGAAGAAGCAACTGAGAGCAAAACGAATGTGATCAAGCCAGAAAGTCAACTGTTAAAATGTCAGTGTAAGCAGAAATTGGCAAATGATACAGATCAGGGTTTGATTTATTGCTTTTTCAATTGTCTAGACTTAAGAAAGTGACAGAGAAAATATTAACAATGCAGATTAAACTTAAAAACGTATCAAGCATTCATTTCCTGTGCTTCCAGATAGTTATTAAATATTTGTCAACATCTTTGGAGGAGACACATCCTCTTAGAAGAGAGGGAGATAGCTTGAAATTTCAGGTGTTTTGAAAAAAGCTATCTCTGACTAGGGGCTTACTGCTAACAAAAAGAAAAAGAGAATTTTAAAAATCCTTTAATATTACTTCCCCAAGTGGAGGAGATTTATCTCTGGAAATACCTCTGTACTAATAAGTCAGTAGTAGCTGGAGGAGCAATAGGAGTGGCAACTCTGATCACCATATTATACATAGTCTTAATATTACTGTACACATGCACTAGTGAGAGCACAGAGCCAACCAAGTGACAAAATATTATTTCTGTCTGTGACAAAAATTCTGAGAGACTAGTTTTCTGGTAAGATTAATCAGTTTATTGATTAAGCTAGCAACAACCAATAAATTAATGGTCCAATCTGAGACATTTCATCCAGAGTTTTGAACCTTTTAAATATAATTCTTGAAGTTCATTATTCAGCCTTCTCCTAGACAGCCCAAGACATCTCTAACTGGTGGATACCTTCCTAATGAGGAGATAGGCTAATATTTTCCAGTCCCTCCCTGATCCTCCCCTCACGGTTGGGGGAAGTCACATGCCTCATGGCAAGATTCCAGTACCTTTGCTGATCTAGATGGAGAAATCAAGTTAGATCTGGTTAAGTTTGACTTCCATCATTCATCCTAATGGAAGAAAGCAAGGACATGGCCATGCCCCTCTAGACATATCTGGCCAAAACTAGTTTCATTTACTAGACAGGATGGAGCTTATATTCTCAATCTTAATTACCCCAAGTTTAGAAGCTTATTTGGGGCAAAGAATATAAGATACATTCCTAGGTCTGTCAGGACAAAGAAATGAGGAAAAGACTTGGACATAAAACGTAATGAGACAGAACAGAATTAGAAATCAGAATGATAGAGTTATGAATATTCTTAAATCTTACTAGTATAGAATAAGAATGTTGCTAATATGGAACCTTTTATTACAAAACCCCCAAATGATATAAAATGGATCTTTTTATTACAAAAATCCCAAATGATATCAAAAGGAAACACCGGGATTCTATAGAAAAAAGTTTAAAATGTAATGGCCAGACAATCATTATGTCCCTTTTAGGTGGCTGTTAATGATAGTATCGTCATTTTATATAGGGTATTCCAAAACTCTTAATGCAATTTTATGTTTTAATGACTTAAAAACTTAAAATCATTCTAAAACTTTTGGGACACTCTGTAGAGGAAGAGAGAAGTTTTTTTGACCCAGTGACACATGATACATGGAAGACAGAACTCAAAATGGAACACAGATTACTAAGATCCTTGGTTCTAATCATGTATATAAATGACGATGCCTATCAGTGACTTATTTTTACCTCATTTGGATCCCATCTGGAAAAAAAAAACCCATTTAGAATAAAAGTGGAAAAAGAAAAAGAATAAAAATGTATATTGTTACTCGATTAATGTATTTGATAATTCATATAAGGAAATAAGGGCACAACATATGTTTTTCAGTAATAGAAAATGAAGTAAAAGCTTCATTTATTTTGGGAAGTTAGTAAAGGATAGTCCAGAATCATCTTTTCCTTTACTGAGATCACTTGGAGAGAGATACTTGTTGAGGTAGTAGTGATGCTGATAAAGACAATAATGTCTCTACTCAGGGTAGAGGATGCCAGGAACCTGAGAAAGTTTCAGAGGAGCTTGAGAGGGGATGGTAGCAATGATTGATATCAACTAATCAAAGGACATTTATTAATCACCTACTGTATGCCAGTTACTGTGCTACACATTGAGGATACAAGGAAAATGAGATTTTCCCTGCTCTCAAGGAGATTACACAAAGCCTGAGGCAACCTCTGTACATGTGTTTGTGTTTGTGCACATGTGCATACATGTGTATAAAAAGGGGTATTAAAATATTTTTAAATGCATAGGAGAGAACAGAAAGAAGTGCAGAAAAAAGCACAAACAGGACAGTTTTGAAAGCCATGTATAGAATTTACTGTATACTTTTTTAAAGTGAGTAGTATGAAAAGGAGCCAAGATTCCATTTATAATCTTTTTATATTCTGTTTTCTCTCTCTGTATGGTGTGTGTATGTATATTCTTTTTGTTTGTTTTTAAGATCAGAACTTTAAAAATTAAATGTTTTCAAAAAAGCCAGTTCAACCACAATTTTTGAGCTCTCTTATGAAAGTAAACTAGAAGATATGTTTTCAAAAAAGGCAGTAATTATGAATTAGTAGTCTAATGGTTTGGGGCCTACAAACATTGATAACTGAAAATCTCTTTATTTTTAGAAGAACCAATTCTGGATATGTAATTAGAAGAAATCTAAACTGTTTCAGTGGCATCAATAATTTGAAGGTTTCTCCAATAACACTGAAGCTTTTAAATCAGGTTTCCCTGTATGTTTTATATAATAGTCTTTTCTCAAATCATAATTTGAGTAGTCCATGAAGAACGTATATATAGCCAACATTGAGACATTCTGTGTTATCTGCTGCTAATTGGACTGATGCTGGTCTCCGATTAAATATTTTTTCTTATTATATGAAGTTTACATGGTAAACAATTATATTTAATCATTGGAGGTAAAATTCTGCTTCTCTTTGAAATATAATTTTCGCTATCTTGAATTAATAAGGGGAAAATCATGAAAGTGAACATTTTTAACGTGCCAGGAAAAAATTGTTAGATTTCTATTTTTGAGTAGCTGTTTTTAAAAATTTCTCAAGCAAGAAAGTAATGATAAAAGTTGACTTTTCTGTGACCAGAGTTGTGATACAACATGGTTCCTTTGGTTTTCTCCTGTACAAAGCAAAGGGAGTTTGTCTTATTTTTAAGTTGGTTATTATTTTTTAAACTACCAGTAGCTGCTGTTCTCAGAACAACATGTGCTTGTTTATAGTGCTGCTTAGGATGCTTTGGATAAATCTTAGGCTACATGCTGCTTCTGGAGATTGTTTGTTCCTTTGAATCAACTCCAGGATAAATTCTAGTTCCTGACAATGTTCTTAGTAGACCTGGTTCTAAAGGTCTATCTGCCTTCTTTTGATTTAGTTTGGCTGAATCCTATTTGTGTCTTTTTATCCAAGATAGATAGAATGCTTAGGAAAAGAGTTAATTTTCATTATCTGCATGCAGTTCAGTGCCATGCAGTTCAGTACCATGGATTCTTGTAAACTTTTGATCACTGATGGTTATGTTGATATTAATTTATTGCTTTTTTGAAGCCTCTTTTGGGGAGTCTTCTATTGTCATTATTCAAGTCTCCCACATTGGTGAACTTAACTACTCAATCAGTTGCTAAATCTCAAATTTTTGGAATATATTCCAGTGTTTCTACCCAGCCAGACAATACCTTAGTTTAAACTCTCAGTACTGTTGCCAGAACTATTGCAATAGCTCCTGACCTCAAGTCTTTCCCTGTTCCAATACATACTACACAGAGCTCCCAACTTGGTTTTCCTTTAGAGTAGAACTGGTTAGTCACTCTATCACCAAATAAATTCCAAGGGCTCCTTAGTTCCTCTAGGACAGTGATGGGCAACCTTTTGAGCTTGGTGTGTCAAAATTCACCAAAAAAATGAGCATAATTCCGGTGGTGTGTCACTTCGAGAAAAAAAAAACACCTTAATTTCATGATATTTATAGTTTAAATAACAAAAACGTATAATTATAATATATAACTGTATTTAATAAACCAAAATAGGTAAATTAATGAAGGTAGAATTGTCATCTATAGTGCACAGAGTCTACACTACACTACAGCAAATGTTCATCCTCCGCATGTGGCCCTATATTTCTCTGTATGTGGCTGCGTGTCATCAAGAATGACTACATATGTCAGTGGTGACTCGTGTGCCATAGGTTTGCCATCACTGCTCTAGGATAACATAGAAGCTTGCTGAAAAGTTATCTCTCTTAACCTCTACCTCTTGATATCTTTGACTTCTTTCAGGATTCAATTCAAAAAGTGACTTTTTCAGGAAGACTTCTTGGTCCCCCTGGTTACTTGAGTTTTCCTCTCCATTGCTACTTTCCTACTTTATATCTATATCTAGATAACATATATGTATGTGTATATATCCTACATTTAAATAAACATAAAATAAAATACGCATATATGCATATATGTTTGAAACATATCTGTCATGTATATACATATATACCTATTTACTTATATGTTCTCTGCCCCTTTAGAATGTAAGTCCTTCAAAGCAGAAATTGTTTTTGCTTTTCTTTAAATCTTCAGTACTTAAAACAACTTCTGACACATAGTTAAGTGCTTAATGAGTTCTTATTGATTATCTCAGGTTCATAACTTGGACCTAGTTTCTTTTGTTTGGACTTTATATAGGTTATATTCTATGATATTGGCAAATATCTTAAATAGAATATGCCCTCCCACACGTCTCATTTAATGTCAATACTCAGCGGATCATGGATTGTTAAAAAAAAGTTATCTCTGTATTCACAGCTTTCATAGAGTCTCTTACAATTTTAGTGTAAGTGGGAAACATTTCAAGGGAGCCTACAAGATTGAATTTTGTTCTAGATCAAAATACTTTAAAAATCAACATGTTTGTAGATGAAATTGAACAAGTTTTATTGAGCCCCAGAATGCTACAAAGCCTCAGTAAAATCCATGGCATCGTGGGAGGTATCTTTCTAAATATCCACAATGGAAAAATAAAGTTGAAGAAAAGTACCCACAGTTCAGACAGTTATGTGCAACTGGATGGGAAGCCCACTTAACTAGTTCAGCATGACAAAGTTCAAATGTTTTATGTTTATATTCAAATTCTACTCATGTAAGTAAATCGCTTCCCTTTTTTGGGCTTAATTTTCCTCTTCTGTAAAATGACAGGGTAGGATTTAATGCCTTCTAAGTTAGGCTCACTGACTAGCTATGATTTGTCTATCTATCTATCTTTCCAACTATATGTCTATCTATAAATCTTCTTCCCTCCCTCCCTTCCTTCCTTCTTTCCTTCCTTCCTTCCTTCCTTCCTTCCTTCCTTCCTTCGTTTGTTCCTTCCTTCCTTCCTTCCTTCCTTCTTTCCTGACCAGGACTGATTGCAATGGGAAACTGTGTTGTCCTTTTACTTATTCCAAACTGTCACAAAATTTTATTGCCTTAATAGTGATGCTGAAAGGGTTAAAATCTTAGAACACCATGACTTTGGAAGAATTAAAGATACAAATAAGGTGAAAAACAAGGAACAGACACATGTTAGGCATGACTAGGATTTGGTATTGCCTAATACTGTTTTCGTGCTGCCATGATGATGAGGACGAAAGAAATGGTACAAAAGACATTCTGAGGGCATGTTTGCTTGGAAAAGAAGATGACTAGCCTGAATATATAATTAGCTGGTACCACAGGATATTAAAGAATCAAAAGATGGCTTGCAATATGTTGGAAGGCAGATAGATAGTGAAATAAAAAGAGCTTGGGACTTGGAATGAGAAAGACCCGAGTTCAAATCCTCCTTTAGAGAGTTACTAGTTATATGATCTAGGCATGTCACTTAAGCTTTCTGTGCCTCAATTTCTCATCTATGCCTCATCTGTAAAATGGGGATAATAGCATCTAAGTCATGGATTTGTGAAGATCAAATGAGTTAACAAATGTAAAACACTTTGCTAACCTTAAAATATTATACAAATGTTGGTTATTATTATTTTTGGGGTAGATTTAGGTGGGGAAAACATGGCCAAGTAACTTCTGGGATCAAAAAGACTAGAAGGGTTAAATCTGTTTTGGTGTGGTACTCATTGATGTAATCATATTTTAGATCCTCCAAAACACATACTTTTTGAAATCAAGAACATTAACTCCATTTATAAAATTTTCAGTTATATTCTATAGGACAGTGTCCTACACAGTACAGCCAAAGTTAGTAATGCATTCACCCGAAGAAATAGGCTTTAAAAATGCTTTTCTTAAAAAAAAAAACAAAACCCAAACCCTTTATTGACTAGATATCTATCTATATTGAGTATAACTTGCTATTTCCCCCTTACATTTTTGTTAGATATTACTCCCTTACATAAACCTTTCCAAAGCCCATTCGCTAAGGAGACTTATTAGTGGTGATCAGTGGCCCTTGTCTGTCTAAGGGATGGGGGAGGGGGGTTCAGGAGGAGCTGGTGAGACAAAATTGCTCTTTAGACTTCTTCAGTTCTCTTCAGGCTTTGAGTCTTCAGAGTTTCTGCTGGTTCTGTGAATACTTCTGGTTTCCAGCTTTGAGAAAGAAGATGGAAGATTCCAATCCCACTTCAGGTTGCTGCAGGGAAAAGACTCTGGGAGGAAGTTGACATAAGAGCTGGCAGTTTCCATCATGTGCCTACCCTCAGTATGCCACACTACAGATTTCAGGAAGTTTCCCTTCTGGAGAGATCTAGGATTCTTTCTTGGTTGAAGTGAGTTATCTTGCTCCTGATGGGAGAGCTCCTTCACTTTGTATTATCTAGTGGTTTTCTTCTATGTCTATTTTCTCTGGTTTCTGTTTTGTTGTGGCCTATGAAGCCCTGCATGGTTTGGACCAGGCCAGAGTAATTATCTACTCTCTCTCTGATTTTCCTTACTTTCACTCTTTCTCCTTTTATAAATAAACTACCACAAAAAGACTTGAGTAATCATTTTGGTGACCACATTTTTATATATTTAGTTCAACCTTTAATTTTTAACTCTTACAGAAATGTAGAGAGAAGTAAGGTGTAAGAAGCCTCAAAAAGGCTAGTTATGATGGACTTTAAAAGCCAAACAGAGGTTTTATCTTTGATCTTGAATGTCATAGGGAGACATTGGACTTTATCGAATAGGGAGACAACACATTCAGACCATGTTATAGAATTTTAGGAAGATTCCTTTGATATTTGAGGGGAGGATGGATTAGAGTGAGAAGAGATTTGAGACAGGGAGACTAATAAACAGACTATTGCAACAGTCTGATTAAGAGTTAAGGAGGGCTTGCCTGTTGATGGATGGTGGAGAGAAGGGGATATATACAAGAGAGCTTACAAAGACAGAATATATGAAGGTAGAATTTTTACTTCCAGATCTATGGATAGATTTCAGGAGGTCTACGAATTTGGTTGACAAAAAAAAATTACATCTTTATTTTCCACTCATCTCTGAAATTTAGCATTTCCTTCAACTATTTAAAAATATCAGGCTGGGGGAGAGCCAGGCTTGGAATCAAAAAACTCATCTTCCTTAGTTCAGATCTGGCCTGTGTGATACTGGGTAAATCACTTAATTCCAATTGCCTAGTCCTTACAGATCTTCTTTCTTGGAAATGATACTTAGTATCAATTCTAAGACAGAAGGTAAGGGTTATAAAAAAACAAATCTGTATGAGAAGGAATCCATAAGCTTCACCAGACTGTGCAAGAGGTTCATGACAGACAAAATAGTTAAGAACACAAAAATAGTTTAAAATCCCTATACTAGAGGGACTCCAAATTTCCTTCCAGCTTTAATTATTCTAAGGTTCGTTACTTAGTTTTGCTGTGCCTCAATTTCCACATCTGTAAAATAAGGAGGTTGTACTAAATCATGTTTAAAGTCTTCCATCTCTAAATTGATACAAATTTATTTACAAAAGCAGTAGATGCAACTTACCTTAAAACAGCTGTTCAGAGTAAGTGAAATAAGATCGTCTCTTTGTTCACCTCTTTTAACCTAATTAATATCTTTCACAGATAGAGAGGTAGAAAAGGACCTCAAAGGCCATTTAGTCTAACTCTCTCATTTTTCAGATTAGGAAACCAAATACACGGAGGGAGGTGACAATCTGTCTGTCTATCTCTGGGCATTAAGTTTCCCCGTCCCTCTGTAAAACAAGGGGGATGGAGAAGGTCAGCTTTAAAGACTTCCAGCTTCACTTGGCATCCCCTGAAATTTGTCATCCAAGTGTAGCGGATAGGCAGCTTCGGAGAGCGGAGAGCTGGCCATTGGAGTCCGGAGGAGCTGGATTCCATTCCCAACTCTACCTCCGCTCACTTTCTCTTCCGAGGTGAAGGGATCTCTAAGATTTTTTCTAATCCCGACTCCACGATTATGTAGGACGTATCCGAGCCCTCCCTCCATCCTCGGTCCGGTGGGAAGGTCACAAGAGCCAGTGGCCTCGCGTGGCGTGGAAGTCACCATTCGGTTCACGTGGTCCCGAGGCCCTGCGTCCGCTCGGACTGTCTAGAGACTGTCGGAGCGGCTCACTCCTGGAGGCCGAAGCGCTGGGGAGGCTGGCTCAGGCCCTTCTCAACGCCTGTGTAAGCCGCTGGGCGGCATCACCCTCCACGCGAAGGTCAAGGTCAGGGCGGCAGCAGCGGCTGGAGAATTTCCTCAGACCGTAGGTGAGGGGCACCGGGAAGTCTGGCCAGGCTGGGAGCGACCGCAGTTGGTCGGAAGAGGCTTGAGTAGAAGGTCAGCCCTTAGAGGGGCTGGAGTCTAAGTAGAAGGCGTCATAAGATCCTCTAGTTAGCGCTGGAGCGGCCCTAGAGCGTTTTTAGTTCAACCCCTGGGTTTTACAGATGAGAAAAGGGAGGTTCAAAGAGAATAAGTGACCGACCCAAACTCGCACAGGTAACGTTAGCAGAGGCAGCATTTGAACCTAGTTCCTCTGTCTCCATCTCCAACATTCCTTCCACTGCACTGCCTTCGGGCCAATTAGGAAACTTCAAAGCAAACTTCCATCTTCCTTGCCCTTTTCCCCTAGATATTACTATTTTCCTTAAAACAATGACGATAACAACAACAGCACCACCCCCCCCCCAAAAAAAAAAACACAACCAAAACTAATGAAAGGGAGCTTGGTGTATCAGATTGTGAAGATTATGAAATGGCTTTGGTCAAGAAGACCTGAATTTAGATCTTGCCTTTGTACCTTATTGCTCTGAACAACTTTCTTTAGAACAACTTTAGAAAGTTGTGTGTGTGTGTGTGTGTGTGTGTACATATATAT